>NC_065508.1:29786825-29973614 GCF_006386435.1 Epinephelus moara
TGCACAAAGTGAAAGCGGAGATTTACGGGACTCGGTCCGTCACTCAATTATGTCCTTCGGGGAACTAGATATTTTAAATGGTTCGGCTCGCAAAAACGGAATTAAAATAAAACAAAATAAAATAAAATAATATCCTGCGCCCAATAATTCGGTACAGGGTCGTGCCAAACCGGAAGTCGCGTACCGAACGGTTTGACACAAATACATGTACCGTTACAGCCCTAATAGATATATACATATATATAAAGCTAACTCAGGTGATAGCCAATGGGTCTCAAGATTGGTTTTCGGAGAAAGCAGTTCACCTTTCCACACAAATGGTTTACTTGCTATTCTAATGTGATTGGTCAATACTCGGACTAGAAACGGAAACCAGAAAATTTCGGATATATGCAGATGTCTGTTTATAGAGATTAGAAAAAGTGAGTTTACCCAATGCTAGCAGCCTGAATGTACATCAGCCTTAAGTAGCATACCCAGCCAGAATATCCAACCAGACTGATGGTGGTCAGGTTGCATTGTGGGTACATGTGGGTAGATTTTGACAAGGAAACATATGTTGAATAAAAGGACAAAATTGATTTTGATCATTTTTTCTTAACCTGACAATCATGAGTGTGAGTGTATAGGAGTACAAAGCTAATTGGTGGAGTGCTCTTTGAACACCTATCACCAAAGGTAACCAGGTTGCAGCACTTTATGGTTACGTACTACAGTCCTGTCGTGCTGTCGCTGTCTGCAATAACGAGCAGATTTCACTGTCTAGGTTGGAGGATGTGTTGTAATTGTCACAGTTCCAAGTCAGATAAATCTTGAAAATGCAAAGCCACAAACTATTTGCTTGCAATAATAACACAACTTACACAGCCACGCCTTCTTACACAAGTACTTTTTGCTGTTGTGTATTTCACCAGCAACATATTTTAACAGTAAGTCCTATTTTTGCTTCTTGACACTCCTTGCATGTCACTTTCAGTTATCTTAAATACCCTCTGAGAGTAGATTCATATTTAAAAGTATGGATGTATGTATGGAAGTATGGATCTTTGTGAGTATTGTCAACTAAAAATTCAGCATCACAAACTGTTTGGTTTGGTGAATAAGAGTATAGTGTGCATTAGATCTCCATGTTGCACAAGGCATTCCCAAGGTTTGGATTGATTTATATAGACTGAAAATGAATTCAGAGTTAATCTAAAATGGATCTTAATCTGATAAAAGCCTCTGTCAAAAGACATTTCTCGACTCAAACTGCAGTAGGTCATTCATGCCAGCATATATTTCACCAGAAGCCCACCCACCCCTGTCCAACCAGGATCTATTAATACCAAGCCCTGAGGCTTGTGAGAAATGGTCCACTTTGGCATTGTAGAGCAGCCTAACTTACTTCCTGCCTCTTCACACCAGGAGAGCCCCGGGTGGTTCCTCTATGCATCCAGCTCTTGTTTCCTTCCCTTCACTTCTTCGCACACATCCATGTATACCCACATGCACACATAAACACACACATCCACCAAAGGCCCTGAAGATATCCTTGCGTCTGTGGCCTGCAGGAGCACACGGATACATGTCAAAGCCCCATTTTCTCCTCTCTTCTGGAAAACAGAGGGGGGTTGAAAGCAAAGCTGAAAACACATGGCACCTTTCACCTCTAGGGGCAGCCAGGGAGGAGGGGAGGCCAGGGTTTGGAGAGGGTGGGGGTGTTTTGAAACACTTGGTCAGTGTCTGGCAACGGTGGGGTAATTGCTATTACTGGACAGCAAGGCAGGCATATAGTCGTGTGTGTTCTTACACCTGGGAAAATACCAAGTTTTTACAACCTGGGCCTTATTTTCTTTATATTGCCGTCATTCCCAGCAGTTATGATAGCATTTTTCTACCATTCTCATTTTACAGACAAACAGATCCGATGCTGCTTGACAGTTTTATGTCGCAGACCATGGGGCATCGCAAACAAAAGCCATCAGACAACAATAAACTTTTGCTTTAAGACTTGCTTGTGTGAGACCTTTTGCACTAAGCTGTAAAGTTTCGAGCACATTCCTCATGACCTGGTTTCTCTACAGTGAGTCAGATGTTTACTGATAGAAAAGATAGTCAAAGCCTTAAAAATATGAGCTTTTAAAAAAGCCTTATGCTTATATAATGACTTGATGATGATGCTAGATTAAAAGTCAGGAGGATTGCCAGAGTTGTTACAATTCATCCTGTGGGAACATGAATATTTTTTACTACATTTCATGGCAATTCATTCAATAGTTTCAAGACATTTAACTCAAAACCAAAAACCTTGTGGTGGCACTAGAGGAAAAACTTAAGGGATCAACAGAATATATTAGGATTTATCCTCTGGGGATACCACAAAAGTCTGTATGTAGTGTCATGGTAGTCCATTCAATTCTTTAAAGACATTTCTCTCAATATCAAAATCCCTGTAGTGGCACTTGAAGAAAAGTAAAGGGATCAACACAATTTATTAGGATGTATCCTCTGGGGATAACGAATGTCTGAATATAGTGTCATGCAATCCATTCAATAGTTTCGAGACATTTTATTCAAAACCGAAAACCTTGAAGTGGCAATGGAAGGAATAAAGGGCTTAACACGTTTTATAAAGAGTCATCCTATGGAGATGACGAATGTCTGTAAAGGGTGTCATGGCAATCCATTCAATAGTTTCAAGACATGTTGCTCAAAACCGAAAAACCTTTTGTCGGGACTGGAGAAAAGTAAGGGAATCAACACAATCAGAGGACTCATCCTCTGGAGACCATGAATGTGTGTACGTAGCGTCATAGCAATCCATTCAGTGGTTTCAAGACATTTCTCTCAATATCAAAAACCTTGTGGTGGCACTTGAGAAAAAGTAAAGGGATCATCATAATGTATTCGGATTTATCATCCGAGGTTGATGAATGTCTGTAAATAGTGTCATGACAATTCATTCAATAGTTTTAAGAAATTAAACTCAAAACTGAAAGCCTTGCTGTGGCACTAGAGAAAAAGTAATTAGGATTAATCCTCTGGGGACAATGAATGGCTGTATGTGACATTTCTCTCGATATCAAAAACCTTGTGGTGGCACTAGAGGAAAAGTAAAAGGATCACCACAATTAATTAGGATTCATCCTCTGGGGACAATGAATGTCTTCACATAGTGTCATGGCAATCCATCCAGTACTTGTCAAGATATTCCAGTCTGGAACGTCAAATAAAAGCAAATGGAAGAAAACCTATAATAATAACAATAAAAAGGTAAAGTAAATTCCAGCCAAGTAACACAAAAGGCAATTCAAGCAAACTCAAGCCAAAAAAACTCAAGTCCAATCAGGATACGGGTTCTGATAAACATTTGTTTTGAGACGAGATGATGAGAAGCTGTTGTCTCCAAAGCCCCATGTCCCCAATTCTGTTTACCCGATGCCACATTAAAAGTAATCTGATTGTAGCTGTCTAAAAAAAAAAAGAGAAGGCGTTTAAAAAGCAAAAGAAATAGTTTTAAATGATGCATGTGTGTGTCCATTCGTGTCCATAAACCAGGTTTCTCTGACGTCAAGACAGTTTTAAAGTAAGGAGGACAGGAGAGAGGGAGAGGTAGACGGGAGGAAGGGACTGCAGGAAAGGAAGAAGGAGGAGGAGGAGGAGGGATGGGTGTGTGGACTGAGATGCCCTCGATCTCCCAGGGGGCAAAAGCTCTGGAAATGGCTCCGTCGTTCAGAGAAAGTAAGGCTAAGGAGAGGGAGAAATAAACAGTACAAAAGAAGAGGGAACAGTGAGGGCAGGAAACTGTCTGTGACCTACTGGACAAACAAATTGGTTTGCAGGCAAAATGGATTAAGAGGTTGAGCTGGGCAAAAAAACAAGGGTGACTGATGTTGCAATGTGAGCTCATCCATTTTGAAGGGGGGCTGAATTTAGAGGCTTCATGTGGAAGTGTCTTGTGTATTTTCCCTGACTGTCTGTGTGTATGTGTGTGCATGCGAACGCTCTGCAAGTCAATATTTGTCTGCTTTGCCACGTCCCTAGACATCCTATTCGGCGCAACAGACCGTAAAGCTGTCAAATGCGACCTGAATATTCTCTGTCTTCATCTGTTTCCTCCTTTTTCTCTCCCTCCCTCTTCCGCATGCTCTCTCACTTTCCTTTGATTTCTTTTTCCTCTCCGTCGATAACAATATCATCGGGAGCAAACATGTTCCTGTGCTTTTGATGGCTTGTCTAACCCCACCCCCCCCCACCCCCACCCCACCCCCACCCCTCACAGAAAGGCAAGATTATGTCCTCTTATCTGTAACTCTGTGTTTGCTCACACCATAAAGTCAATTCTGCTTGTGTGAGTCTGACTGACATTTGTGAGAACTGCCGCGTTTTATAGTTACTGAAATATCATCTACACAGTACATTATCTAGGTTCCACGTGCAGCTACTTTATGTTTGCCCAGTGCACTTTGATTTTAATTGTCCTGTAAGGTTCTTTGACTACTAGACAGCTACTGTCTCACCCTGTCCCATCCATTTCTGGTCTTATCACGTGTCTTTACCACAGACTTTATGGACGACATATCTCCACTTACTCCCTTTATACAAAAATGAAGCCAAAATATTCTGGTTACGGCCGCTGCCATCTTGCGCTGGTGACATCACTTGGAGTCTGTGCAGTAATGATCTCCATGGAACCCAAACACCTGTCCAACCACTTGCAAGCAGCACCACTGATAGTGAGCAGACCAATCAGCACACTCAGCTGTCAAGCATGACCTCAGTCCCTCTTTTATTAACATCAAATTACGAGTCATGACCAAACTTATAAAACACTTGAACACACATCAGCATAATAAGAACTACCTAGAATAACAGAAACCATCTTCCAAAAAATTTCTTTTTGACGTTTGTTTTTAGTTTGGCCCATGTCCCATCCGCTAACACTGAGGTAGTGGGGCTTATGGCCTGTACTGCAGCCAGATGTTTTGGCTTCACTTTTGGGGAGCTGTCATGTCATCCATCTCTATATACAGTCTATGGTATTAACATCTCTAAAGCTTAGTTCAACAAGGGATAAAATGGTTAAACTTTCTTTATGCTAGTGCGAGACACCGCAGGCGCAGGCCTCCTAGTTTTTTAAGTTTTTAAATATTGAAATCTTTCATTTGACTCTTTACCCTTGACTGCTGTAACACTGGAATTTCATAATTGTGGGATCAATAAAGGTGTATCTTATCTTATCTTATCTTATCTTATCTTATCGATGCAGCATAAGCTAGACTGTTTTTGTAGCTTTTACAGCAATCTCTTTTGCTCTTCCACACCAGCGTGGTGGCTATTTCTTGCCCATTTGAGTGGCCCTGTGGTCGTTCAGGCAAATGAATGAAGAGCTGTGGAGGCGAACCTGCTCCACCAGTCTTCCCTTCATATTGAGCTGAAAGTACAGCGTGCGCAGTGGGCACCTAGCTACAAAAATTAAGAGGTGCATGACCAAACGGCACAAAAACTTTTGAAGCAGTTGCGCTTGATGCAGAAGGGATGAGTTCATAATTTTCTGGCACATGAAGTAGAGGGTATATGCAGGTATACAGGATATACCCACCTCTTTTTCTGGCCCTTTACAGTATACCCACTTATGTGCCAGAAGTCATTGGAATATATAGGAACAAAAACCCACTTCCTCCTCGGTAACCTAGTAGTACAACCACCTCATCAACTCCCAAAACACAGTGACTATAAACCTAACTTGATTTTACTCACAAGGCGGCCATCTTGAAAAAAATGGAAAGCTGTTTTAAATGAGGCAAATTCAAGCCAGCTACTTCCAACTGGCCCCCAACATCGTTAGACATTGATATATGGTTGAATTTGATGGTCATGTCCCAGATTCACTGTCAGGACAACATCTAATGCCAACATCAATTTGACATAGAGCACTGACGACAGATGACGGTGATATTTTGTTGGTTTTATGCGGTGTTGTTAAGTTATCAAAATTAAATGTCTTCCAAACATCTTATGCTGACATCATCTTATTGTAGAATAATGAATTTTAGATGTAAGATGTAGAGATCAAAACCGTTCATCTGCATAACGTCGTAATGTTAACGTCCACACACCGTGAAATTCTAACACTAGACATTTAAAATTTCATCAATCCAATTTTCAGTGCAACCAAAATTTAACACCTAGCCAGCATACGAGTCCAGCATCTTTCTGACGTTATACTAAGTCTGCTACCAGCCAGTTTATTTTCCTCTGAGTTACAAATACACATTATAAAAAAACATTTCATCTTACAGATTCCACTCTGAAAATCGTCATATTATCTGTCCTGTAAGCAAACAGATTCTCTACATGACCAGCTGGTAATTTGGGCTACCAACAAAGCTAGCTAGCCAATGAATGTTGTTGAAGTGGTAGGTTAGAATTTGCTTTTGCATGTAGCAATAGCTCTGGCGTGTTCCTGGTGGACCTAACGACCACTTTAACATCACTTCCATTATGCAGCACACTATTAAATCTGTCATTATTGAATTCCATATATTTTATATCTGCCCAAAACACATTGAATTAGCGACAGATGACTGAAAAGTACCCCGTTATTTTAAACTTTTCATGTATATCATTGTCTTATAGAATTGTCTTCCTGCACTAACATTTAAAACTTCTTAAATATGTAAGCTGAGACGCATTCTTTAGATAGCTATTTGCCACCTGTGTTATTTTATGAAATCATTAGATAAGTATTTCTTGATATTTTTCCCATGACTTGACAGTACTTTTCAAAACAGTTTTCTGTGCCAGAATAAATTGTGAGGATTTTGTCGTGATTGCGTCAGATGTTAAAATCAGCCACCTCCTGCATGTTGCCATCTGTCACACGCTTCCTGCTACACATTAAGATTTATGTCAGCTAAAAATGCATTTACTGAACTCTATCCCTGCGTATGAAAAAAAAGGTGGTTAAAATGGTGGGTTTACCACCATTACGTCCCTAAATGGAAACCCTCTCGACTGTGTGTGTGTGCCGCAAGACCTGTGTAATAACGTGCCTGTAGTTGTGGTGACTTATTGCAGACTCAACCTGTGTGTGTGCGTGTGTGTGTGTTTGTGTGTGTTTTATTATTCTGAGAGGCAGTCTGGCGCGGGCCCAGTCTTTTCTGAGCCTTGATAAAAACGTGCTGGGAGCATGGCGGTACACACCTACTCCACTACAGGGTACAGGCAGTACCGTGGCCTGTCCTCTCCAATTGGCAGTCTCTGTGCTGCTGTACCACTGATAAGAGGCTGGTGTAAATAAAACTGTACAGCACGGCTCGTTATAACGCTGAAGGTAGAGCGAGGCAGGGAGGGAAGGAGGGGGGAACGGGAGAGAGAAAGAGCGTGCGGTGTCTGTACTCATTGTTCTGACAGCATACTGCGTCTGTGTGTGTTCCCGCGAATGTGTGTGTGTACTTGTTTTGCTATTTGTATGTGAACCAGATTGAGTTTTAGATGCAGGGAATACGGATCTTTATGACACTTTTAATGTCATTTTGCTTCACTTTTATTTTAGGTAAAGATTTAGGACATGAAAGTAGTGGAGACAGTGGAAGTTATTTTTTACGTTTATGAGAATGAATGGAATGAAACTAGTGTGTGTTTGNGGGGTGTGTGTGTGTGTGTGTGTCTGTGTGTGTTTATGGATTTTTGCTGTTTTTTGGTACTGAGAGTACTGTCTTACGTAAGCCATTTATGTAGGCTCAGTGAACAGCCAGGCTATGTTTTTGTTGGTGACTGCGCTTGTCTGCCTCCCTCCCTCTGTCACACACACACACACACACACACAGACACACATTCTCTCTCCCTAATCTGTCTGTCTGCCTCGCTCTCTCTCCTGCCCTGTTTACACTGTTAAAAACCACTGAGTGTGATATTGGTCGGCCATCAACGCACACACTGTAATTAGCCTTTTTAATTTCCCATTTAGCCTCCCTGACTCCTGACAACAGATCATTCAGCCACTTCCTGCAGAAATATGTGTGCATACAGTAAACTGTTTCCTGCACTGCAAGGAATTAAAGCTTACTCATGTCAAGTTAACCTTCACATATTCATCTTTGTCCCCAAATCACCAGCCAATCAGAATTTCAGGCCTCTGCAAGTAGTCTTTTAATGTTTGACCTAAGTGCTGTTGTTGTAAAATGTAGTAACTTTTCAGGTCAGCGTGGCCTTTGTGTTTCAGAGAAAATATATGGAAAATTTAACTTGGGACAGGTTTTTAAGACAAATGGAAATCCCTACTTCATACTATCAAAGCATAGGCCAGTATTTATGTCCTGTATGAATGTTGAGCCAAACCATGATGTTATTTTCCAAACCCAACCACTTGCTTTTGTTTTCGTAACCCTAACCCCATGCTTTTGTTGATGTCCTGGAACATCAACAGCAGACCCAGGATACTTACCACGTATGGCAAAGCAGTCTATTGCCTATTTTTCACCAGTGTTCCTGAGTTTATAAAACCTGCATAGGCTAGTTTTTTGTGGGAAAAGATATATTTGGCAGCGACCTTTAGTGGCCGTAGTAATTATTGCAACAGCAAAGCCGGAAGTCACGTGACGTAGTATAAAGAGTGAGAAAGTCCTCTTAGGTGGATTGGTCAAACAAGCACTGGACTTTGATCCAGGAGATGGGTGTCTGTGTCCTGTGTAAAACCGAAAGTCAGTGTAGAGTTATTTTGACAACATTGTATGTTGGCGTATGTCACGTGAGATAGGTTAGGTTACCTAAGTAACAAGCATGCTTATTTTAAGCCAGACCATGATAATATTTTTCTAAACCTAACCAAGGAGTTTTGATGCCTAAACCTAACCACGTAGCTTCAGTACAACTGCGACAATTCCATAACATTCCCAGCATGTTTAAAACTGCAACTGTGGATGGACATATGAGCTATATTGCGGTCCACCAGTAGGTGCCCTAGTTTAGAAAATGATCCAATGGATCATATTGAAAGTCATAACATTTGACTTATGTGGTT
Organism: Epinephelus moara; assembly: GCF_006386435.1. NCBI lineage: Eukaryota > Metazoa > Chordata > Actinopteri > Perciformes > Serranidae > Epinephelus > Epinephelus moara. The sequence goes on from NC_065508.1 coordinate 29,795,833, forward strand.
GTTTGGGTTGGAGGACTTGTTGGATTAATTATCTTGTCCAACCAATATTAATTCAGCGTAGCCACTGCAGCCAAAAATGCACTTGGTGAAATCCTATGATCAAGCGTCAGTCCACAAGAGAGTAAACGTAGCATGTAGCTAACTCGGTTTATCCCAAACTTTTGCACAATGCTCAACTCTGTTGGCTCAAAGAGCAGAGTCTCACCAAATGGAGCTGGATTAATTTTAATATAGGAAAGTTGGCAGGTAAACTCCACAGGTTGTCGACACTATAGTTATAAAGACAGCTGGCATTTTATCCATATGCACCAGAGCAGTTTGTTTATCGTATTGTCTTCACGTGTGATGGATTTGGCATTTTTATGTATTACAGCAGGCTCATTCTCTTGGAACAGTCGAGCTCTGTTGTTGAACCTTTCCTCAATGTGGAAGCTCTTAGACAGGCTTTTTTTTGTTTAATTGATGCTAAATAGTGTCATGCCATCTCATGCAAGCGGGCATGTGAGACCATTTGACAACTGATTTTGATGACTGTATTGCAGGAAACACAAGGTCTTTGCATGACTTTGCCAGTCCCCTAAAAAAATGCACCTTTTTTTGTGCGTTTTCACTGAATGTCAGGAGAATTTTTAGCTGGCAAAATGAGATTTATGGCTTTGTCAGATTACGAAATGACCAGCAGTGGTTAAATAAGAAACCCAGGTTTTTTCTCTGATGCTGGATGGAATGTTTAGCTCTGGTATCAGCATGGTGGCCTACTTTTTGTGTGTCGCTATGAGCAAAGACAGGCTCTCTAAGTCTTATGTTTAATTCTGCGATTGTCTTTGATAAAAGATTCTGTTTAGACTGCGATCCCCAAGAGGGGACATCTGTTGCAAACTTAGCATATATGCTCTACCTGTGAAAGAAAGTAGGTTGGAACAAGTGTCAAGTCTGACTGTGGGCATATACAGTCTAAAAAAATATTTAGTCTTCCACAGGAGGCACAGAAAAGCAGGACTATCACCCCAAACAAACGAGGCCTTTCTCTGTCTCTGACATATTCTTTTGAATGAGGAGAGCTTGTGAATGGCGGCATTATGAGATCACATAGCCGAGCTGGGTGATGTGAGTGTGGTGATAGCGTGTGTGTTGTTTGAACCCAAACTCACTTATCACACCCACAAAACCCCCAAATGGGCACTGAGGTTACTTTTTCCCATGCTCTTCGTCTCTGCATCACACCGTAACGATGGTTTGCATTTTCACATTCCACGCACACATGGAAGGAGTGTAACAGCAAATAGGACAATGCACCATTGCACACCACATTATTTAGGGAAATGGGAGAATGAGCACTTAGTATGTCAGGGGAAATTACAGGCAAGGGAATGCACCATCACTTCCCTGTGAGGCCTGCTCAGTGGGCTAATCCACACTCCTCATCACGTCTACGTGGTGAAATGTTGCCAATGTTGGGGGAAGCCCACAGTAGTTAACTTTAAGTGAAACACTCTTGAATAATGCCAAGGAAGTGGTGAGAGTACCTAGAGTCAACTAGACCCAACAGTAATCACAGGTTTTATTTATAGAGCACTTTTACAACAGAGTAACACAGAGGTTTACAAATTAAACAAAAATGTGAATGATAGGATTGGTACATTGTTTTAGCATGAGGTGACGAACCATGTCACATGATTTGAACCGGCTGACGCAGGCCAGTTTTTTTCTTGACTGTGTTTCTTAACTTTTGATTTCAGCCCTTTAGATTTGAATAACTTGAAAAGCTCATGTTTCTGTGCACTTAGCAAGGCCTGTTAGCTTAACATCTGAAACAGGATTAAGGTCTAAGCCCATTTAAAGGTCCAGTGTGTTGGATTTAGGGGGACATATCGGCCGAAAGGGAATATAATTTTTGTGTCCTGAAAATAAGAATCATAATAAGACTTATGTTTTTGTTCTTACAATGAGTCCTCTTCCGCAGAGTCCGTAATGTTGCACCATGTTTCTACAGTAGCCCAGAACAGACAAACCAAATGCTGGTTCTAGTTAGGACAATTTGTATTTTCGCATCAGCCACCATAGTTAGCAGTGTTTTACTGTTTTTAATCACCTGGGGTCTCATTTGCAAAACAATGGATGCACATACAGACAAAAGTCAAATATAGTGTGTGCCAAAAAGTATTCGACAATTTCTACAATTAGGCTTCCACCTCAACATCTTTATCGCCAATTTCCCATCTCCAAAATGTTTGTTGACCCATGCTTACGATACGATACGAATAAAGCATATTGTATTGTATCGTAAGCATGGGTCAAAGTTTCTCCCGTTAAGTCAGTTTTTATAGATCCAACTTTTTTTGGGCCGTGTTCTGTGCGTATGCAGTGTTAAAAAATGAGACCCCTGGTCCGTTTTTTGGAGAGTAGGAAACCTCTGTGGATGATTCAGCTCTCTGGAAAAACCTCTAGATTGTCTGAATCTGAAGTTAACAGAGAGAAATGGTGAGCGCACATTAGCGGGTTAGCAGCCCCTCCACAATGGACAAAACAGCATTGGAAGAAGATTTTAGCGTGAAACTGCTTTATTCCGTTAATTTACCGGTTTAAATCACCAAGTCTGTTTGTTTTGGAGAGGAAAGGACCGCTGTGGATAATTAGCCTCAGGGTAAAAGTCTCCTGAATATCTGAATCCTAAGTTAGCAGAGAGAACCTGCACATTAGCAGGTGCTGGGCCAGCAGCTTCTCTGCGTTTGTTATGGAGAGTAAAAGTCCTCTGTGAATAATTCAGCTTCCAGTAAAAACCTCCTGAACTATGAACACTGAAGGAATCCCTACCGGGAGCTCTAGCTTGGCACATGGGAGAAGTTTCAGGTGGTTGCAATCTGCAATCCTCACTGCTAGATCCCTCTAAGTATTTATAAAATTACACAGTTTGCCCCTTCAGGAAACAAAGGCACTGGACATGAGCCTTCTACTACCTACAGTAGCACACACTCACAGCTGCAGTTAAAACTAGCAGTAACAGAAACAATAGCTAATCTAACTTTAAAACTCAGCACAGCACACTGAGAGGTTTGTGCTTCTAAAAAGTTAACAATGTGGCACCCTGTGAGGGAAAGTTGTCTTTATCAGGGGGATGCAGGGCCTGTAAAGACAGATCAAGTTTACAGTATATACGGGGCGGTTATATTACTCTTTGCTGCCAGGCTTTGCAGGAAGTTTACTTGATTGGCAGGGAGCCCTCTCTGGCTTGTTCTCTTTTACGGCCCTTTATGAAATAACTGAGCCATACTGCGCTGCAACAACAGTTGTGCAATATTTCAGAGAGGGAAGCGAAAAGGGAAGCGGCTTCAGTGGCGTGTGGCACCTGATCACCACCCCATCCCCACCTCCCAACATGCACACAAACACACACACACTAACTCAGCACGGGTTGTGCAACTTTTATTATGTCAGCTATGGGCTGGATCTGTGGCAATGTGACACAGGACTCCCCACAGAAAGGGCAGTATGGGCAGGTCTACCATTCGGAGATTCCTTTTTGTTTGTTAATGGTCTGTTTGATTTTTGTGATGGTTCCCTTTTATTTACGTTAGCTTTGTGCAAATTAAAATCTTTCAAAATAAAGATCAGGTTTGTTTTGATTTTTACATAAAGTGCCTTTAGAGTATATTTTTGCATGGGCCTCTTAAAGTGGAGTTTTTTGTTCACAAAAACCATTTACAACACACATGACAAGAGTAACAGCTGATGTCAAGTGTGTGTGTCCTCCATCGCGGTTACCCCGTCTTCCCTAACTAACAAGTCCACCCTCTTGTGATCAAAGGGGCCTCAAGATTTATCGCTTTAATTTGGCAGTGAAAATGGCTGATGGCGGCTGTTACCAAGTGGAGGGCCCCCTGTTAGCACTTAGCTGGCTAACTAGAGTGACGGGCATCTGGCTGGGTGGCTGCCTGGCTGTGTGTACCCTGGGTTCCCCCCCTCCCCGTTTGCCCCATGGTGACCTCACACAACTCCATTCTCCTTGAAGCAAGGCACCATGCAGGCATTTCCTGACAATTTATGTCCTTGTGCCACAAGCAGGGGCATGCCCTGCACTAAAATCCTATCCCTGGCCCATATAGCACACGCGTCTTGGCCCCCCAGAAGACTGCTTATAGTGTTGCGCCACTGTCCGCGCAGCCGAGTCATTACTTGTGGTTACCGTGCTACTGTTAAGCTGATTTACTACAAATTACCTATATATTACAATACTGCAAATTGTGAATGTGTTTTCCCTTCCTCCCAGGCAGCCATTGGTGTCCATTCTTTTTTTCTTTTACCAGATTAGATTTGCTGAGCATGAATGCTCCTTTCCAGGAACACTCAGCGACACACTCACACAGCTACACACACATTCACACCTGGAAGCTGCCCGGTACAATCACAGTTTGATCTGTTGGCCGCTGAGGAGCCCACCTGGGGCAGCTGGGGGTTAAGTACCCGGCTCAGGGGCACCTCAGTGGCGGCAATGAAGGAAGGGAAATAGTAAATTGAAACTTGCTTGTCATGAAACTTACTTGTGGCATTATTTTCACTACAATGGACTGCTGTACTTATTTTCAAGCAAGATTCAATTAATTACAAATTGATTTTCTTAGATTACAGAACAGCAGGTTGGAAGTAAAAACATTAAAGAAGTATTTCACTGCTGGAAAGATGGCCTCTTAATAAAACTAGGATGTCTCTGCATTGCAAAGACGCAATTAATTACAAAAGTCGTGAGACATGACCAGAGAAAACAGAGGGAAAAAATGCTTTTGCTCAATAAGACCTACAACTACCAGAATGCACTACACTACACCAGACTCACTAACAGCAAGCCAAAACATTTTTATCAAACTCCTTTTCATTGTGGAAGAAAAAGTGAACTTCAGGCACTCATGCGTGGAGCGGAAACAGATGCAGATGAATTAAGTTCAAAAGCCTTTATTCAAAAAACATGGCTGCTTACATTAAAACACCGACCAGTTTCGACCCTAAGGTGGTGCAAAGGGGTGGACAGGAGTCAAGCAAACATTCTGTAAACTTATCATGGGGTGTCACCCAATCCAGACTGATAAGTGAACGCAGGTGGGTGATTGCAATGGATGACAATGAGAGGCCATTTTGAATGTGACACGCCTTCTTCAAGTGTTGAGATGAGAAATATGTAACTCAGTAACAGAATCGTGGTTTATATTTAATCAGCGCTGCTTCTTTTCTGTTTTCATTGTGCATGAAACAGTATGGCGCCCACTTCCTGTTCACAAACTCTTGCTATTACAGCTAAACAGTGCACTAAAATATGTTTCTAAAAGCATTTTAGGTGAGAAATACACAGTGCAGTAACATAATCTTGATTTTTATTCGATTAGCAGTGCCCAGTTTTGCGTTTGATGGTATTTTGGTCTGAGTTTGAGAGACAGAGGGAGAATAAGAGGGGCGTGTCTGTCTCGTGATCTGCTTCTATACTCTTTGTGTCCATGGTGGCGGCATCGGCGGCAGGAAATGCAGAAGTAGCAGCAGCCCCAAGTGCCAGCGAGGAGGAGGGAAATCTAGGCATTGTTTAGATGGAGGGAAGTTTACCACAGTTCCTTTACACATACTACCCACATAATTTTAATACAAAGCTAGTTGAAAATTGCTGAACTGTCCCTTTAATGTGTACTGAGCATTAATGTTAGTGTACGGGTAACACCTGATGGAGTCGGGCTGCACTTGTTTGGTCATAAAATTGCCCCTGCAAGGGCAATCAATGAGCTAAAATCGATACCATGGAAGGAGTCCAGTGCAGCTTGGCAGGGTGACGGTAGCACGTAAAAAATAATAATTACAGTTGATCCAACAATGATGAATCAGGGAGTTAAAGAAGCAACAGAGGGACTATGTGATTAATGCAAATTAGGGACATCAGTGGGTGTGTTGGGGGATTCTGTCTACATCTCCGCTACATGTCTTGTTCTCCAAAGGTTAAGTGGCTGCTTTTGCCAGCTAATTCGGCCATATGCTCATCTGTGCATTTGACACTGGCGCGCCATACGCTCACACTACAAATTATGCCTCTTGAATATGCAGCCAATTAAAAAGGACATTGCTCACCAGCTCAGTTTATTGAGCCTAAAGTTGTTAAGTGGAAATAAACCTTGTGATATAGCAGACGAGTCTAATATGTGCTGCTTTTTAAAGGTTGCATTGCAGTGGCTTATGATCGAGTCATGCTCACTTGTGCAGCCTACCGTCTTTTGCATAACTTGTTGCATAAGCACTGGCAGGCACACTCTGTCATGAACGGTCCGTGTCATTTCTGCTTTTGGTAGGGCTTATTACAGTACAGGCCGTTCCCTAATGTCACTGCGGTTGCAAAACCACACAAGCCATCTCTCCCTGACTTTTTTTTTTCTTTTTTTCTGTCATCTAAGAATTGGCTTCCTGTTTTCATTGTGTTCTCTTTCTCTCTCTGGAGGTGTCGTAACCCAGGAGGACGTGCCAAGAACAAACCAAGGTCTGGAGAGATCGCTCTGTGCTTGCACTGGAAACAGACGCGCACGCCTATTTTGCACACACACAATATCCAGATGTTAACTCTGTGTGTGTGTGTGTGTGTTTTGTTTGCGTGTGCCTGTTTGATGTGTGATGTGTATGGCATGTACAGTGCTTGTTGCCAAGCCATAAAAAGTCGTTTGCCTGGGCCTGATCCGATGTGCCCTTCACCAGCAGCCTGTATTTGTTCATACCAGGCTCCTGTCTCTTCTTTTTATTGCTGTACAAGGTTGTACACTTTCATAAAGTATAGGTGAACATGGCACTCCAGGCCATCGCTCAAGGGCTGTGTATGAGCAGAATATGTGGTGAAACTAAAGCGGAAGAGTACTCAACAATAACTTGAATGCGTCAGCCTTGCATATAAAGGCAATGCAGTCTGTGCACACACCAAATACAGTCAGTGGGGCCTACAGTACTGTGTATATTGAGTTACACAGTAATCACTTATGATATCCATAGGTCTTAAAGATTGAGAAATTAGACTTGCAGAAGAGCAGAGCTAAAGAATAATGTGCATTTTTCATGTGCCACATGAAACAAATGATGAACTCTATGAACTCTCTTTTTTCTTTTTCTGTTTTTTTTGGCAAATTAGCCTACATCAAGCGTGTGTGGGGAAGCAGATGACACCTCCTGCCGCTGTTTGCATATTCGTCATAATTGGAGCTGATTCTGACCAATCTGAAGGCGGATCATTTGACTTGTCAAATTATAAAGCCAAATGTAGTCTAAATTATACATTACAATACACCCATTAATCAATCACATGCTGAAAAATACTGCTGTCTAAGTTCTAAAAAGTCAGAGTGGATCAAATAATGAAGGCCAAGCTTTCAGACAATACAGCATCACACTGCAAAACATAAGGATTCCCATGTTGTCAGTCTTACACTTGTCAAGTATGTTTTTAATTATTTGCCATTACAACTTAAATGTAAGAACACAGTGCTCTTAATATTCTCAAAGACAGCAAAAAACTAAATTAACAATACAATAAAATAAAGAAAAACCTTCATAAAAAGAGCTATTTAAGCCCAATTTCTTTTTTTAATCTGTCTCAAGCCACAATACATATCTGTTCCTTTTAATAAAGGTAACACAGTCTGTTGCGTCTAAATTAGCCTTTCACCATTAATAATAGTTATACAGTATATGAGCATTCATTAATATGTTTTACTGTAAAGTTGTTACCCTCCAGTGGGCTATTTATGATTGTTTGGTACTTTTAATGTTGCAGCTTTGGCTATGAAAGCAAACAATTCTGTCCAAGCACTTTTACATTCAGGATTTTCCTCTGGGAGTTTTTTTCTTTTTTGGATTTGGAGTCTGTAGCTAGACTAGCTAGCGAGACTCAAAACTAGCCCCGCTATTGAGGCTCGCCAAAATGTAGGGAAAAGCGCCAGGCTGTTTAGTTATGATGCACATTTTAGTTGACGCAGCGTTGAGAAGGAGTCACTTTCGGCCAACAACAACGAATAATGAAAATTGAAGTGTTAGAAATAATTGTTATTTATTTCCTTAGAGTCCGTGGAGAAAGGCTAATGAACCACATGCGGCTCAGGGTCGCAGGTTGCCTACTACTGACCTAGGCCAAGGGAAGGCAACCTGCAGCTCTGGAGCCCCTCTCCAGTGGCTCCCTGTGGCTTTGAGGGAAAAAAATGACATGGAAAAGAAATTCTTACATTCTTCAATTGTAAAACGTGTGTGCTCTACCCCAAATAAAAGAAAGTTTTATCATTTTGTCAAATAAAATGCACATCATACATCTATTTCCTCCAAAGTCTTGAGGTAGGAGGCAGATAGATTAAGAGGGCTGACCATATTCTCTCAAACAGACCATCATCCACCATCACTCATGCAGGCGGCCTTTCTAAAGGTTTTTAAGTTTCCTGGTACCACTATGTGACCGAGGGTGGTTTGTCACTTACCTGCTGCTTCAAAACATACCTCTTAACCAGGAGTAGGAGTTTGTCTCATAGTTTGAAGTACAATTTGCTCAGGGACAGTGTTACAGAGGGTACACTCAGTATGAAGAGACCTGGATCTTTGGTTATTTTTACTGAGAAAATCTTGCTCACTACCTGTGCAGTGTCACTCTAAAATTGTGAGATCTTTCCCAGAAATTGTAAATTGATGTCCGATTACTTCTCTTACATTTAATACAAAGTGGAGAGGTCTGGTTGTTCATTTTATTAAGTATAAAGGGTGTTATGTGGGATCTGTGGAGTATTTTATATTGTATTGCTCTCATACAATTACAAAGTGGTTTTGGCAGTCATCCTCTATATATTCATTACCAAGATCATGCTCCCATTTCTGTATGACCTTGCTTATATTCAAGGGATCTAACGAATAGGACAGTGAGTATGAATGTGAAAGAAATGTCTTGTCTAGGAATAAATCTATGTTGCTAAAAAAGCTCTGTCTGTAGGAGGGTGTCTTACTTTCAATTGATAAAATGATGGACTTTCAGATAACCTAAAAATCATTCCAATAAGTCAAGTTCCTGGAAGGACGTGAGTATATGGTCCTGGCATAGATCCCCAATAAGCCTGATCCCTTTTGCATGCCATTCATCAAAAACTCTTTTTCCAATGCCACAAGGGAACTCTGTCAATCATTTTTTTGATGTCAGTACTCTGCCAAGTCATATAGGTCATTATCACACAAGTTGCTCATAGAACAAGAAAGATGTGGTCGTATGCAAAACATTTTTTGTGCATGTGGTATTAATCCTTGGAAAGGGTTGGTAAGGATCCCCTTAAAAATGTTTTTAAAGAATTGTGCCTGATACATGTTCTGAGCATGACATTTGACAGTTGAATAGTAACCCTTCTAATGCTTTTTGATGGACAAACTGTTGCCTCACAGCAAGAGGGTTCCCGGTTCGAATACAGGGTAGAGGGTAGGGTAGCCCTTTCAGAGTTTGCATGTTCTCCCTGTGTCAGCGTAGGTTTTCTCAGGGTACTCCGGCTTCCTCCCACAATCCAAAAACATGCAGGTTAATTGATAACTCTAAATTGTCCGTAGGTGTGAATGCGAGTGTGAATGGTTGTCTGTCTCTATGTGTCAGCTCTGTGATAGTCTGGTGACCTGTCCAGGGTGAACCCCGCCTCTCGCCCAATGTCAGCTGGGATAGGCTCCAGCCTCCCAAAGACCCCTAACAGGATGAGCAGTTATGGAAAATGAATGTATAATTGGTTGTCAGTGTTTAAGATTCACTTGTTGATTGTGTTGTAGCTACCTAAAGGTCCCTAAATGCAAACATTTCCTCGAACTTTAAAGTTTGTCTTTAAAGTTACACTCAAAGCAAGAAATTTGGAATATGGGAACCATTCTGAATGTGTTATGGCTGCGTTTTTTTTTTAGCCGAGAATGAACAAGTACATTTTTTAAGATTAAATTCATATTGTCTTCACCTACCTGCCCTTTTTTATTTACAGCTTTTCCAAATGTTGTACATGTGTGTGGATGTGTAATAACCGTCTACTCTCTTGTCTGTTTTGCAGCTGGTGAGAAGGCCATCGTTTGTGACCAGTGTGGTGCCCAGTTCCAGACAGAGGAATCCCTGGAGGCTCATCGGCAGATCCACACCGGTACGAACGCACCAGACATATCCTCACGACACCATAGACATAAACAAAAAGACACGAGCTCCTCTGCTACGTTTATGTGTTTGCATTGGTTAAATTTGTCCAGAGAAGTTCCACTTTGTGGAATTGGCTGCAGATATTGCATTTAAAATGATACCAACATTTTGGCACGACAAAATCTTTTAAAATAGCAGCGAGAAAGTAAAAGCAGCCAGATGTCTTGTAAAAACTTCTGAGTACGCACTGTAATTAGATCACATTCAAAGAGAGAAACATTGAGATCACATTGAATCATCAGGTCCCATTCACACTCCCAATCTGTTTGTATATTTTCACCAATCAGCATGTGTGTTGTGTCGTAGTGTGGTGTGTGTTGTGGCGGTGGTGTGTGGAGGCTCATTGAGCCCTCTCTGGCTAACTGGAGCCATGGATTGACAGATAGATAGATCACATCATCTTGGATTAGTCCCACTCGCCCTAAATCAAGACAGACCCAACAGTAATCAACAAACTGGGAAAACTTGGCAGGCCGATGTTGTTTATCAGTGCTCAGCTATGAAGATGGGAAGATGAGGACGAGCTAGGTGCCAAGATGTAAATAGGAAGAAGTAAATCCCCCTCCAGCAGATGTGTGATGGCCCAGAACAGTTTCACTGCTGGTGATGAACTCTTTAATTTGGGAGAAAGGATTGTCTCAGATTTCCACCACTTTGTTACGAAGATGGCGTGCTTGGGGCGAGGGTATGTGCTGGAGCGTTCTGTTTGTGTGTTTATAAGTCCTCTGATTTCTCTTAGTTGTATTTATATGACTCAGTGGATCAGATTTTGACTCTACGTCCAACATTTTGGACAATAACTCCAGATTGAAAATAAATAGAACTTGTCATGAGTTGCCTCTCAGTTTCATACTACATGCTGCCGTGCTACTGCTGAAGCTGCTGGTGATAGATAATATTGCCCCATAATGTTACACACTACAGCAATGATACTCATCTTATAGCCCAAGGGCCAGATTTGGCTGGGTGGCCCATCGACCATTTTCTAAATCGCAATGAAAATAGATTCAGTCACACTGCAATTTTTTGTACTTTGAATGTTAATAAAGTGCCAGGGTGCATAAAAAGGCATCAAAATAATTAATCCATCAAAATACAAAAAAAAAAAGCAATCGCCCAAGACTCCCCGACGGAGGCTAAACCCAGAATGTCCTCAAATCCTGTAAACCAGTGGTTCCCAACTGGCCTGGCCACAAAGTCCCGATTTCTCCTTTGTCATTAGTTCAAGGTCCACACAGTGTAATACATTGGGCATCATACTTGCGTTCGGCCTTGTCATCGAGCTAGTTTGCTGTCCCTGTCAAGAAGCTGTTCATAAATCACTCACTCTACAGCAGGAAATGGCACTCCAGAATAAAAGCTCTGCGCCGAAAATTCACTGTACTTAAAATAAAGTCACTTGGCAAATTTAAGTAAGGACAGCAAAAGTCAAAAAGTTGAAAACAGGTAATTCAATTATTATACAGTATATACTGATAAATATTATTAAAGTTTGTTTATTGACAGGCCTTTTTGCTTACTGTTGTTTGGCAAAAGTAGCCTCCAGGTAAAACAAGTTGAGAATCCTTGCATCCATCTCTGAATGGAGGAGCGATTAGCAGCTGTTAAAAAATACTCAGAAAGTTTAGTAAAATAGAAATATACTGCAACTTGCTATTTGTAGTTTCTTAAAATTTAGAGTTGGCAGTTGTGATCCAAAGTTTGAGTGACGTCCGTCAGTGTATCTTCTGTACATTTTTTGTGTACAAAACAATACTGTGGATGAGTTTCCTGTAAGCTAAGTACCAGATTACAGCATGAACGACAACATTTGTAAGAAGTGTAGAATTAATATTGTATAGTATTAGGTCAGTACATAGTATGGAACTTGTGTGTACTGTAAAAGTTAATTTAATTTGTAAGAGTTTTTTGCAATATTATGAGTGCAAGTGGAAATTTTGCTTAAAGGGCTGTGCTAGAGGAAAGTTCGTAGGATCTCTAAGTCCAATGTGATTTACCCTCTGGCGACCATGAATGTCCACAGCAAGTTTAATCCAGCCATTAGTTTGTGATATTGTGCATACAGGGCTTGGGACACTGGCAGAAAGCCCATGAAATGTCCAAAATATGAACAGTCCATCCTCTGGGGAGCATGAATGTGCTTCGTAACTACAATGGCCCATTTGCCCAGCAGAATTTTATATACTTATTTATTTTTTTTTTTTTAAATTTGGCCCAATAGCGACATTAGAGGAAAGGTCAAGGGGGTCTCTCACTTACCGACCCACTTGATTCACAAACAAAATGAGATGAGAGAAAAGAGCGCTGCCAATGGACATTCAAGCCAGAGACTGATCCCCAAAATAGCCACACATCATCATTATCATCATCTTGTGTTTTGTCCTTCATCTGAAGCCGTGACCTTTGGGCTCCCGATAGCAGTTCCCATTGCATGGCTCCATTTTTTTTTTTTTGCATCCACTCATGGCCCCCCCGCCCACACACGCACGCACACACTCCTCCTCAACATCTGAGAAGAGAAGGTGGGGCGGTGTAGTCAGGATATGGGGGTTACTCCTGAGGGGCATGCCCTCAGCCAATCAGCCCGCTGGAGGTAAAGAAGGGTTAAACGAGGCTAATGATCCAACAGCCATAACAGCGGAAAGGAGCACTCTAAATATAGGCATTCCAGTCTGGAACGAATGGCAGGGGTTGGGGAGGGGGGAGGGAGGGGGGCACGCCGCAGCCAGGGCCAGACGTGTCTTCCTGCCAGACAACTGGCGCAGCAGCAGCAGTAATAGTATAGTAATCATCCATGTGTTGAGCCCCTCTGAGGGATCAGAGTCTGAAAAATGGGCTCTGATAAAATATGACAAGGCAGTTTCACCGCACCGTATGATTCTCAGTTTCTCTGCCTCTGTGCACTTTCAGCTACTGTACACCTATATTATGACATCGCTGGCTCTGGATCTGAGCACTTGACACGTGCACCTCCAGCCCTCGTGAAAGCATGGCTCTCATTTTCAATATCGGACTCGCTGATTGCTGTCACTACTGTGACTCTCGAAATCAATAGTGAGCTGAAGGTTGACAGCATTTAGCTGGTTGGTCTGTTTCCAGCGGGGGAGTGACTGATGAGATGAGTATGAGAGGTAAACAAACAACTCCCTCTCTGTGTCTCTCACTCAAATTTTGCAAAGACTTCATAAGAAATTGTCAGATTTGCTTTGATGCAGCGCGTCTTCAGAATATCAACTGTAACATCTTTGCTGTCCTGGTTTTATTGTAGGGGTCTATTTTGTATGCATGCAGTTAATTTCCCACTTGACGTGCCAATCTCTCCAACTATGGCTTGCTAGAAAATGTATTTCCTATATCAAATTTTGAAACTTGGAACTTTGGGTCATAGATATTTTTTGCACTATTTTGACATGCATCGTATCGTCTAAGAGTTTTTTTGGGACTTTACCAACTTTACTTTCTCCCAGGTTACTCAGGAGTTCAGAAAACTACTGGCCAGATAACCATTAAATTTGCTATAGATATTCATGGTCCCTGAGGATTATCCTTGCACCGTTAATATCTATAGCCCCCTGAACATTTTAGTCATTTTTATTCTTCATAGTTTTAGACAATGAAAATTCAAAACTTTTTAGTCAACTTTTAGTCATGATGTTTTCTAGATTTTTTTTTCTTTAAGCTAATCCAGTGAGGCTAATTAGTGTATCAGAAATTAGAAACACTAAGTTGTATAAAAATTTAATTTAGACAGTTATTCTCTACATTTTCAAACCTACATTTCTCCATCAGTTTTTGACAGCTTTTAAGGGGTGATCAAGATCTATTTTTAGCTCGTCACTGCTGTTGATGAAAAATTTTCGTCAACGAAATTAATATCGGACAGAGTTGTCTCGCCTTTAAGCTGCCACAGGAGGATGTAACAGCGCCTAAATGGTGTCTGTACAAACAGGACAGTCAGCAGGACAGGACCATGGGCAGGTCAGGTGTGAGGTTTTAAAGACATGTTTTGTGTTGGCCCCACAACGGGAGATTTAAATAGTTACTGTTAGCAGTTAGCAGCTAACTAACTCAAAGAAGAAGCGCAGCGACCAATCTTTTTTTTCATACACGCCATTCCTCAGGGTAAAATATCAACATGCACACAGCATAACTCATCTAATGGGCAGATTGCTTTTACATTTTTCAAATACATGTCATGATCCTAAGAGGATGAACCATTTGATTGTAACGGCCGTGTAGACCCTATTTAGTCTTTTTACATTCCTTTACGTCCTTTACGTTTTGAGGCATTTAAACTCTAAGAATAACTAAATTGTTATCCTTGTTAATTTTTAAGAAATGGATTTTATATGTCTAGAAAATGTAAATAATGATAGCTCAGCAAAATATACAGGGATGGACAAAACAAGACAAACTACATCTGTTACAAAAGCAGCTCCGCCGGACAGTACTGTGTTAAATCAGTTTGAACTGAAAGAGCTTAACAAACATGGATTTATTTATACAGAAATGTCTGTGTACAGTACCCAAGACGCAAAACATCAGAGAGGGCATGTGGTGGGAGCGTGGGGTTACTGTTGGCCATCAAAGCCAGATTTGATCTCTGCCTGCCTCTTGGCAGTGCTTCAGCCCTTGGCTAATGTTCTCTGATGACAATATTTGGCCTCTGAAACTGTGGCTGTTTCTTGCTGCTTTGAATGGGAACTATTGTGGCATCTCCTCTGTTGGCCGGATCAGCTGCAGTCTGACTCAACCTCTCTGTCTTTCTGAGTTTGTCTGTCCGCTCTTGGTTTTTAACAGAGCTGCCCTTGGTATATCACACACCTCTCTGTGTTACTCAACAGCCTTCCTGTATGTGTGACGTATAGCAGGTTGTTATCCAAAACCATGGGATAGTTTGGAGGGCCATTGAGGCATTCCTGAAGTTGTCGTCATTCCTAACGGACAGGCTCTTTTGCGTGGGGATGTGTTTGTGTGTGTGTGTGTGTGTGTGTGTGTGTGTGTGAGGGGGNGGGGGGGGGGGGGGGGGGGGGGGTTGGGCTGGTCGGGATGCCAAGGGAACTAGCAGCAAAACATCATGTGGCTGTTTTTTTACCCACTGAACTCGTGCAAATACACAAGCACAAACACACAGTGCAAACTATCCCCTTCTTTGGCAGTGCATACACACACAAATAAATCCAGGAATGCCTGTGTTCAGGAGCCGAAGTCACTTGTGAGTTGCATTACATCTACTGACGCCTAATTTTTGTCACATATTTTCCCAAATTGGATGGCATCGCATCAGAGTCTCTCAATCTCTCTAAACTGGGACTCGCCTCAGGGCTTTTGCAAGCAAAGAACACAGTCTGTCTGGCTTTCATGGAGCTCTCATCCTTAAAGAAAAACACTGCTGTCATTTAGAATTGTAGCCCATTTACTACCGTCTCTGTCTCGTGTCTTCCAATTGTTATGCAATGTATGCGCTCAGACTCTTTTTCATTTTTTAAGTCCTGGCTGCTCACTGTTTCACAGCCTTCCACACAAACACAACATGTAAAGCTACATGCTTATAGGGAGGATTTCTTGGTGGAGACTTTCATTTCATCATGTGGATGTCAGGTGACGGGCAGGAAGTGGAGCGTAATGTGCATACTGATAGGAGTCTGCTCCAAACTGCGTTTTTATTTTTGAAATACTGTCTAGGCCAGAATGAATGGCAGTCATAACTCTCTTTAAATGGAGAAGAAGAAAAACAAATCTGCTATTCTTTTTTCCCCAAGCTTTTTATTGAATTTTAGAAAAACATGAAAGTACCAAAAAAGCAAGCAAGGAGTAAAGAGCAGTGTGTACATATGTAATTTAACACAGAGGGTTAAGACATTCAGTAAGAAATAAGTGTGCATGTATGTAGATACAAATAAAACAAATGAGAAGTCCAAATAAGTAGGAGTAGAAAAGAGGCTGTGTTGTAATCAGAACCAAATAAGAAAAAGCATGGGTGTTTAAGAGCCTGTGTATACATGGAAAAAAGCAAAGAACGTAGGTTTGTCTTTAAAGGCCATTAATGTAATCAAGAAATCTTTCCCATTTCAAATAATCTGGCCTGCCCAGCATAACGAAGGGTACCCGTTCATGTCCCGCCACCTTAGTGTGCAGGTTATGCCCGTCTGTGATTGATGGTGCATGAGCTGACTTCCACTGTTGAATGAGAAGTCTCCTTTAGAGCCAGCATCATAGAGGGAACTGTGTCTTTTAGGGTGGACGGGTCCTCCAACAGAAATAAATGGATGCAAAGGGGACTTTCTGGCCAGTAATTCTCTGGATATAATCACGAACTGACATAAAAAAAATCACATACTTTGGGGCAATCCCATAGGAAAGGAGTCAACATACCTTCTTCAGGGCACTCCCAGCACCCAGTGCCCAATCGCCGGATTTCAGCGACTTTGGAGTAAGACCGGGTTGACCATTCACGCTCACTTTCACACTGACGGACAATTTAGAGTCACAAATTAACCTGCATATCTTTGGACTGTGGGAGGAAGCTGGAGCACCTGGAGGAAAGCCACCCTGACACGGGGAGAACACACAAACTCCGCACAGACGGGCTCCCTGACCCTGGGGTTTGATCTAGTAACCCTCTTGCTGTGAGGCTACAATGCTAACCACTGCACCACAGTGCCACCCTACAGTCTAGATAATAATCTTAAACTGAATTGATCTAGTGCAAAAATAACAGAACATGCACGTTGTAAATGTAGTTCCGAGATCTGTTTCCTATGCAATTTTCAGGGAACTGATAGCGCTATATAAAAATAACTGTTATTCTGATTAATACAGCAGATATATTAATAGTACCTCTGATTCATAACTGTTATCCCACGTGTCTTTGTCCTAGATGTCTGTCTGAATTCTGGTTTATTTCCTGAAGTTAAAAATAAAAACACTGGGCTCGGTAGGCAGAGACTGAGAGATGTGACTTCACATGATGTCATGCCAGTCTGACGCCCATATGTCCTCAAACGCCAGAGCATGCCAGTGTGCTCAGACTTTTTTTTTTTTTTTTTTTTTCTTTTTTAATTTGAGCAGCATTGTTCCTTTCAAAGAGACTTTTTGTTCTAAATGCAAAATGACATGCCTGACATGCCCTCCTTATCCTCTGGGATCATATGCAGACAAACGGGTCAGGCTTTTATCTAAAGCAGTTTTTTTTTTCCCAACGTCGACATCAGCATCAAATTTAGCTGCTGGATTTATAAAATTGACTTTCAATTTATGGGCTGGAAAAAAGAGTATTTTATCATTTAATGAGGCTTGTATGTTTTGTTTTTTTACCAAAGACAATAAAGTGCTTCATCACATCATGTGAGCTCTGCCGTTGACAGGAGCAGTAAAATTTAAGGGGCTAGTTATTGTTAAAAAGTCATTAATGCATTCTCTATAAATCTCGGAACATTTGGTTAGTGAAGGACCGTTTGCTCAAACAGAAGTTTCTAGCATAAAAGCCGTAGTTGTCCATTTCTGCTGCACACTGGGACATTTCCTCTTTGTGCTATCAGCTGTAAAGTGTTTCCAACACTGTTTTAATGTGGATCTTGTTCCACACCATAATACCATATTGGGAAACTGTTGTGCTCATTTAAACACGGCCACCTCCAACGTGTCATTTTCAGTTTGCATTTCCAGTAAAACCTCTCCCCGTCGGGGCTGCACACGACAGTTCTGAGCTCTGAGCTGCAGTTTTATTTTTTATTTAATTCTGCCTTTATCTCTTTACTTCTGCCAGCTATCTTCATCTCTTTTTTTTCATTAGATTGTTTTGGTCCCCGCCATAATTTATAGCTCTTGTATTTTATTGGTAAAACCCACCACACTCGCATTCCACTTGATTAAACTGTAGCTTGGTGCAGAAAACCAAAAGGTCAGAATATGTTCACAGAGAAAGTGGCTCACAAATAAAAAAAAAGGAAGCAATAAATTGAAGTTAAAGTACTTTTTTTTTTACCTCTGTTTTTAGTGTGTGCGCTGATTTAAAAAATGCAGATTTTACTACTAGGGATTCATGCATTTTACAGGCTCTGCAGGCTCTGTAACTGCCAATCTGAACCGTATATATCCACAAGGGCACACTTTGTAATTTGCACTGAAATCTGCACATTCATCCGCCAAACTAAGGCCACATTCAGTAAGAGCAGTTGCCTCTTATTCAACATGAGCTGTGAGTCGCAGCAGAAACGACTGGGACTGCATCTCCCATGTGACCTGTGTAAAAATGAGTTTGGAGTCCACAGGCCTCGGAAGAATTTGTTGTCCGACTGTTGGTGTTCCTGTTTATACATGAATCATCTCCATGTACACACACACACACACACACACACACACACACACACACACAGAGCAGTGCCAGAGAAAATCCACATATAATAGAAGGGGGAGGCTGCTCTCTCACTCTTTTCTCTTTTCTTTCTTCCTTTCTCTCTTTATCTCCCTCCGTCCTTTTTTAAAGTCTTGTAATACAGGGAAAATATGCAAACCATGGAGTGGCAATAGTGGGTTTAGCCAGTGGGAACACAGCGTGATTCCAGCAGGCCTCTGCCGCAGAGTAAACACTTTCTTTTCTCAAGCCAGAAATAGTTTGGCTGGAGCGAGAGCGGCAGAAAGGGAGGGAGGAAAGAAGGAGAGACAGAAAAAGCAAAAGAGAAAGAGGAGATGAGGTGAAGGGGGCGGGAACGGGAGTACAACAAGGTTCTGATGGTCAGAGAAAAGAAGCTCTTTTTTAGTCACATTATTTCTTCTCCTCCTCGTAAATTGTTCGCCGGTGGCCTCGCAATCAGTTACCTCCAATACAAACACACACACACACACACAGTCCAGTCATGTCACTCAAGCAAATTAGGCCAATGGCAGCGCTACACAGGGGTCACGTCAAAAGTGCCGATTGTCTCAATCACATTAGTCCAGCACTGGCATCTGTTTAGCATTTAGTTAATTGTGATGTTATTAAGTTGTCAGTGAGCATTAGGGCGGCGATAAGCAAAGCAAATATTCTTCCAGCCCAGGCAGGCTGTGCTACACACGTGTTGCCGATACACACACTGACGCACACACACACATATAGGGACATACAACCCCCCTGGACCCTGCAAGTGTGAATTCCACTCAACCTACTGCTCACTCTTAGCTCTGGATGAATGAAATGATCATCATAAAGATAAAATAACCATGTTTATGAGGCATTTGAGCCAAATGCAGCTCGTCGCCAGAGGCCAGATGTGCATTAGCATTATGACTTTTGATCACAAAATGTTAGCATGTCGAGCTTCCTGTCGGTGTCATCTGGTGAGTCGAAATGCTGATTAGCATCAGGCTAGCGCTCGTCGCTTCAGCATCCCACTCATAATTGAGCAAGCTGTCCACGGTCGAAGGCAGATTATCTGTCTGTCTGTCTGTCTGTCTGTCTGTCTGTCTGTCTGTGCCAGGCTGGCCAGAAAAATCACACAGGGCATTTTGGGTCACAGCGCGTTCAGGTGCCACATTCAACTTGCCAGGCCAACACTGAGATTAACACCTTCTGTTCGAATCAAACCAACAGAGTACATACTTTTGGCTCCATGTTCAATCTAGACCACATTCATACCCTCATGAAGGGTTGAGTGTGGTTTTTGAAGCCTTTTCACACAGAGTTTGGTCTTGGACTCTCTATGTCAAGATGACATGCAAGGTACCCTGGGAAGGTTGCTGACCTTCTGGGACACCTTGTAAACTTCTATCTGTTACATGCATTGTCTTCTTTCAAAATACACTTCCATTTTCATAGGAAATGTACAGTTTGCATACAGTCTCTTTCAAAATAATTGCACCAGTCGTTACGTTTTTCTTTTAACAACGAATGCATACATTTTGGCAACACGCATGTGGTTGGGTCTAGGAAAAAAGAACAGGGTTTGGCTTTACAATCTCACGGGCAGTGAACACCAATCCTCCCGCCCGCCCTTCTTGGACTTCCGCTGCATTAACTTTCGTTGCTGTCCTGCCGCGTTTCCCCCTGATGCCGCTGGGCACCATTAAACAATAACGGCAACTGGTCGCGTATCATGTTGACGTGAAAGGACGGCTTTTTGCATCGGTGTCTGACGCTGGAAGTCACTGACTAAGCGTCGGTTTTTGACAACTTTGGAGTGATACCAGGTTGAATAATGGTATTATCACAATGAAATTTGTTGTTTATTTAATAGAGACAGAAAGGCATGGACGCTCGTGACTGTTTCACAACTTAAATTTCACGCTATTAATCAATCGAACAAGACATCAAATAAAAAAAGAACACTGCTTTATTACCAGGCCTTTAGTGGTGCTCTGTAGGCTAATGTTAGCCACCCTGCTAATCTGCACTGATATTAGAGGAGCAGTAACAAGTGCAGCAACTTTGTCGTAAAAATCCTGGAGTCATATGCCATCAAACAGGGGAATGCAACATGGAAATGCGTTAAATGTGGGGCTGTCACGCAGTAACAACAGTGCAACGTTAGCTAGCTAGCTCGTTAGCTAAAGAGACATCAGCGTTCAAGTAGCAATTTTTGTTGTTGTTGTTGTGGTTGTTAGAAAGAAGGACAGGACCATATTATATTGTAGAGACATTAAACTACGATAATAGCCTACGATGGTCATAATTTTTAAGTCTTTTTTAACAAAAGAAAAATGCATTTATGGGTTTTATTTGTTGCTTTTGCAGCCATCTCGATTTGGAGGGCCATGTAGCCCTAGATGTGATCATGCAAAATGGAGGGGCAAGGGGTGTGTTGGGATTGGCTTTACGTAGGCCATATAGGCTATTTCTATAGGTGTTGATACTGTATTATATCTGTTTACTATTGAAGTGTTTGTAAGATCATTGTTGAAACCCCCCACAGTTCCCTTTACCTTTCTCTCTGTAAACAAATACCCCTTTCCCTTTGCTTCCCTCCATCTCCCCCTCCTTGGCACTCACTCTCACTCACCTTCCAAAATAAGAAGAGCACAAGTGGTCAGAGACACTATCGGTGGCTAAATTAAATCAAGCAGCACTAGCTAGACTACAGTCACTTCTCCTGCTACTAACCTCCTCCCTCTCCCTCAGCAAACAAATTTTTCCCCAGATAAGATCTAAATGAGTTTTTCCAGGCGGAGGAAGATCCTCCGTTTGGCTGATGGATACTGTGTGCGCGGCTTCAGTGTAACCAACACCCAGTTGTAATCATCCTCCATGGACATAAGTGTTATGCGCAGCGGCCTATGTGAATCGGGGATGTGTGGTTTGTGTGTAAATGAGATAAAATGTGTGAATGAGAGTTGGCACCGCTACGTTCCCCCGCACCCAGCTTCATTCATTGAGAAATACCCAACTGGGCCCCTGCACTGCGGAGCCTCAGTGCCGAGGCTTAGTGTCATGGTGGGCACAGTCGCATTGATGCATCGCCACAGGAAACCATGGGACAACAGCATGTCAGGGAGGGAGGTAGTATTCTTATAAGGGGGAAATAGGTGGGTGGGATCCAGTAGCAAATTGGGATGTCCGTAGTGGTGCAACAGTCTGGCTGCGGGAGAATCCCCACATGGATGGATCATTGTAAACCAGGGACAGCAGCCACACATCCAGAGAGACCAATAAAATGATGTGGTATGGGTAGTGGGAGGGTGAGTGGAGGGGGGGCACGGATTATAGACTCCCAGAGGGCTCTGCGATTCACGGGCCATAAAATGGAAGTCAGCAGGACACACTGCAAATCTGGCCAGCCAATATCCACCATCCCTTTCCTCCCTGTTTCGACCCTGAGGATGTGTCTCAGCCGTACGTCACAATGCAACCCCAGCGAGCACGTCCCGTTGTCGGACAATCTCAAATCCTTGGATGCCACTATTCTCCCCGGTTACATTTGCATGTCAGCCGCTGCGGCTTTGTTCGAGATCTGCTTGTTTAAAAAAGAAAAAAAAAAGGATAGATAAGGAAAGAGACAGAACGGTGGAAGGCCTTTGCCATCCAGGGAATAAAAAGGCCGCTTTTGTCAGGAGGTTCCCTACTTTCCGATATCCCATCGCATTTTAACCTTGGCAAGGCGAGGACTTTGAATATAAAAGGATTCGCCCAAGAGAGTGAAAGAGAGAAAGAGATGTGGAACACTGGCCCCACGTCAACAATAGCCAGGGTTCCTTTTGTCCACAGTGTTATTTGAAGTAAATCTCCCTCTGTAATTAGATTGGAGCTGTTTGTGGACATCTTAGGAGAGCGCGTCAGTGTTAAAACAGCAACGCGCGAGGGCCCTTTTAATTTACAGTGCAAATACCTTTCGATTAGCGTGGAGAGAGAGGAGGGGGAGCAGGGACTGAGAAGGAGGGACAATAGAGGAGCCTTTCAATCCTTTTCTTTTTGTTGTTGTTGTTTGAGAGCGGGAAGAGGTTCGAGCAGCTCTCCTGTGTTCCTTAATTGTGAAGCAAGGAGATTAGTACGAGTGCTTCCAACCTTTCACCCCAAACAAAGGAGCCATCAGATCCAGTTGCCTAGTGACACGAGGTTTCACACCGGCAAATTTAGCCACTGCCTTCACCACTCCGGCTCCTCGTGGTACATCTTAAGAGAAGGAATAAAATCTCCAGCCTTTTGCTCGTGCACCCCAGTGCAAACCATTTCTGTCCCTGTCCGTCTGACAGCACCCTTAATGGCACCGAGCAGCCACGCTAATGAAAATGGCCGTTCATCCTTACTCCAAGTCTGTCTCTCAGACTCATATAAAAGTTAATGTACCCGTGACAATGACATTCAGAAGACCGTTTAGCTTTGGACAAATGCTGCATTTCTTGGTGGCAAGAGCAGCCGGGCACACAGAAATGTCCTTTTACACTGCGTGCAGCTCAATCAACGGGCACTTAGCAGTGTCATATTGATTATGGGAGCTTAACCCTCGTCAATCTTTGATGGGTCATTTTGGCAGCCTTCCCGTAGATGGCTTCAATGACTAGAACTGCCTCGACAGGAAGGAAGGGGTTCCCTCATCTTAAGCCAGGGCTGATCACTCCTAAGATAGATATGTGCTCATCAGAGGGAGACAGAAAGGTGAGTCCTGTAGATATGTGTTGTCACCAATGTCTCTCCCTCTGTCTTGAGGCAGGAGAAAATTGTTAAGACCAAACAAGCGCAGATCCTGGACAATCCCAATTGTGAAAATGACATTAAGACCTAATTAATTATCACTTCATTTAAATGTGATTTCAGCTCCCAGACTTCATCTCTCTATAAAGGAAATGAGCTACTTACCAACCGCGCTACAAGAAAACAGCTTCACTTTACACACAAACAAAGAGGCTTTAATATAATGTCACAATTCTTGGTTTTGTGTCATTCAATGATTCAGAAACTCTTTACAGCAGCATACACTAGGAGATACATTGTATTTAGTTATTTTACAATAAAGGAATACTTCACCCACTAGATAATCATTTGTATATTAATTACTCGGCTTATGGTACATTGAATTTTATAACTTCTCGTATGCCTCCTTTGTGAGCGAGGTTTCCAAAAACTGAGAAAATTACTGATGAAAACGCAAAACGCATGCATTTTTGCTGAAACCTTACTATTGATATGCTTCTGAGTGTCGGCAATGGAATGTATGAGCAGAGTTCAAACATATGTGCTTGCCCAGGCACAATATTCGTATGCAGAAATGTTTAAAATAGTAGGGTTGTAGCAAAAATACTGTTGCTAAATGTGGACCCCTATGACTTCAATTCATCCAGAATTTTTCCAGTTTTTGGATTCTTTATTTACCATGGAGGCATGCGAGAAAAATAAAGTTTTTTTCATTAATTTAGCTCAACATGGGGTGAGTAACTGATATAACAAATGATCATTTTGTGGGTGAAGTGTTCCTTTAATTGTATTTTATTTCAGTATTTTATTCCAGGAAAAGCAGGAGAGAAATGTAGATGTTGCCAGATTTTCTTTTCCCAGTTGAATATCTTGATCTTTCTGCGTTAGCTACCTTAAATTTAGCTTATCTTTTCTAGATTTTCAGTCTGTTAAACTTAGAAACTCAAACCTGACAGGTCAGAGTTTTTTTTATGTTTTTTATTTATTTATTTTTTAGATGATCAACCTCCCAGGCAGCCATTGGTTCCCATTCATTTCTGTATAGTATGAAACTGATCTTTATGGGTCATGTAAAAATCAGAAAGTCAACCTCTATCGTTCACTTCTCTGCATGTTTCAGCTCAAAGCTACAAATATTATCTGCTTCACATGCTACTAACCCCCTTTAAATCCAGCTTTAGTGTTTTCTTGAACAATTTAACCTGTTATTTCCGCCCCCAGGGTAGCCGTACAAAATGAAAATCATCTTGCAAATATTGTCAGGATAATTCATTACTGTGCACTGTAAATCATGTCTGTGATTACTGCAACATTATCATCGTTTGGCAATGCATTTGTAAGTTAATGGCTGACTGGAAGGCAAGAAAAAGACACTGAAAAATCAAACACCTTTCTGCCAAAAAATTAAAAATTTCACACAACTCTACTTTTCATATGTTGCTATGTTGGTTAACGTGTTCAGGTTAAGGCACAAAAAAAAATCCATATTTTATTTAACTTTTTTATTGTATGCAGGTAAGGTAAACACATTTTTTTGCAAGTGGCCACGGATGTATGATTTAATTGAAAGGTATTTGCATTTAATAATAATGATCGGTTTAGGGTTAGGGCATTGAGAGCAGCAAACCTGGCTGCCTAGAGAAGACAAGCTGTGTCAGCTCTGTCCTCAGAGACAGGTGGAGACAGAGCAACATTTCCTGCTATGAAGTAGCACATATTAAGATCAGGACAAAGTTCTCCAAGATTTTGATCCACTCTCTGACAGGACTGAAATCCAACATCTGCTTGGAGAAAATAGTGTCAGCGCCGTAGATGCAGCAAGATATGTCAGTGTATGTGACAGCCCCAGAGACAACCAACACAGCAACATGTAGTTTGTCTCATCACAGATCACACTCTGCCTCTATATTTACTCCTTCACTTAATGATTTTTTTTATAACAATACATTGTTGTTAATGAATGAGATCATTTCTTCTTCTATATTCTTAGACATGAGCCCTTCTTGCTGGTACAGAACAGAGCTGACCTGTACAAAATAACCCCACTGTGATGACATTTCTTGGCTCTGGAGGAATGAAGGGTCTCACCTCAACTGGCCTGGCTGAATTTGGCTCTTGAGGACCATATGGTGGCGTGAAGCGGCTGCTGTACTTAACACCGGGAGGAGTGAAACAGAGAGCAGTCATTGAGTTGAGTTTGTCTTGGAGGTGGCCTGCTAGGACAATACTCCGAAAAGAAACTCAAGTGGGACCCATTACACCCCACCGAGGGCAGACTCTTATCAGTTAATAGCAGGTTTCCTCCTGAGAGCAGATTGTTTTGATAGATGGCACCTGGTCAGGCCTTTGCAACCAGCCACAAAAAACACAGTAGTGTATGCTAGATAAGCTCTGCAAGGAAAAAAAATAAAGGGGCATCCTGTGAGTGTTAATTTGTACATGGAAGGATGGAGTAAAAGTACACGTGTCTGATGTTTTCTGACTGCTTGAGTCAGTGAACTTTCTTGTTTTCCTCTCAGTATTTGCCCATAGTAACAATGAGTCCTGTGCATATTTGCTCAGGTGTGGTGTGAGCAGTGAATCAGCAGTTCAACTGATTAGACAGCATTCTTGCGACAAATTACACATTTTATGTGCTCTATTCGGAGGGTCTGCTGTGACCTGGAATGCTTTGATCTCCATAGCTGTTGATTTCAGCATCCTGTGTTGTGCGTCACTTTGAGCTTTTTATCATATTGTTTAGTCCATATTGAGGTTATGCAGATATAATGACCTGCATAGTCTCCGCTGCTGTTTACAGCCGTCGCTGCATGCAGCTGCCGCTAGCAGATTGGAAAAATGAGTAAATGTGTTTCAGGTTGTCTGAAAGCTGCTGCCATGAAACAATGCTTTTTTCAATAACAAATTAAAATTCTTCAGCTGCTAAAGATCCCAAGGGCAGATTCACATGTCTTTTTTGATTTAAAGCAGGTGTAAGGGACTGTTTTTGATTTACCAGAGGAGGGGAGTGGCTGGAGTGTGACTCAGTAGGGATGAGCAAGTACATGATTATCTGTATCTGTGTCTGTATCTGTTTAACAAACTGAATGATCTGTAGGTGTATCTGTACTTGGATTGGCCATTTTAAACGAGCTGTCGGGACTTAAGTGAAGTTGTGATGTCACAACTAAACAATATAAAGGTAAAAACTGCCGCTACAATGCCATTACAGTCATTTCCTGGCTGCAGTGATGGTGCAGATACGCCAAGAACGCAGATGTGGGAGACCAAGAAACCCACGTCACAACAAATGAGAGCAGACTTTGCTTTTCAGGAGGAGGGGCTTAAAGACACAGGTGCTAAAACGGAGCATTTCAGACAGGGGGCCTAATATGAGTATAATCAGGCAGACAGTATAAGGAAAAAACATGTTTTTTGAACAATGAAGCTTATAGATGATAGAGCTTATGTTCTTGTACAATCCCCAAATACAAGTATGAACCTAAAAATGAGCATAACATGGGACCTTTAAACTTTTTCCAGTTAACTCACTGATGACATAAAGCAGAGTGGTTGCCTCCTTTGGCAAGCAACATGCAGATGACTTCGCCACATGAACAGTCCCTTAAATATCTCTAATCAAAGTGAATCACACCATCAGAAAGACAAAAATAGAAGTGGTGCATAATGTGATCACTGTCAGATGTATATCAGATCAAAGCTCTCAGGTCAGTCATGATTATTGAGTGTTTGCTCTGTCCTAAACTAGTTTAACAAGGTCATGTCTCTTATCTACCTGAGAGGCTGTAGTTACAGTCTGACTCATCCATGATTCGAGGCCAAAGATTGCTGCAGGACCAGAAAGCTTTGTCTCTGTTTTTGTTTTTCAGATTACTGAAAAGATGAATTCCAGTCTTGTCATTAAATCAGCGCGGGGCGTGAGGAGTGTCAGTTTCGCTATCATTATTTGTAAACACCATTATGAGAATCCTGGCTGAAGCAGATGAGAGTCGACTGCTGTGCATTATTGAAAGCAATATAAGTTACTGTTGAATATTAATGCTTTCATACAATGAAAAGAATGGGGAAAGAAGCTGCGTATCAGTCATGCATATTAACGGTGGAAATGCACAGTTGTGTAAAAGCAGAGGCTTTTTTAAAGAGCATTAAAAATTCACCTGATCCTCTCCTTGTTTGTCTGTGCTGCCCTTCACTCCTGCTCTCCTGTCTCTAATATGTAAATATTCTCTTGAAAATTAATTTAGCATTTAATTATGTATTTATTCACAAGCAAATATGCCAAAAGTCTCTGTGGTGTCAGCAACACACTGGTAAGTCAGCGGCCAGCTGTTCACTGTACACTGACCTTGACTAACTTTAACAGCTACGGAGCAACAGTATTATTTCATAAGAAAATCAGAAGCACAGCAACAAATAAAGTCGGGGCTGGTCGGGTGCAGGCAGTGAAAAGAATTAGGTTTAAGTGTCAGTAAAGAGCAGCTCTGGAATAATTTAAGATGTTAAGTCATGTTTGTTTCAATATTTATCAGTTGTGGATTTCCACTTAAATGCACCCATTAATAATTGGCAAAAAAATGTTTTTTTTCTGTCCATTTCAATGGACGAAGAATCTGAACGCTGAAATTATATAAAAGTTCAAATAAAAATATGCCTTTTTTTTTTTTTACCAAAAATTGCAAGCGTATTTATTTTTCATGAATGGTTAACTCATATCAATGAATAAAGTGACGCTTTAAGACACATTTCATATACATATTTTGCATTTTATTCATCAACATGACTCAAAATATCCCTAATTTTTGAAGTATCTCTTGATTCTGTAGAAGTAATGGGGGTAGGGGGAAAAACTGATACAGCATAGTATCGCAAAATACAAATTAAACTCTAGGTAGCCTACTTGAATAATATAATCAATTGCTTTTTCACACCAGTAGATACAGTCTGCCGCTGCAAAAAATGGCGTGAAGTGAGATCAACAGACTTAAAAATGTATCTTATTAGATACAGCAGAAGTTTTTCCTTTGGAGACAAAATTTACACTTGTAAAAAGGTAATAAATTGCAACATTTCGCAATATACGTTGTGGCAATACTCCGCATATCCAAAGATATTTAAAATGGCAATAATATTCAATGTGGCCTAAGTACTGGGATAATATGGGATAATCCAATGGACAGATATATTTGAAAAACTCCTGAGTTAAAGCTGTAAATCTTTCATGTGATTTTTATTTATTTATTTTTTTGGGACATGTATAAGTTATATAACATCTCATGTTTATTTAAAACACAGTTTAAACACACTGAAATGTGCCTTGTACTTCCTCTTTGCCTCACCATTGGCCATGCTTGTTAAAAAAGGGGGCGTGGCTCTTCTGCAGTCCTCCTCAGATGCTGTGGAACACTGTGATTGGTTCATCGACATCCCAGCAAACAAGTCTGTGCATTTGGGCAGAGTTAGATAACAGAAATCCTCGATCTAAATATCCCAGAAAAGGTATGTTGATTGAAACGGACTGGGCGAGTGTAACTTTGTGATATTTATTTAAACTCTTTTTTTACAAGTTGAAATCAGGCTCCACGTACATGAAAGTGTAGTGTAACAACATACAGTCAGATTGCATTCACAGTCTGACTTGACTTAAGATTTCTACACTGTAAACTCCTGTTCGCTCACTATACTTAAGAAATTTTGGACACAGCTTGCACTAGAAACTTTGTTTGGCACAACAACATAACGTAAAATGTTTGAGCACACCAGATACAAAATAAATGTCACATGACCCTTGTCAGACAGGAACTGTATGTCACTTTAACATAACTTTTTTTGTTGTTTGAACATTTAATTCTGTGTCAAATGAACATAAAAACATTTAATTTAATTTAACTATAAAAACATATGTTATGTGCACAATGATAGTGTTAAATGGCTTTAAACTAATTAGGCTGAATTGGCTTTATTCATTTTTAGTCAAATTAATTAAAAAAAATTGTTGGCTTAACATTAAAAATTATGTCAAGCTCACAAGGGTTGAGTTCTTGTGCCAAGCGAACATAAAGTTTGTATGTCATTTTGACAGTCTGGGAGATTTGTGTTGACTTGACCAAAGGAGTTTAAGATAATAACATTGTAAGAGCCATTCAAACACATTTTAATATTTGGTAAGACTTTATGTGTTGATATGAAACATCATATGGATTCTTATGATATCTAAGTTCACACAACAGTTTCTGTATATTTTGTACAGTGTATGGTCGTGGACTAAACTGAGGTTATGTTTGTATTCACTTTATTTATGTGTTGGAATACAGACACAAGTTATTTATGCCAGATATGGAGCCTTAAGGCGCGTGACAAAAGGAGACTGAAGACGACGACGTGTTTAGGTGTAATGACTGGTGATACATGAGAATGTATAGAAAAAGGACATGGAGTCAGTAGTGGATCATACGAGGTGTAATTTTGGAAGGACTTGGCTTGTCGTTGTGTTTTTCTCTTTTTTGATTCTCGATAAACCTCGTTCAGCTTTTTCCCTGCCTCATGTGAGAACTGTGGATCTCCTGGAAAGGAGCAGAAACACGAGTCAAAACCGAGACGCCTCACAAACTAAGCGGCCTCGGAACGTTAACAAGATATTCTAGAAAAATTGAAAATCATGATAAAAATAGTAATGCTGTCAGACAAATTTAGCTGGATTTATTGTGTGTTTTTTTTCCCCCTTTCTTGTTTGGCAATTGAAATACCCTCAAAATATAAGTATGGGGAGGTGGACAGTGAGTCTGTAACCATAACTGTGAAAAAAAAATCGTACAAAAAGAGCGATTACACGTACCAGAAAGTGAAAAGGAAACCAGATGGCGTTTAGGGAACGAGGCAAAGTGAGAACGGAAAGGAACTAAAATGATTTAAGAGTCACTGGATTATTTACACAGTGTTATCATATGTTAACAGTTAACATGATATCAATATTTCATTTTTAAATATCACAGGTCTCGTCAGTACCAGTATATTGTGACACCTCTAATGTGTATATGCATAAACATTTACATAAATATACATAAATCATATATTCAAATCCAATATCGACCTCAGCATGAATTAAATCAGGTAAGGCAGCTGCAGTATTGCACTGTGTTCATGTTTTAGGGTTAGTTTGAGTTAAATCTCCTCTTCTTTGTCATTGTAATAATCAGTAAGCTGTAAGGGAAAAAAATTGCCTAGTCTACATTAAGAAAAACATGTAAAAACTGTATCTGTTTATATTTTTGACTTGTAAACAAAGCTGAATTTAGACATAAACTTTGATCATAAGGTGTTTTATTTTTTGCGTTTCTCCAGCAGCTATGTGGCATTTTTAAATTTTTGACATTTTCTTCATTTTCAACATCACGTTTTATCATCTGAAGCCTGTTCTGAGCTTTTATCAACAACAGAGGTGATAGCTGTAAACTGGCAGCAGGAAATTTAACAGAGTTTCGATCCCTCAGAAGATAAAATCATGCGAGAATCAGTGCGAATAGTTTGACTGCTTTGATGAAATTCTGATGCCTTTTTCAGGGACAATTGACAATTTTAGATCAGTGGAGATTTCCCATCACCAGATTCCTGACACCTAAAATTTAATTTGGGCAAAGAGGATTAAGTTAAGAGGTTTGACTGGATGGAACGAGTATATTTTTTACTGAAAAATCTTGACCTGCTCGGCTTTTATTTTTTTACCGCTCTTTAAGTTTCCTGCCAAGGAATGTTTGGGGGAGGGTCCACTGGTCCGACTGCGGTATCCCCTTACAGTCCGGCTGACCAGCAGACTCTAGGAGGTGATTGATTGGGTGGTGCTGGGGCCACCAAGGGCCCTTTCTGCAGCTTTAGAGGTTAGGGGTCACCTCCTCTGCAAATCTGCTTCCTTTTGTACAGTCGCAACACCAGGAGAGCAGTGTCACATCACCCCCTCCTCTTTTCTCCCCCCATCCCTCCTCCCTCTGGTCTTCACCCTGGGAAAATGGGGGAGGCGTCAATTAAACCTTTTCTCTCTTTCGCCTCAGTTCTCTCTATCTTCTGAAGTTGCTTCTTTAAAAAAAAAGCAAATTCTTTAGGTTTAAATGCAAAGAGGCGCTCAGGGCCAAGCCGCGGCACTGTTAAAAAGGGTTTGTTAAGGTTTCCTCAGAATAAAACTAATGATAATGGAGCATGCAAGCTGTTGTAGAAACACTCCTTAATGGATTACTTAAGCAAGCAATTAGCGGTACACCAGCAGCCAGATATCAGCATCTCAATGGTTTAAAATATGTGTCAGTTGTAATGATGCTATGTGGCAATTACTCTTGTAAATAGATTGATGCGAAACTGGTCTGACTGAGGCATTGATATAATGAAAACAAGATTATTCTGCTCTTACTGGTGCTGCCGACAAACTCACAAAGCTTAGGTTGTATTTTTTTAATCTTCTTTCTCTCTTTACAATCAGAAACCAATCTTAAACCATAACTGTCTGAGGGAAGAGTTGGCGTTGGTGTCCGTCCTTAAACACCAGAGCAGAGAAGAGTGTAATCCTTTGAGATGTAGTCAGACCGAAGGGTTTGCCCAGGGATAACATTGCAATTCAGAAAATGTGGCTGGTCCTTGGCCCTCAGGGGCCAAGCCTTTGTGGTCACAGGACCAGGATTACACTTTAACCCCCACCACCGCAAGCAACCAGCTCCCCCAACTCCCCTGGCTAAGGCCTGGGGTCAGGTGAAAGGCCAGGAATCTTAAACAGGGTAGAAAAGGAGGGAAAAGAAAAAAGAGAGAGAAAGTCCGGCTTTTAAACAAAATGCAGCTCTTTGACTCGGTCCTGGGTTTCATTTGGATTCCACCACTGAAGACCATAGGCTGTGCTTTGTTCCTCACCAATAAGTACATGCAGGGTCCTTTTATATCTACATCTCCATTCACGTCAATGTAAGGGAAAGGGCTTCATTTGAACTTTAAGAACTTACTTTGAATCAAAGTCTGTGAGGAATAACATTGACCAGTCTGCAGCAGCAGCTCTGGAACAAATGAATATGAAGAAAGGTATGCGGCAAACATATAATCAAACCAGCCTTTCATCTGAGGTGCAGCCATTAATCAAAATATATCATTTGATTTGTTCAAAGGTCTTTAAGGCATGAAATTAGTTCCAAACAGATGAGAGGAGCCAATCACTGAATCTGCCCTGTAAAGCTTTTGATTTGCTTGTAAAACATGTAAAAATAAAGTACACTCGTGAAGTTGAACTTAATAAAGGGGACAGCTAATCCAGTTTATGTCTGTCTCCGTTGACACGTATTGTTAGTCAGAGGTGTCCAGCAATTGCCAGTGTTGGATCTACCACATTCGTCGCCCTGGGTAGGCTTCCCCTGGCAGATCTTTGGATCACTTTCACCATATGTCAAATGTCACAT
The DNA here is from genome assembly GCF_006386435.1 of Epinephelus moara. NCBI lineage: Eukaryota > Metazoa > Chordata > Actinopteri > Perciformes > Serranidae > Epinephelus > Epinephelus moara. Next base: position 29,828,552 of record NC_065508.1, read on the forward strand.
GAGATGACGTTAAGTTAGTGACAAACATAGTTATTTTAAGCCAAACCAAACTGTAGTCTTTTGTTGCCTAAACTGAAGGAAGTAAACCTAAAAGCAAAGTTTTGTACCTACGTTGAAGTTTATTTTGAAAAGAGACGAGGCATGTAACAAGCATCAATTGACATGCAGCCCTTGAACGTTCAAGACTGACGCAGGAGGATACCTAGCGTGTCATATTTTGACGTGATGGGCTGCTAATCAAGTGTCAGTATTTGACGAGTTCTATCTATTGTTATGAGACCCTTTTAGGGGACATATACATGCCATGTCTCTGACCACCTGAAAAATGCGAGGTTGACCATTGGACGCTACTCTTATGTCTTTTCTGAGCTTTCAAGAGCGTGGCGTCAAGTTGCGTCTCAACCCTAACAAGCGCCAAATCATGGCCTGTTTACCTGAAATCCTGAGTGCAGAGCTGATCTTCCTCCAGGCGCCGTTTTTAAGTGTGTAGGCCTATCGTGTGTGGGACAGATGTAAAGCTCTGGGTAGCCCTGCACTAACATGATCAACTGTTCCATGTTTATCAGACTGAATATTTACAGAAGAAGGAAAGGATGTCTGTTGGCTGTGATTGGTTGTTCCTCCTCATATGACATGCGGTCCATACTGCTGCATTTTAAAAGTTGGAGTCGCTTTATCTCTAGGCATAGCCATCGGGCTCTGAAAAATAGGCACTTGGGAATCTGTGCGTCCTGTGACGGGGTCGCTTTGGCAATTAAGCGCCCCTACCACACGTCTACACTGAAAACAATACATTTGAGGGCGCAAAAAACAAGGCAGGAATATTGCACCGTTATGCTGCCTTACTATACTTTATATAAGGTACGATCACTGTATGGGGAAAAAGAGTTGTCTCACCCCTGAGCATGGAATAGAGGTAGTAACAGCACCAAAACTGTGTCTGTATGAACTTGACAGCCACCAGGACGGAATCATGGATGGCACGGGTGTAACATGTTGACGTTGGTTAAGCGTGCGACCTACTGCTGGATATTTAAAAAGTAGCTGTTAACAGTTAGCAGCTAACTCAAAGAAGAAGAACGGCAGCTGTAAATGCCCGCACATTGGGAAAACTGAGATTTGGGAGCTCCGTACCCTCCAAGCAGAGGATGAGATCAGTTGCAATATAACAGAGACGGTAAATGACTGTTAATGTTTAGAAAAGGCTGCCGACGCCTATGTTTTATGTCACACAGGGAGCCGAAGCTGTTGTGTTACATGTCACGCCCTTCATGCCTCTTTAGCTTCTGCAATACCAGCATGCTGTCTGAAATCAAACACTGGTGGGTTCTGTGTAAAAATGCAAAGGTGGCATAAAGAAGGGACTTCGTAGCGGCTCTGTAGTGTGATGTCTGTGTAAAAAGAGCTTTGCATCTATGCATTTAGATTTTTCTTCAATAAAGGATTTGTCATCTACGAAAATCAAGGATGCTCCTGGAGTTTATCTTGAGGACAAATCATTGTACTGTCCAGGACAAAGCAAGATTATATGTCTTCTTTCTTTTTTCAAGTTCTTCCTTTGGAGTGTCTTCTCTTTTTGAGTATAATCTACCACAAACAAAATCATCTTGTCATCCACTTAACATTCTTTTCATCTTACTTTTATACCACCAAATCATGACACAAAGGGAGAAGTATTTAAAGCAGCTGGCAGTCTGGGCTGTTTTACTTTAGACTGTTAGTTATTCTGTTAAATTTACTGACAGAAGAAAGAAACGTTCAAATCATTTCTGTCAACAACACGTGTTTCCAGATTTCGTGCACATTTAATGCCATTCGCTGAGGCTGTGTTGTCTCCACAGATACAAACCAGCCCATTGTGGCTGTGTGGTGCTGCTCAGTCACATGTAGAAAGTTAGTGATGCTGGCTCTGCTCCTGCGTGCGTTCTGCCCACCCAAGTGTGTGAGCAGAGGTTGTGTTTGTGTCTGGTGTGTGTTGCCGTCGAATGTGTCACTCAGCTTGTTTGCAGGCCAGATGTACTGAGGAAGCGATGGGGTCAAGGTGGGAGAACCCCCCCCTCGCCCCCTCCCTTACCTTCCCTAAAAGAATTGTGGATTTATAGCAGCAAGTCTGGGTTACAGAGCGAGTGTGGTCTCTCCCTCCCACACCACGCTATAATTTCCTGGGTTCTGTCCACGGAGAAATATGGCCTGGAGACAGAGAGGTAGAGGAAGAGAGGAAGAGCTAAAGATAGAGATGATGGAGCAGACACAAAGTGGCAACACGAGGATGCGAGGAAGACACAGTGGGAAGATATCAACAACAAGTTACACATTGTTTTCCATTAAGCACAAATCTCACAGTGTCTTTCATTAAGATCCTTAATGATTCTTAATGACACTCAAGGAAGAAGTAAAAGGCTCATCACAGAATCTTTCTGCTTCAAGAGGTAAAAAGATTTAAGAAGTACTGTCTGCGTAGACAAATCATCTTAATCTTATGTGCCATAGAGCTCCATTACCTTCCAACAATATATATTAAAAACACACCAATGAGCCACACTGTTGCACCGGGTGACGTCTTCCTTCATTAACCGTGTTTCACATACACCGCCCTGCTGCTGGAAATACTCACAAGAGAACCACAAAATATGAATCCATGGCTAAAAATCAAATAGCTTGTTAAAAGCTCCACTGCCTTTTTTATTCTATACATATATATTTTTATAGTTTTACATATGTACAGGGAGCCAATGAGTGCAGCAGACAGGAGGGAAGTTGTTAAGTCTTGAGAGATGGACGAATGTAGGCTTATTCTATTGTAGGGGTGGGAATCACAAGAGGATCGACCGTACGATATTATCACCATACTTAAGTAACGATACAATACAATACAACTTTAAATTATGTCCCCAAAGACACACATCTGTTTTATTTAATAAGTTTGCTGTTCAACTCACTATCAAAAAATCGATACTTGGCACTGTGTGACGATACGATATTGCCACACAAAAATATTGGGATACTATGCTGTATGGATTTCCCTCCACCCTTATTCTCTTGGCTCCCATTGGGCCAAATTCGACCCTGATGCAACATCTGAGTGGTAAACTACATATAGTGTCTGGAAGTAGCTAACAACTGTGCCACGTCGCTTCCTGCTCACTCGGAGGATGTATAGATCAGTGTAACTACTCCGTCAGTCATACCAATCACAAGACGTTCTGTCGCGTGACACAGTTCCGACCACCTTTAGTAGGTTTTTGAAACATCTGGGCTGCAGTTGTCAAATGTCTTTTCCTGAACACTTTTCCTTGACCTTGATGGAAAATCTCATGAGGTGTGGTGTGTGAGTTTTTGTGGATGAGTGAGGGAGATGCAGGTGGAGACTGAAAGAGTGTGTTATATGTTAGTTAATGCTACTTATCATGGTTCTGTGCATCGATAGCATTCATAGCTCTTTTTATTCTGTTTCTACACCTTCCCAGCTCCCAGACATCAATGTGACGTTAGAAACATGTTGGATTCTTACGTCAAATAGATGTTAAATTTTGGTTGGAAAGAAAATTGGTTTGACGATATTTTAAATGTCTAACAATGTTCGAATTGTGTGTACGTTTACAGACGTTGGGTTTTGTTCCCTATGTTACAGCTAGTCCTGCAGTGATATAAGGCTTTCATGGTGTACTGTGATATAAAAGTTGACGGTAATCATACGGCAGGCATGTCCAAAGTCTGGCCCGGGGGCCAATTGTGGCCCGCAGACCAATTTCAATCGGCCCTTGGCTTGACTTTCAAAATATACCACATGTGGCCCTTTACACAGTAATGGTTGATCGAGCAAGATCGCTTTGCATTTTTACCCTTTACCTCACAATGATAGGACTATCATACACTTTGTAGACAGGCATCAAGTAGTAATAGTTCATTAAAAGATAAAAATGGTTGCATTTGTCTCACTTTTTGTTCTTTTAAAACCAATTTGATGGGAGAATCTGTTGGCCCCCAGGTATTTTCACGCCCCATTCAAAAAAGTTTGGACACCCCTGTCATACGGTGTACATTTGCTTTTCTACGATACTGAAAAAAAACTGGACATTGAATCTCCTACTTATTTTAGTTATTCTTACAGGGGGAACTTTTTACACAAACTTCCATTAACAAAATGGTTTCAAGTTTCAATTATAGTAATAAAATGTTTATTCAACCAAAAAAAAAACTTTCCTTAACGAAGGAAATATTTTAACGAATTCTGTGCAACTGTGTGAGTCCCTCGGCTAAGGAGAAATTAAGTATTAAGTGTCATACTTAAGGGGAAAACTTTAGGTGTTGCGTTCAACCAGTCCCAGATATTTACTTGTACTTGTACTTAAGTATCAAAAGTAATTTTATGATATTAAATATACTCAAGTATTGAAAGTAAAAGTACAAAAATGCTGGTAATAACAAAACAAGCTGTCAGAATTTTGAGAATTATTAAGTTAAGTTCTTCTTCACATGTCCACTACTTAAAAAATGGAGCATACATTACACTTGAATAAGTATTTTTCACAACTTGAAGTATTTAAAGAACAAAATCCAGTTTTTGCTTCATTCCCATTCCTTTATTTGTCCGTCTGTCTGTCCCTTCCTTTCTCCCTTCCTTCCCTATTTTGTAGAAAGTAACAAAGATGCTTAGGGGAAATGTATCGGAGTAAAAGTAAAATTTTTATTCAGGAAATGTACAGGGTGTCTACAGATAAGTTATATTTAAGACTTTTTCAGACCTTTTTAACTCCACCTTGTATGAAATTTAAGACCAAACCTGCAATGGAAATACACATTATATATGTGTGTTTATGTGTGTCACATGCATGTTTAAGTACTCACACTGACGTCAGTTCAAAACGAACAGTAAGGGAAAATGACAACAATTGGCGGAGTTTAATGTGTTTCATGTAAAAAGAAAACAAAATCTTAATGTGACCGAAAAATATTTAAGACCCATCGAATCCGAATTTAAGACAATTTAAGACTTTTTAAGGCCTTATATTAAGAAAACTTAATTTAAGACTTTTTAAGGAAGTGTAGACAGCCTGCATGTAGTGACAGAAATATAAAAACTCAAGTAAAGCACGGATACTCCCAAAAAATACTTAAGTATTATTACTTTGTTACATTACACAGTGCTTGTGCCTCCTGCTGTCTTGATTCAAAATATTAATTTCCAGAAAAATATTGAAGAAGGCAAAACACATTTGAAACAAGTGGAATCATCATCGGCAGAATAACAAAGTCCTGGAGGCTGATATAAGACCACTTCTCTTGTAAAGGTGGCTTTAGTAATGCATCTTAGAGTTTATTTCATTTATACAGCACTTCATAAAGCAAAACAGACAAAGACAGACATAAATGTACACACACACACACACACACACACACAGACATAACAGTGCATAGATATATTTAAATTTAACAAGCCTTTGCTCCTCAGACTGTGCCCATATTAGAAGAGTGTGTTAGTGAAACAGCATTTACCCTCAGTGACCCCAGCGCTCGCTAACAAACACCTGACTCTCTAAACTACGTTCTAATCTCCATTCTCAGCCATTAACCGTCTCAGCTGTGGACACCGAGGCTGTTAAGTCTCACCATATACCATATAAGAGGCTTTTTTCCCTCTGGAGGCAAACTCCTGTGAACTAGAAGGTCATATGAGGACTTCTCCCTTTCCCTGTTGCTCTCCAGTGGGAACCAATGAGTGTGTGTGGAGACAGAGGAGCGCCCCCTGCTGGCCAGAGGCAGCACGGAGCCCTGCACACAGCTGTCTCACACATGCTCCCCAGCACAGGCACTTTACTGCTTTATTCCCACTCATCTGTATCGCCTGTTCTTTATTCAGAGGTGACTTTATGGGGTCGTTTTGTTGCGATCGGTGCTATCATCGCCATTATATGATTATCTTCCACTAATCTCTCCGATGTAATAGTCCTGCAGGACCAATTTCTGGTGCAGGATCGTTTCTTATCTGCATTTTTAGGCAATCTGGGGCAGCAGGCTTCTCACTTCTCCCCAGAGATGGAGGCTTAAGATGATGGTCTTTTAGTAATGATTTCATTTCTGCCTTCAGTGAATCCCAATTTGATCATAGTGAGTGAGAATATTCTGCTAAACACAATGGAATTTGGCATCATTCTGGATTGCAGTATAAATGTGTCGTCGCTGGTGCTGAATCTATATGACAGTGATAAATCTGTACGCACGCTCGTTTGTTCCGAATCTAATGTCTTAGAGTGACTATTTTCCAAAGTCTTCATTTTTCAAAGATTATTTTCAGATTAGTTTTAATTCCTCTTGAGTGCCGGCTCTTTGTGTGAGCTATTTTAGAAACCACAGGTGGGCACATACAGGTGGTTGTTAACAGTCCTGGCACTGAATACACTTGTTTTCTCTCCTCTCGCTTTCTGTCTGAGAAGCTTTTGAGCCTCGCTGAGTTTCTCAGCTGCCTTTGATTTTCCCGGTACAAATGTGGAAAACATGAACCTCCTCTGCTCTCATCTGCCGGAGCGTGCACGCAGCGAAATGACTAAATCTACAAGCTGCCCAGTGATATTGTGATGAGCGGAGTTCCCTGGTGAAAAAGATGAAGATAGGAATTGAATCAAAGCCACAATTTAGATGTGTGGCATGATTTCTCTTTTTGTGTTCTCTTTCTTTGTCATGCAGATATGAAATACTGGCTTTGGGTGAGGAGTGGATGAGCATGTATTAATACATGTGTGTCCAGTTTGTTCTTTTCTCTGTAGTCTGATGAGAACCATCAGTTCAAACTGGATCAGTTGTGCGATGACTGTCTACTTAATGGGATCATTTTAATACAGTGCACACCATGTACTCACCAGTGGTGGAGTGTAACTAAGTACATTTACTTAAGTGCTGTACTTAATGACAACATGTAGGTACTTTTACTTAACTTAAGTATTTAAATCTTATGTCATCTTCTACTTCTACTCCATTACAATTCAGAGGGAAATATTGACACTGCTATACTTATTTGATCACGTTAATTACTTTACAAATTAAGATTTCTTTAACACAGACAATATGAAAATATTCAAGTGCAGCTGAAACAATTTGAGTTGATTAATTAGAAAATTAATTGACAACTATTTTCAAAATAATAATCAGATTTGCAGCTCTTCCTTCTAATTGTTTATTTATAATGATTTATTAAATTGATTTAAATGTGTCTGCACTGAGTGCTTTTACTCAGTAATTTAATACTTAAATACATTCAGTGCAGAAGTTTTACTTACTTACTCCATTTTCAATAGAGGACTTTTACTAGTAACAGAGTATTGTTATAGTGTGATATTAGTACTTTTACTTAAATATAGGATCTGAATACTTCCTCTAACACTGGTGCCAACATAGGTCATTAAAATAACATATTTTTTAATCAGGTCAATAGATATTTATAATAAAATAACGTTGTTGAAAAACAAAAAAAAGAATGAGATGAAAATGTACCTGGAGATAACTGAAAAACACACACAAGGGATAGGAAACCACAAATTTAGATTTTAAATACAAACTTTTTGGATACCGAGTAGGCAGTAACATCATATATATCAACACATCCAACTTAGATATTCAAATATGCTCAAAATGCCCCGCCCTCCACAACATATATCACTGAAAAATATAATGAAAAGAAAAAGGCTTACAACTGCCAACCACACATCAAATTCAAAATTAGCAACCATAGGCTAATTATGATCATGAATAAACTTAATAACTTACCATTATTATAATTACTAAAGGCTCTAGTACGACACTCTGTGTGCAATATGTGTAGTTTATACCTATTACACTAATTTATTGAGTATGTTAGTTATAAAGGAAATAATTCACTGAGTATATTTATTAAAAGTGTATTCATGGGTTGGACTAAACTGCTTCAAAAGTGTGTGCCTACATATTTATGTTGCTGCACTGTTTTGTTTTGTTTCGCATCCAGAAATGAGTTTATAATCAAATGCATTAAGAAGGCAGTGATTGTACAACCAGCTCCTGTTCTTCCTCATGCCAATAAAGCTCATATACTGATAATGATTATTATATAGGACAATATATTGACTGTAGTTTGAAGTGCTTGCGGTGAACATAAACATGACTTACTATTAGAGAAAGGGAAAGGATGCTGTTTAATTTGCATACAATGTTTAACATCTGGCATAAAGTTTACTATACAGCTCTGTTTGTGTTATATCAGTGGTCATGGAAATGTTATCATTGGTCCTTGAAAAGTCATGGAAAAGTTTTGATGTTTGATGTTGTCCATGAAAATGTGTGGGAACCCTGTAATGTGTTCGTATGTCACAGAGGTATAGGCAACCTGAGGCTCCAGAGCCACATGCGCCTCTTTAGACCTCCTCCAGTGGCTCCCTGTGGCTTTGACAAATAATTATATAGAAATTAATAACAGTTGGTTTTTTTTACATTTTTATTTTCAAATTCAAATTTCTTAGTAATGCTGCTGAACCTAAACAGCAGCAGCTTGTCTTAAGTTTTCCTAGCTAGACCAGCTTTGGATTCCAAATCCAAAAAAACAAAAAGTCTCAGAGGAAAATAGAGAATTTCATAGTGTGTGGACAGATTTGTTTGCTTTCACCACTAATGCTGCAAAATTAAGGTGCCAAATTATTATAAATGGGCTACCGCAGAGTAGCCACCTTGTAGTAAAACATATCAGTGAATGCTCATTAATGAAATAGGCTGTGTTGCATTGTAAGGCTCAAATATGTTTAGCGGCTCCAGACAGTTTTTTAATGTATTTTTTGGCCAAAAATGGCTCTTTTGATTGTAAAGGTCGCCGACCCCTGGTATGTCATTGCAAAGATAAGAGTGCGTACTCTTTTCCTGTGACGCCCCCCCTAAAATGGCATATTTTGAAACAGATTTTTGTTTCAAAATACTCTAAAATTTTGAGTTTAGCTATTAAGTTTTTAAAAATTCCCCCCTCGAAGGCAGGTTGAAGTAGGTGTAGATTGATAATGCCCCTCTCCTCCCAAAAAAATGTTAAATTGGTGATTACAGCCCTGAATCCTGTCCACATTTTTATGAATTTAATGATTTCTAGTGAAAGAGTCATTCATGAATTTATACATTTATGGCGAGGGTTTGATGGCCTTTTTATAGAACTTGAATCCAATATTTCATTCATGAAAATGTGTAGGAACCTGTAATGTGTTAGTGTGTCTGAAAAAAGGTCTAAAATTATGAGTTTAGCTATGACGCTTTTAAAAATGTATCCTGTGAGAAATTCCCTGTTGACCGTACTCAAAGGAAGGTTGAAGAAGGTATAGATTGAAAATGGTTACGGCCCTGGATCAGACAGTTATCTTGAATTGATACAGTTAAGTCAAGGATTTGATTGCCTTTTTATAGAACTGAATCCAAAATTTCATTCATGAAAATGTGTGGGAACCCTGTAATGTGTTAGTATGTCTGAAAAAAGGTCAATGGCACATTTTAAAAAAAAAAAAGATTTTCTAAATGCTTTAAAATTATGAGTTTAGCTAAGAAGCTCTAAAAAATCTTCGAAAGTAGGTTGAAGTAGGTGCAATTTGAAAATGCCCCCCCAAAATGTTAAGTAAGTGACTAAGGCCCTGGATCTTGGTTCCTGTCCACATTTTTTCCAATCTTATGAATTCTAGTGACAGCTATCCATGAATTGATACAGTAAAGGAGGATCTGATGGCTGTTTCATTGAACTTGCATCCAATATTTCATTCATGAAAATGTGTGGGAACCCTGTTATGTGTTAGTGTGTCAGGAAAAAGGTCAATAGCACATTTTGAGACAGATTTTTGTTTCAAAATTCCCTTAAATTATCAATTTAGCTATTTCTTTCTCATCAGACCCTCCTCGAAGGTCGGTTAAAGTAGGTGCAAATTGGAAATGGTCCCTCCAAAAATGTTAAATAGGGGATTACGGCCCTGGATCCTGGTTCCTGTGTCAATATTGTAGCGTTGCCTCTTGGATCAAGTATGATGATGTTGGAGTGTTAGTTTTTCTGCAGCCAAGAATGATGCTGATTTCCATCCCTATCCCATAGTTTTCACACATGTTCCAGTGTTGATACCAGCATGTATTTATGCTGCATAACCCCGGCCGGCTGTAATCCTTATTTATATTCTGTTTTAATATTTATGTTCCATTCTTTTCCTGCTACTTGTTGCTGCAGTGAGCCACTTCGCCCTGCAGGGATCATTAAAGTTCCCCCCCTTTTTCCCCCCTTATTACTGTATATCATAGCACAACAGCACACTGCTGCATGTAGCTCCAACCAAAGGACACAAATGAATGAAACAAGGCCAAGACTTCTGCACAATTGTAATGGAGAGAGAGCGCAGCCCGGTGCACTCCCCTCACATCCCCCCAACCTCCAAATCAATTTCCTTTAAATGGAATTAAGTGAGATTGAGGCACACCACTGTATTAGTTCTTCAAAAAGCAACCCTCCCAGCAACTCACACACACACACACACACTTTCCCTCCTCCACCTCCTCCTCCTCCTCCTCCTCCGCTCCTCCGATGGCTGCTGTTTTCCCCTCGATGGAGTTTGATCGACACACAGCTGATCTATAAATAAAGGCTTTTCTTCCAACCCACAAAGTCATGTTGGCCGCCCGCAGTTTGGCTCCAAGGTCACAGCTGCCTGAACTCTCCTTTATTGCGTTCATTCACCACTTGTTGGGGAAATGGCTCTAAAAGCTCTTTAAGCAAATGTAAATGTGTTGCTCGATGGAAATGGACACATAAAATGAACAAATGAATGCATATTTTAAATTGCTTACATTTGCAGATGTAGTCTCTGGTGGGCCGCAGTAAACCCACCTGAACGCCTTTTTTTAGCACCTATAATCACCAATTTGACTGCATACACATGCATCACCGTAAGTGAACGTTATCAGCCAGATGTTTCACACAAATGGGGCCTTAAAAATGATATGAATCATTAGGTTTTTGTTTTGTTTCAGACTTTTGTGTTTAAAAGACGCCGCAGTGTAGTTTGTAATTAACTCGCCTAAACCTATTTATTAAATCTAATTAAATTGAGTTTGATCTCTTTTTCTCACTTCATTTGAACCACCAGCCCAAATTACTGAAATGTCCACTTTTCAATTTTCCACTACAACCTAAATGGCTTTGTGGAAATAAAGCAGATGATGAAACAATGCAACCATTTCAACTCACAGCTTTATAGTAGATAGTATATGTGTAGCTGATGGACTCTGGTGATGTCTGTGTGGTGCTGATGTGAAGAGGACCAGACTGTGGATGTCTTTGGAGGCGGTAAAAACAAAATCCTCCGTCAATTATGACCATATAACTGGAGCCCCAACACAGGAATATGTTAGCATATTATACAATACGTTTAGGCTGAAAAATGAACATATAAACAGCGTAACAGCGCTAAAACACGTAAATTACTACAAGGGCAAAGACGCTTACCTCTCCCACAGAGCACAACAGAAAGGGCAGGAGACACCCCTTCATAGGTGGGGTACCCCCAAAGGTGGACTTAGGGGTACAGAAACTGAGTAGGCCTAAGCATGTCAGGTAATAACTGAAACTAATTTGGTGTAATTATAATACTTAATATTACAAATGCACATTTGGCTTTGTTGCACATAAAACTGCTGTACAATGACCCTATTACTTTTGCAGGAAAGTGGAGCTGACTGCAGGCTGATGAGTGTTTGATTAGTTTATTGGCACATTGACAGGCAAGTTCAATACATATATATCTGTATGTATAGATATAGATATATATGTGCATCATTTTATTCGGGGTTGGAATCTCCTCACAATTCGATTCGATCAGAGGGTGAAAATTGATTATCGATACATCAAAATTTTTGATTTCTGTATTGCATACTGTTTACTCTTTTAAAACAACTTTTGGATACTTTAAGGTTATAATTTTTTTTGCTCTGTACATAATTTGAGCTGTTTTAAAGTTGACCAAATTTTAGAGTCTTTAGTTTAATAAAAAACAAGCTTGTTGGTCGCCTGTATGAGGTTTTGTTTACAGTTCTTATGGCTCTCTTTTGAAGTATGTGGCATGTTTTCTTACAAAATGGCTAAAATGACACCATTTATCAGCCAGACACTGTAAAAACAGAAATTATAGTTGCATGGTCAAATTTCCGACAGTCTTTGGACACATCAGGTGCGACAAACATTTCCAACAGGAAAAAAACGTAACCAAATCTGAGCTATAAATAGTGATATGTCATCAGATTCAGCTTTATTCGCCAAGTACGTCTGTACATACAAGGAATTCGACTCCAGTAGACTTGCTCTCACTGTACCAGAATTGACATAAATACTCAAATATAGGCAAGAAGTGGAATATACAGAAATATACAATTTACAAAAAATACACATCAAATATTTAAAAAAAAATACAATAAACAAGGAATCACTTATCACTGATTTAAAAATTGGCCACAACAACAGTGAAAAACCGTGGCTTTCTTCAACGCGAGGATTTCATCTTCAAGCTTTTACTGTTAACTTTCAAACATCAGAGGTTAAGTTTTAAAACTCTATAGCTAATTTATGGTGGAGGGAGGATCGTGCATCAAAATGAAAATTAAAATACAAAGTCCCACCCCAGCCACCCCCCTGATAAATAAAGAACAGTCCCTTACTAATTTAGCTCTGCCTCTCTTCACTGTCTCACTTACTACACAGCTCAAAGTCTCTCTGAGGGTGCACACTGCTCATCTTGAGTGCAATCTGTTGTTCACTGTCACTATTGCATCCAGGCTATGAATAGCAGCTTTTAAAGCGCGGCTGTGTGGCTGTAACCTTTTGCTTATTTACTGCATAATTGTTCAGTTCACAATGATACAGTTCACGTTTTTTCCGTGGCCTGTACGCAGCTGTTTGAGCCCATCGAGATGAACTCAGGTGATTATTTCTCCCATTGTGTTTTTCACTCTGATACCTGAGAATGGACTGAGCAGTGCTGCGATGTCATGACCCCGCCGCTTCCTTGTGGCACGTTGGCGGCTGTTTGGCAATGAGAAGGGCATGGCCTTCATCTGCTCTTATTCTCACAGCGCTTCTTCTGGAGGAAAAACCTCCTGTATGTGTGTTAAATGCGAACCTCCCCAACAATGGGTTCTTGTAGTGCAATGTGACTTTTCTCTCAGACCTCCACCCCTGTACTCATCCTCTGCTGCTCCCAACAAAAGCCCCACGTTAACTACATTAAGCCGGCGGAGAAGCATGCCATCCCCATTGTACCTAATACCTTTATCATTCAGGAGCGATTTGGCTATGCTTTCCCCTGAGCATTCACGTATGATTTGCTCCTCTTTTTAAAGTTACGCACATCAGATAGCCTCCGTCTCCCAACACCCCTCATCCTTGCTTCTTTTTTCTCCCACCCCTCCCTCCTCCTCGCTTCCCTCCTTCCCCAGCCGTCTGAGAAAACAAAACAAACACCCTATCCTGTCCAGCGTGTCTGTGTCAGAAGGGATGCAGGGTGCTGAGTGTGTGTGTGTGTGTTGTGGTTAGGACAGTAGAGAGAGGTGCTAAAAGCCTTTTGTCCAGCAGGAAAGACGATGTCAGCAGCCACAGTGAGGGGAAAAAAGTGAGGGGGAGCTGGGGTCATTTGGCTTCAACCTGTTTTGTGTGTGTGCGAGTGCGTGTTTATGTGTGTGTATGGGCCGAAGGACCTAAGAGCCTGTGACTAATGTGGGTTTGCAACCCCGTCCACCCAGCCCCCTTTTCCTTTTGCATTGTCTGCCCCCACTGTCCAGATGGCCAGTGAGAAGAATAAATCCTGGGAAGGCGAGGAAAGATTTGAAATTCCATTGCAGAACAGGGGGTAAAGGTGGGGGGTGACGGGAGGTTGACAGGGTTTGGGTGGAGCTGGGTAAGTCACTCCCAGCCTGTCTGACCCACAGTCCCCTTACTTTAAGTAGAAAGTGTCCTTTTATGACTTAAGATTATGGAGTTTTAACTGAGCTGTATGTTTACGGTAAACAAAAAGGGACACAAACGAACAAATACTCTGAGACAACACGCACCAACTGCAACAACAGCCCATTAGTACAAGTGCGGGAATGAACTCTGGTTCAAGAGGGAATGAAAAATAGGAGACAGGGGCTGACACAAGCCTTTCCGGGCAGAAATGGATCACCCCTCACATCCCGTACCCCACCACCAGCCCTGTGTCCGATATTTTTCCATAGTCGGTGTATAACACACAGTAAATGTCAGTCAGCACGCCCCAGTTTGGAGAAGCAGGCTGGACACAGGCACAGAAGACACAGACGCTAAACAACATACTGCTGTGGATGTTGGCCGCACCAAACTATATTTTAGACACCTAAAATAATCAATATCAGTTTATGTGTATGCTATATCCAGAGTCCTTTCACCCCTTTACCTTTCCACCTGACAGTCCGTTCCAACTTTTGTTCCCTGTCTATGCTTTCTTCAAAGCCACCAGACTCCATTGACAAAAACAGCAATTTTAGCACACTGAACACAGGAGCTGCTGGTCTACTGCTGCTTTGATCAGTTAGTTAATATGTGTTACTGTGTAAATTTTGTAAATCGAAACTAATGCTCGTAAACACCAAAGTCACACAATAACACAAACAAAATATTTGCTCGAGGCAGCAGTAGACCAGCAGCTCCTGTGTTCAGCAACGTTAAATTAATGTATTTCTCAATGGAGTCTGGCTTTGAGGGGAGCAATATAAAGTCCTCATTTTCCTGTTGGAAATCACTGTCTGACATTAAAGTGAAGCAGGTCCTTTAAATTAATATGCCTGTATTATAACAAATGACCAGAGGAAGCTTGTCTTTTTCTCGTTAATGGCAGAATAACTGAACAGAATTATAAGAAGTCAAAGCTGCTGCTTTCTGAATATATTTCAGATCTTTGGTAACTTGAATCAGCAATATAAAATTTGTCAATCTTTTCAATAGAAACACATACAAGTCATCTTCAGTTGTAAATAGTAAAAGATTTTATTTGATAAAATCTCATTTAGTGGCACAAAGGGTCCGTCAAAAAAATTTCAAGGTGGCATGTGTTATCACTCTTATCACGACATAAATCTTTGTTTTTATCGACTAATATCAAATAAGAATTGACAACCAACTGTTACTTGTGAAATATTATTAACAAAATGATTCAATAATTAATTTTAAACTTTTAAAAATTACATCTAAAGCACCAATAACACATCTATTTAAAGAAGGAAATAATGTAAGATAATGTGATGTGTCACACTTATAATTTCCTTGTACGAACGGCGTCAAATAGGTTCCCAGAGAAGGTTTTTTAATTAAATTAAATTACATTTTTTTTAGGTAGAGTTTGCCTCTTTATTAGGAAATTGTTGGCACAACATACTGATACAGTCAGGTATAAATTAATTCATAACTAGTCCAAGTTGAATATTGCAGTAATAATGTAGCACACCATTTGAGAACCACTGTCCTAGAAATTACGTCTGTCTGGTTTCTGAATTATGTTGTCCTGGTAACGTAATCGCTGCCTGCATTATGTTCAGAGACAATGTTTCTTTCAGGTAAGGAAACACTACATTCATGTGCGACGTAGGCGTCAGAAGGAGGTGGGTGGGGAGGGTGGTGGGTGTACGCAGGGCAGGACTTTGACACCAGCTCACAACCAAACTCCTGTCTTTGGTTTAGGCAACAAAGCACTTTGATTAAGGTTAGAAATAGATTGTAATTCCAGTTAAATGTCAGTAAAATAACATGTTAATTAAAAAAAGTTACTAAAATGTTAATTAAAAAGGTGCTGTTGTCACTGCGAGTTAATAACGTATTGCAAGATTTGTTAATAGAAAACATAAGCATTATGTTTTAATGTTTTAAATAACTGTATACAAACATAATTAATAGGAGGCAGGGCTGTAAGGTGTATTCTGTATTCTCTGCTTCCATTTTAAACATCATAGGAAGCAGCATTTTTTTCTACCTATATTTGATTTAAAAATTTTCCCATCTGTATCTTTTTGCTTTGTCAAACTGTTTTCCTGTCTGTATTTTATTTGTTGAGAGTGGGTAAATATTTCATGTTTGGATAGCTGGCTAAAGACGATGTTTGAAATAAACCAGCTATGCCTCTTTCTTACTTTTAAATTATATATGTGAGGCCGGGTGGAAATGCAGACGGGCTCTTTCTGAGATGTTTGAGGAAACAAAATAGTGGAGGAGATTTTGGAGGGTTTCTGTGAGGCTGTACGGGAGGAGACAGTGATCAGAGAGGAAGGAAATGAAGCAGGTGTTAAAACACCATGAGTTCCCTAATCTGCGCTCTGGCATCATAGAAAGTTGACTTCTAGTAATTAACTTTTACAGATGTGAGGTGACATTTTTGGCACGTTTTGAATCGGTCTGAGACACTTCCTGCTTTGTCTTCCTTTTCATGTTGTCTTATACGTCTTCAGCTCGAAAGGAAACCTTTGTCAGACTTGAGGTTTTTTCTACAGGTTTTTTTTTCTAAAGTCGTTTTCTCCTCTCAGTGGTTAGCTATCAAAGCTGAAATCCTTTTGTTAATTTACACAGTTTACATTTGTATGAAGCTCCTTGCAGGTTTTGCAAAGCCTTTATTGTTGCACCCAGTGAATCAGTTCCTCAGAATAAGATCTGAGAGGATTTTTTTTTTTTTTTTTTTTTTTTTTTTTCCGTGTTCAAGATCATTAATCTCGGTGACAGGGATTTACGTCAGCCGACAGATTCACTGATATATTTAGAGTGAAAATGTCTCCATTTCCTGTTAAAGAGAAAAATAGGACTGCACTCAAATGTGGTGCTTCATCTGTAAACACACAATTGAGCATTTTATGTGGAGAAAACTGGGTATACAAATGACCGAGCTGCGCAAATTTCTCGGTGGGATACTCGAACCTCCCACTGAATGCTGTCATTTATTTTCATTGGTTTCCTGCAGTAATGGACTTCGCTTGAACAACATCTTTGTATTTAACCTTGAGAATGAAGCATTTGAGTGCGTATGTGCATTTATGTGGTCACGAGCAGACACGCACTTTACTATGATAATGATCATCTCGCTTACTATTTTTTCCCTCTAGGAGCACGTTTCGTTTGGCTTTTTGTAATTTCACAAAGGTCGCAATGAAAATTAAATTTTAATTTAGCACTGAGCCAGTGATGCTCTATTAGCCACCGTTATCAGATGTACAGGTATTAGTCTGGGTGACATCGGTGCACACAGTAAATATTGTCATGTAGAACTGAGAATATGTATCACTCTGTATAGACATTAAAAAGCATACACAGTACTTGCAACTACATCTACTTTCATATACATACACTCATTTCATGTTATGCAATGTTGTGTTAATGCATAATACAGAGCACTTTAAGGATTTTGCATTTTACTTACATAAAGTTGGGGACAAAGAAGAGACAAATAAAGCTCAAAAATGATGCAGCACAGGCCAAAATATATAGCTGACCTTACTCCCAATAAAGGTCAACCCAAGGGCGTTGGTTTTGTTTCAGTATTAAGGGGGGGCACATGTAGAATGGAGGGTTTTGGGGTCCTCCCACAGGAAGTTTTAACCGCCAAAAACTTCATTTGCTGCCTTCTGGTGAATTTTTCTGCACCAATTTATGGTGGAAATGTCTCAAATTCCGTCCAAATAAAACTCCACAGCCACTTTTATGTTTTAAATATTGAAGGGGATGTGTCCCCTGTGTCCCCCCCACCCGCACTCCCAAAATCTAGGCGTAGGGGCCAACCTCAATGATCCTTTGATGCTACATAATGCAGCTTCGCACATTCCGATGATTTTAGCCGGCTTTCTTACAACTTATATTTTGCGAAATGCAAATTTTGAAGCCACCCCCACCTTACTGGCCCCTACTGGCCCTCTAACAGTTGTACAGCCGTGGCCGGGCCCCTCCTGTTGAAACGGGGCCCCTCCCCGACCGGCAGAGGAAGAGCGAGCCAGTTGTCACGGCCAGGCTGGCTGAGAGTTAGGGAGGCCAGCTGTAGCACAGGAGCTGTTCCCTCTCATTTCCACTTCATTTATCTCCACCCCCCCCCTCCTCCTCATCCTCCTCCTCCCTCCATCCATCCATCTATCCCTTCTTCCTTTCTCTTCCTCCCTCTGCCAGTGGACCAGCACTCTCTCCATGCTGAGCTCCACTGTGCCCAGTCAGCTGTGGCAGAGCAAATGGCATCTCTTTGTTTCTTCCCTCTCTTCCTCAAAGACTCAGTTTAAGTGCAGTCATATGTTTGTTATATTTATACTCATCACCCAGTGAATGCTCTCGTATATTGCGGACACCGAGAGCCACCGATTTGATTTGTTTCTCTTCATAAAGCATCACTTTGTTTGTCACTTTTGTGTCTGCTTTTTTAGAGGTGTATCAGTTTGGAGAGCTCGACACTCGGGGGCTGGGTGGAGGGATTTTGGTTATAAAAATGATTTCTGGAGTCGTGTAGGAAATAAACAAAAGTAAAGGAAACCAAATCACTTCCAGATTTGACCCACTGTCGAGCCGAGCCAGGTCCAGACAGAGAACTCTCTCTGTTTCCTTTTCCCTCCCTCCCTCCTCTCCTTGGTATGAATCTGCCGTATCTCATTCCCCAGCGCTAATTCCAATTTAATTGCCAGTAGCCCGAAGCCTCCTCAATAGGAGTAACAAATGGTTTGATTCTGTAGACTTCATCAGACTGCATTTTAAATGCGACACAGTAACCCGGTGCGAATGCCAATGAAGCCTGGCGAGTAGCTCCTCTGTTTACTAATTATCCTTTTTCTTACTCCGAGCCACACTGCACAAGTTGTCTGATTAAATCGGATTTGTGGGGATTGGAGGGTGGGGTAGGTGGGTGCTCTGGCGGTGGTGGTGCTGGGTGAGGAGGGGATGTCGGGGGTGATGGTGGCGGGAGGGCGGGTTGGATTGGATGGCAAGCGTGGTCCGTCTTTGTAAATGATCCACAAGTCCACGACGAGAAGGGGCCGGCGGTGCGACTGTAAATCATGATAAAGGGCTCCGCCACTGTTTCTCACGTTGACATTAATTCCCAGCTCGCGTCGTTTATGATCTTTACAGTCAGCATGGCGGTGAGGAAAAAACAAACACATGCTGGTAAATAAATTCTACTGACATTTCAGAATTTATATCTGCTGCAGTCGTGCAGGGGGAGGCTTTGAGATTTCTTTAAAGTAGCTGAAGGTGGATGTGTGTTTCTGAAAACCTTTCAGGAGCGACATTATAGGAATACAGATTTCTGTTAAACATGCACGTCCTGTGTGGTTACCTTAAAGAAATTAGTGCATTTTAGTTGGTGTATTTTTACAGCTATATTTTTCTCGTCCTCAACAAACCCCATTAATATGTTAGTCCGTCTCTCAGTACTCTCTGACTTCCCTACCCTGTCTGAGGCTCTCAGCCCTGAGCCTGTTTGCTGCGACTGAAGACGTAATTCTTTAAAAATGGGTCACAAATATATAGTTTCATTGTTGAAAAAGCCTCGGCAATTTCCTGAAATGGATGGGCACTGTCGTTTTCAGCAAACATCACCCCGACTGGAGTAAATAGTACAATTGTCAGAGACTATTTCCATCTGCAGATTAATACATATTTGATGCTCTGGTGAGTGTTTACGGCAGCGGAAAGGTGCATGTGGGATTGACTCAAAATAAACTACATGTCCAATAGTTTTTGGACAACAATGGAGCTCTGACGAAAAAAGAATCGGCCACTATATATCGAGCTTTGGCTACACAGACAATCTTTGTTAATAGGATTCTCGTGATCTCTAGATTAAAACTTCATTTTTCATATCTACTGGAAAAAAATTACCGCTAAGTCTTCCATATAATTTATTACTCTCTCCTCCATCATAGCATCCTGAGCTAACGCTATAATAATTTAAGTGATAATATGAGAATAGCAGTGAAGTGCCCCAGTTGCTACAGCAGGCAGAGAATATGGCGCGGCTGTGATGTTGTGCAGATGAGGAAATTTGCACTGCTATAAAGACCTCTCCCTGTCAACTAAATGGCCAGTTGAGCTGCCATATGGTTGTGCTGACATTATCTCTGGGTAATTAATATGGCATCTCGCCTGGCATCTGGTGGCATTAATCTAGCTGGGAGCAGTTCATCTTACAATGTCAGCGCTGCAGCGGGCCCGACGTGAATTATCACTGCCCGATGGAACCGGGAGGCAGGGACGAAACAAAACAAGACACAGCAGGGCAGGGTGTGTTGACGGCGTGCTGCTGTATTTTCTTACAGTAGCGATTGCCTTTTCTTTGATTTCTTGTTTTGTTTTTTTTCCCCCTGCATGAATAATGTGAAGAGTTATTGGCCCCTTTGAGCTGATCCTCACTCAGCAAAGCTCGGAAGTCACTGCTGGATTGATCGTAATCAGTGTGCTAATGTCATTTTGTCTGGATATTTCTCAGTGTAAGACATTCAGTGACTTGTTTTGTTGTGTTTAATTGAACTTACACAAATATAGTACAGTGTGTCCCAGTTCCATATTATTTACTAATACTAAAAAATCCACTCTGAATACTAATGTTGATGGAGTGTTATTATTCGTATTTACAGACAGTATTTCAAATGTCTCTGACTCCTTTAATATTTGGTTTAAAGCGGTGCTTCTCAACCTTTTTTGGCTTTTGATCCTTTAAACAAAGCTGGAAAAAACTCTTGATCAATCTTAATTTTGATGAAGAATATAACAAAATAGATGAGCTTCAGCTGATGTTACTTGAAAATATCCAAGAAGCTCCTACAGCATATAAATGGACAAAGACATACCAAAGAACTTGTAGTAACACAACATTGATTCAGCTTCAGGCAGTGTATTTCACATGGACTCTAACATGTACAAGGTCTTGATCTAACAGTATCTTAACCTTTATACATCCTGGAGCATCCTCACATGCCTGCATGCAAACGGTTAAGACCCCTGAAGCCATCAAAAATACCTTACCATGACCCTGGATGAATCAGAGTTACTTCTATAATATATGATGCTATTAAATACTTCTATACTGAATAACCCTCCCATGACAAAAGCTGTCTCCCTGTGACCTCCATAGATATAGTTTGTCTGTGTGGCATGTATAGTTCAGGTACAATACATCTATAAGCAATGTTCTTTCTGAGTAATGTGTAAAGAATAAGGTAACGTTAGATACAGTTTTGTTAATAATCTCTTGATCCTTCAGATTTATCTTGCAGCCTTACCTCAGTAAATGTCATTGTTCATTTTCAGTGTGTTTTGTTGTCCATCAATGACGTCATCGGATATTTCCAGTCAGAAATGACAGCGTCCTCTCTTCTGTTTAGTTTCACACGCCTCCATGATGTTTTGGGGTTGTCTGTCTGGACCTATGCAATTCCTCAAATTTGGCACAAACGTTCACTTCGACTCAAGGTTGAACTGATTAGATTTTGGTGGTCAAATGTCAAAGATGATCTTATTCTCATGAACATGATATCTCAGAAATGCCTTGATGGAATTTCCTTAAATTTGGCACAAACTTCCACTATTAATCAAGAATGCACTGATTAGATTTAGGTGGTCAGTGGTCAAGGTCACTGTGACCTTATGTTCTGTCTCATTCTAGCGATCATGATATCTCAGGAATACCTGGAGGAAATTTCCTCACTGTGATCTTACGCCCATCCCATTTTTGTGAACACAATATTTCAGGAACACATTTCAGAATTTCCCTTACATTTGGCACAAATGTCCACTTGCACTCAAGGCTAAACTGACTGGACTTTGGTGGCCAAAAGGTCAAAGTTGCTATGACCTTGCATCCATCTCGTTCTTGTGAACATGATACCTCAGGAATGCCTTGAGGGACTTTCCTCAAATTTGGCACAAACGTACACTTGGAATTAAGGTTGAACTGATTAGATTTTGATGGTCAGAGATCAAAGTCATTGTGACCTTGTGTCTGTCCCATTCTCGTGGACAAGATATCTCAAGAACCCCTTGAGGGAGTTTCTTAATATTTGGCACAAACGTACACTTGGACTTAAGGTTGAACTGATTAGATTTTGATGGTCAAAGGTGAAAGTCACTGTGACCTCGTGTCTGTCCCATTCTTGTGAACAAGATATCTCAGGAATGCCTCAATGGAATTTCCTCAAATTTTGGCACAAACGTCCACTTGGACTCAAGGTTGAACTGATTCGATTTTAGTGGTCAACAGTCAAGGTCACTGCAACCTTGTGCCCATCTCATTCTCGTGAACACCATATCGCAGGAACATTGAAGGACTATCCTCAAATTTGGCACAAACTTCCACTTTGACTCAAGGATGAACTGATTAGAATTTGCTAGTCAGAGGTCAAGGTCACTGTGACCCTACAAAACATATTTTTGGCCATAACTCAAGAATTCATACGCTTGTTATGGAAAAAATTCACAGAAATGTCCACCAGGATAAAATGAGAACATTTTAAATCTAAAAGGTGAAAGATCAACTTCACTGTGACATCACAATGTTCCGCAAAAACACTTTTCTGACCATTGTTATCATGATTTAGAAACAAAAGGGGAGACATTTGGTCGGATACTGAACTGGTGACATTAATTTTGGGTGTCCACCTTGAAACTGTAGTGATTGTACCGGTCTTCTGTGTTGCCATGTTAAACACGTGTGTGAAGCATCCACTTTTTAGAATTTGCAGTTTAATTGCAGCAACATCTATATTTGAAACATTGTGTACTGTCATGGCTACATGAGTCTGGACAGACATGGATATGAACTGAAACTTGACTGGTTCACAGAGGCACACAAGCGTGAGGCAGTAATTCAACATTTTTATTGTGTTAAATAAAAGATTTTATGCATAAGCCTTAAAGAAAGTCATAAATTCAGCTTTCTAAAACATTTTGATAACCTATAATTTGGGTCATATTAAGCATATGCGTGACTATAAGTAAAGATTTGATGCATCGTTGCCTCAGTCAAGTTGTTTTCCCCCTGCATGCAGATGCAGTTCTCTCTCTTTTACTAAGGCCTCTTTTTAACAGCCACTCCTCCCTCCTCCTGTTTGATCAATAAATAGTTCTGTGGAGGTGTTTTAAATCAATTAGCAGTAGCACAAACATTGCATCTTATTCTCTTTCACATACCCTATACACAAACATACGTACAGAGTGCGTCATGGTTGCTGTGTTTATGTTTCTGCAGTTATGTGTCTGTGTTTAGAAGCACATAAGAGGAACCAGGCTGGAAATGTGAGCTGAAAAAAAGAGGATGTAAGTGAGCGCTGTGCACAGTTGGATAACAGGATACTCTGAATGAAATGGTGAACATTAGCTCACAGGTGATAAATACGACTCTGAATCTATGTGCTCTCTCCTGCTTTCCTGAAAAGTCATGAATCAAGCATGATTTCTTAAATTTGCAAATGTGTGCTCTGTGCTCCAAAAGTGGGAAAATGGTGTGGTGCTGTTCCAAAACTGTAAGAGTAGGTAAACAAGAAATATCTTCAGTAGCAACTGGTTAAACACTGAAATCTCCAAGTTCACATGACAAATCGACAGCTCTTGCCGTGGAAATTTCAGGGCATAGAAGAGACATCAGGGCCTGAAATAGTCATGAAAGTTAATCCTAACTTGATCCCTAACTTAAACCAAGATTGTTTACTTGCCAAGTTTAAACCATTAGCTACAGTTTGCATGTGGCAAACAGAAGATGATTTGCCCAGGTTGTGTGGAGTGATGTAATTTGGATGCAATATGTGTTATGTAAACTGCTTTAACAGTATGGTTATTTCCTCATTTCTGCATCTGTGTTGGCAGTCCTCACGCTCCTGTTAACACCATGTGGTAGCTTTACAGCACATGAGTTGCTTAGAGTTAAATGAAACTTCTAAAATAGTTAACAGTATGTGTGGAAGGCTAAGAGTTTGGGAATGTTGATCTATTTTGATCGTTGTAATGAGGAAATCGTCAACGCTGTGGAAAGCAAGAAATTAGCAGAAATTAGTCTCAAAACACAGCAGAACTTAGTAATTTTCATTTTCTACCAATCAATCAGAGACGTTGGTTCCCATGACAGCACACTGTATTTTTAGTGTACTCCAGAGGAGACATTATTCAAAACAAATCCCAGAGCTCCGTCTGAAACTGCCAGGTTCATGATCACCAGCCCGATCACTGATTCTTAGACTATGACCATCTGGAAAGATTCATTAAACATCCTGAACCTCTTGAATCCTGATTATCCTCTTTAATTTGCCCTTAGCTCGCCATGGCCACATTACTGTATTCAATGCAGGGGCAGATTATGAGACAATGGGCCCCTGGGCACAGATATACAAAGGGCCCCACCACCTCTCCTACTAGAGCAAGACTCACACGCTGCTGTGGTGGTTTTGCTTCTCTTTGTGGTCATATTGTGTCTCTGATTTTGTGTGTTCTGATTTTGTGTGTTATTGAAGTGATGTTGTGTCTCTTTGAGATAATTTTGACTCTTTTTGTCATTTTGTGTCTCTTTGTGGTTGTTTTGCCTGTTTTTGTAGTTATTTTGTGTCTCTTTGCAGTCGTTTTGTGTCTCCTTATGGTTGTTTTGTCTCTCTTTATTGTCATTTTGTGTCTCTTTGTAGTTGTTTTGCACCTCTTTGTAGTTTTGCCCATTTTCGTAGTTATTTTGTATCTTTTTGCAGTTCCTTTGTGTTTCTTTGTGGCCTTTTTGTGCCTCTTTGTAGTTGTCTCGTGTCTCATCATGGTTCTTTTGTTTTTGTAGTTATTTCGTGTCTCTTTGCAGTTCCTCTGCATCTCTTTGTGGCCTTTTTTGTGTCTCTTTGCAGTCGTTTTGTGTCTCTTTGTGGTTGTTTCGTGTCCCTCTGTAGTCATTTTGTGTCTCCTTGTGGTTGTTTAGTCTCTCTTCACTGTCGTTTTGCATCTCATTGTAGTTCTTTTGTGTCTATTGATAGTCATTTTTTGTCTCTTTGTGGTTGTTTTGCCTGTTTTTGTAGTTCCTTTGCATCTCTTTGTAGCCTTAGGTTTTGTGTCTCTTTGTGATTGTTTTGCCCTTTTTTGTGGTTGTTCTGTGACTCGTTGCAGTTCCTTTTAATCTTTGTGGCCTTTTCGGTCTCTTTGTGGTCATTTTGAGTCTTCCCCTGGTTAGTATGTGTTAATTTGAGTGACATTTTGTAGTTAAAGGTCAGGGGGATGTTCATGTTTGACTTGTAGGAGTAGTTTTTGTTTGTCAGGACAGAGGGGAATATGTATTTGTGTGTAAGATGGTGGTAGTTGTGGGGTTTAAGATTAAACTTTATGGTGACTAGACTGTGTCACAGGCAGCATCAGTTACCCACAGGGGGCCCTGCTGGCCAGCCGTACGCCAGAAATGATGACTACGGCGTGAAGTCCTGAGACGTACCCTAACATTTCAACGGGGACCTTTTCCGATCCATACGAGAGTAAATTACAGAAGGCATTTATTTGTTAGCTCACGACAAGATCCCTTTCTCCAATGACACCCCACGGAGGTGTAGGTAAAAAGGTGCTTGCCGACCTTTTCAGAGCGGCCGTGACCTGATGTGTGATGAAGCCTGATTGCAGACGAGAGCGACAACAAACACTTGTTGTCTAGACGGAGCTAAAGAGCAGCGGGAACATCACCTCAGCCTTCGTTTCTCACACCTTCCTCTGCCGACACAGGCACGACTGTTGTGACTGGTGTTTGTGGTGACTGGCAGTTTGATGGTGGCAGCTAGCAGAGCTGAGAATTCAGCGGAGCACCTGGCTGGATGGATGTTGTTGTGACTGGTGGT
Source organism: Epinephelus moara (assembly GCF_006386435.1). Taxonomy (NCBI): domain Eukaryota; kingdom Metazoa; phylum Chordata; class Actinopteri; order Perciformes; family Serranidae; genus Epinephelus; species Epinephelus moara. The sequence goes on from NC_065508.1 coordinate 29,854,379, forward strand.
TGAAGCCTGTGTTTGCTGGTGTAAAGCAGGAATAGTTCGAGGCGAGAAGGGAACAAATTGGTCTAATTCCCTTTGAGGTATTTTTACTCTGTGCTGCATGCAGTGCATCTTTTCGTAAAAGAAAATAATACTACAAAATATTACATGTATGATGCATATTTTTAGTGATGCATTATGAACTACAGCCTCTACATGGTCCAGTGTGTAGGATTTATGGGGATATATTGGCAGAAATTGAATATGATATAATATGTATGTTTTCTTTAGTGTATAATCACCTGATTGTTGTGTTTCTATTGCCTTAAAACAAGCTGTTTATATCTACATAGGGAGCAGGTCCTCGTCCATGGTTGCAATCTGTAGTCGTCAACCTTAAGGCCCTGACACACCAAGCCGATGGTTGGCCATCTGTCTATGTTGGGCCGTCAGTGAGCGTCTGTTGCCCTAGTCATTGAAGTGTGTTCCGCACTGTTTCCCCTCGTTGTCTTCCTTTTTCTGGCTGATTCTGCATGGTGAATCTGCATCAGCAACAGCACAGTCCATGGATGAATGAAATCACTCTGACTGGTAGTTCAGCTCAGTGCACGAGAAGAAAAACAGAAGTGAGGAAAGTAAACAAAGAGCTAAAGTCAAGAAGGAGTGAGACCGAAACTTGTTCGATAAGGTCAGATTATTTTTCTTTAGCCATTGAACTCTTTAGCAGAAACGTTTCCTGATGGTTTGTGTTGCTGTACACTGGCACGCAGTAATTATGCTCTGTTTATTTAATGCTGGATTGTGTTGTTAACTTGTTAACTGACTAACTAGCATCAAGATGGTCTTTTTGACTGCAATCTGCTGTCCTAAAGACTTACTTCTTCTCATGCAGGCTCAGAACACCCATACTGGTTGGCTGTAGTCTCTGCAGTGTATTCATGTGCAACTTTTTGGCTGAGACACGTTGACGTCAGGTGATGCAGCAGGGAGCCTTCGTCACTGCTTGTTCTCTGAAGTTAGTTTGATGTGTCTGGACCTTTAGATGCCACTAAATCCCCCTAAATCCCCCGTAAATCTTATACACTGTTCCTTTAAATGAAAACTCCAAAGCTGGAAGAAGAAAAAAGATTCATCAATTACTGGGACCATTCCGCCATTAGAGAAGTCACCTGCACATGAGATAAATCATTTCTATTGACAAAAAAAATCTTAAATCACTTTAACTCCTCAGTATTTTTCCCAGGAGCTTTCAGCCACATGTTGAAAGCTTGTAAGTGGACCTTGAGTTATGATTTTTTTGGTAAGTCACTGTTCACAGGTCAGGAATGAACGCTCATGCTCAATCACGTTTATGAGAGATGAAACTTTCATAAGTTCATAAGCAGCACTTGAAGGCAGCAACCCACAAAGCCATCATAAATCATGTTGTGGCAACTTTAGGATCATGTTTCTGTTATCAGGCCTCCAACTGAGATCGAACGGAGACACCTACAATTAATGAGGGCGTTTTAGGATGCAGCAGCCTACATTTAGTCACCCTCTCTATAGATAAACTATAGCTTATTATAGATTGCTATTGACAAGAGCTCGCAGTAACAGAGGTTGGGGGCTGTGGTAATGGCCTGTGATTGAACACCTTGTGCTGAGGTCCCGCTGCTCTCTGCCTCATTAACTCTGGCAGGTCCTCCGTTCAGCACGCTGCATTGCAGGCCACAGTCAGGACGCATTTAACTGTCTCGACTACAGTCCAAGAAACACAAGCCTTTCAGGATGGATTTCAGGCAGGATTGGAAGGACTAAGACGTGTCTTTCAGTTGTTTAGGTCAAACATTAAAGCTTCCTGTTAAGCTTCTAAGATCACGCTGTATGCAGAAAACATTTAGTCATTCTGTGTGTTTGTTCACAGGATGAGAAATGTTGGTTTTCAGATGCACAACGAGGAGCTTGTTAGAGGTTTAGCTAAGGTTTTAGACTTTTCTGAAAGTAAGATGGAGAGACTGTAGAAAAACAGGCACGTAGATTCCATGAGTGGCGTCACCTTTAGGTCTCTAAGGGATGTTTTGGTTTTACTGCTCACCTTTTTCACCGATTTCAGTGAATCCTAATTTAGTCAACTTTAATCACTTCTCTTCATGCTTTAATATCCTCGTAATGGAGTTCTGATTCTCAAAATTATCAAGACTCAGTAAAGGGAGAAAAATGACCTATTTAGACCAGGACTGCAACAAATCATTTTCATTGCTGATTAATCTGTCGATTATTTTTGTGATTAATGGATTAATTGTTTGGTCTCTAAAATGTCAGAGAATTTTCCAAAGCCCAACATGATGTCCTTAGATGTCTTGTTTTGTCCACAACCCAAATACACTCAGTTTGCTATCATAGAGGAGTAAAGAAACCATAAAATATTCAGATTCAAGCAGTTAGAATCAGAGAATTTTTCACTTTGACTAAGGAGCTCCTGGACTTCATTGTTTTCCCAGTTTGTGGACATTTTAGGCCGCTGTTTTTCTTTTTTGAGTTAACTGCTAACTGCTACCACTGAGACCACTCTGTCCCCTATTCCGCAATCGTACCTCATATACAGAGTGGCGAGATGGCATACTGGCGGGATATTCCCACCTTGAACAGGCAGTGTAAAAGGAGAGTCAGATCCACCTCTCGCTCCTCCACAGCTCCATTTTTGTCCTGTTATGGTAACTTCTGGAGTGAGAAAGGGAGTCCACAGACCAATCAACCTGGTCTCACTCAGAAGGTGTCGAAAACTGGCACTTTGTCATTGACTTCCGTCAGACACAGATGAAAAAGCCGTCCATTTACATCGGCATGATACGTTGCTGGTTGCTGTTATCGTTTAATACCGCCAAGCAGCATCGGGGGAAACATGGCAGAACAACAATGAAAGTTCAGGGGGTGGAAGTCCAAGTAGGGTGGGCAAGAGGAGGCCGGTGTTCACCCGGAATATTGTAAATCCAAATTCTGCTCTTCTTTCCTAAACCCAAGCACATGCTTTTGTTGTTAAAGGAAAAAAAACATCAATTTGCGGTGTTGTGTTGACATACTTTTGGAAGAGACTGTATGCAAACTGTACATTTCCTGTGAAAACAGAGGTGTATGTTGACAATAGACAATGCATGTAACAGGCAGAACTTGACATGGCGTCCCAGAACATCAACATAACAGGCAGAACTTGACATGGCGTCCCAGAACATCAACAACCAACACACCCAGGGTACCTTGCACTTAATATCTCGACGTGGAAAGTCCATGACCAAATGTCGATATGTGATGAGGTTGGAGTGAGAATGTGTTGAACCATTGGGTGACGCTGTGGTGGCTACATCCATTATTTTTTAGACAGTCTTTGTTTTGAGGCCATTTATTCTGATCCTTTAAGACTTCCTCAGACCTTTCCTTAGAGCTGGGTGGGTGCTTGGTTACCCCGCGGCACATCAGAATCAGTAAAAGTGCCTACCTCGATGGCCGGCCTCTGCCCCATTTCTCTGCTCTGTGCCCATCCGGCCACTGTCACCTCCCATCGGGGAGTATTCCTCTCCATTACCGGCCTCTGTCCGTCCCCCACTTAAATAACAGCAGCCCTGCCACTCCAGGCCCATTAAGATACTGCCGGCACTGCCGCGGCCACACACACAATCAACCACAAGCTGCCCGAGCCTTTATAAATAGATGGTGGGAGAAGGAGAGAGAGGCTGGTTAGAGGAGGTAAATTATTCCAAAACAGCCAAACAGGACTGAGACTAAGAACCCCCCACCACTCCGGCTCCTCCAGCTCCTTCTTTCAGGTGTCACTTTGGGCTGACTCAATTTTACACTGTAATGGACCTCCTGGGTCAACTACTTTTCTCCCACCTTTCCTTCCTTTTTTATCTCTCCACTGCTCTCTTCATCTATCAGCGGCCGACAACACCTTTACTCACTTTCCTCCAACACACACACATTATTCCCAGTACTGACTGTATACTTTGTACCACTTAATTTTGTCTAGCACTAATCAGAGTTCACACTACACTTTACTACAAACTGCGGCTTGCAGTTTGTGAGACGAGGGAATGATAGCGAGTAGCAAGAAGCTCTCCCACATTGACTGTTGAAAAGCCTGCAACATCTGGGATGACGCCCACAGTTTTATGAAAGGATGTTTCGAAGCCTGGATTTGCATTTACTACCTACCACCATCTTTGGCGGTTGCAGGTGCTGGAAAATCCAAATTCACACGTACAGATCTTGTCTCTCACATGTCTCATGCAAGTTTGGTATGTTGCTGCTATACCTGTGCACAGCCTCGTTCATTAACAGAGGGATATGTTTCAATGCATCGTTTTTCTTATTCAAGTCCTTGAAGTGGTCCAAGGTATAGTCAACATCAGATCCTTTCTGAAGACAGAAAGCATACAGTACTTTAAGTGATGAATGAGACTGAGTTGTATAGCTAAGGTATGACCTCTACTGAGCCTGCAAGATGCTGAAAAACTTGTTCATGCTTTTGTTTCCAGTTGTCTTGATTATTGGAACACACTATACCTTGGGCACCCTAAAATTGCCACTACAAAATTACAGACCATTCAGAACGGTGCTGCTGCCAGGGTTTTCACAAAAACTAAAAAGAGAGACCATATAACTCCTGTTTTACGTAACCTACACTGGCTTCCAGTATCTTATAGAACTGATTTTAAAATCCCTCTATTGGTTTTTAAGGCTCCTAATGGTGTTGCCCCCTCTTATATCATAGATTCCCTATCATCTCATGTCCCTCCACAAATCCTGAAATCCTCCGCAGCTGCTTTTTTAACTGTTCCTAATGTCACTACAAAAACCTTTGTTCTTTTAGCTACGACGCCACAAAAATATGAATCACCATGCCTTTAAATATTAGACTTGCTGGCTCAGGGGACAGTTTTAAACCAAGTCAAAAATATCATATATCCCATCCAAATCTGGGTATGCTGTGGTTGTTGTTAGACTTTTTTCTTCTGTTAATTATGCACAGGGCAGAGCAAAACAGCTGCAAGACCTCTCCAGCCATACAGCTTACTCTGTCCTCCTTACATCAGGATATGCAGCTTTATGTTTTGGTATTGAACAGGGCTTTCTGAATGGTAGCGATGCAATAAATAGCAGCTCCTCAAAGCTCCTGGGATCATATATATGTTGTCATTATTTTGTATATTTAGTTTTGCTGTACTTAAAAGCAGCATATTAAAATATGTCCGTCAGTTTCCAGTTTCATCGTTCCTACGCAGTATGGAAAAGTTTGGTTCTAGCAATTTCCAGGTCTGGATAAGTATGGACAGAAGAAGAGAGTGTATGGAAAAATATTTGTGTTTCTAGACAATTGCCCCGATTCTGTTTTCTAAAATTCAGAATTTCTAAAAATAATTTGATCATACAAGCAGAGTGTTTTTTGTGGTGTTTGGAGCAGGCAGCCAGCGCTGCATTAGAGACTCGTCGACTGATTGGTTGTTGTTGCCACGCCGCGGTCTAATTCTAGCAAAGGCCAATAGATGTGATAGGAAGAGGAGGAAGGGCATGATTTTTTTCACAGAATATCTGTCTAATGCTCTTCTTTCATAATATAATGAGAGTTTCAGCAAATATGACAAAGTTAAGAACTTTAAAACCATTTATTTACATAATAAACATCTAGATATTTGTTCTCAGATGTCAGATATGGTCTGAAAAATCTACAGAGGTCTGGAAAACTGTGGAGTTTTAAAATGGACAATTTGAAGGAACCCTGTAGCTTCTACTTACCGCTTTTGTTCTTTACCAGTACAGTTTTGTCTGTGTGTCTGTGTATCACATTGACTGTTTGCTCTCTGTGTTATTCTCTGAGCTGTCTCATATTTCTTTGAAAACACCGACTGTCGGACTTCTTTTAAAGTTGACACATACAGTTCTTGCTGACACGTATCATACGGCATTCAACTTAATGTGACTCGCCACTGTAACTGCCCCGACTTCAAAGTAAAAGTCTTTTTCATGTGGTGTTCCTGCTCTTTGTTCTCCAGCTCTGTTTTTCTCTGTACGTGTGTGTGTGTGTGTGTGTGTGTGTGTGTGTGTGTGTGTGTGTGTGTGTGTGTGTCAGTATCTGGGTGTTATATTTCCACCAAGTCCACGCCTCAGCCTGGACCTGAGGTCAGAGGTCTGATAACCTTTTACATTCCAAACCCTTTTTTCCTCTAATTCTCCATCTTTGACCTAAGTCTCTCTCCTCCCCTCCTCCCCTCATCCCTCACTTTATCTTTCGCCTCTAGACCGCTCCGGCCATTTTTATTCTCTACCTCTCCAAACAACAGCAATAATGGCGTGTTACTTTACGTCTTTAATGTGACCGTGAATTATTTGGTCCGAAGCGGCCTGGAGGAAGGAGTTCTCTGCTTATGAAGGTCCACTGACAGAGCCAAACCTAAGATACACGATAAACAAAGAGAAAGGGAGCGAGGTGGAGAGGGAAGTGAATAGAAAGCATGCCTGTCAATCAAAGCCACTTAAGTACCTGGAGTCCTAGAGGGATTCCAGCAGCAATCGACCCCATTCAATAGCCTCTTCATTGATAAAAGCAGAGAGGAGGAGAAGAGACCGGCAAGGAGAATACAACACAGGAGAAAACTAGCATAGCACTCGTTACATGCGTGTACTAATTTGCATTTATGCAATCTACTGAAAGGTTTAACATGTGCTGGTATGTTCATTGTGTGCCTGCACATCTTTGACAAAAGTGCAGTAGTGGAGATGAAGTGATACATTCCAAGTTCACATGGAAGAAAACAGGAAGACCTTGGTAGTTTGCATGAGCAGTGGCATCTACCATGGCTGAAAGATAAAGAGTGCCACCTACTGAAACCATATCTTCAGAATCTACTTTAAAGAAGACCAAAGGGAAAAGAGGAGTGAAGATTTTGAAGACTGAAGTTTGAAACTAATTAACAAGCATGTTCACTGATCATATTTTGTGTGATATATCAGTAGCAATACCCAAAAATATGTGAGGTTTGTTCTGAGAGTGGAGCTGGAGACAGGGGCATCATAGTCAGGGGGGAAAGTAGGAGTGAGTGCCCAGGGCCCCAATGGGAGGGGCGCCCTCGAAAAGCCTGGAGTGAAAGTTTGGTTTTGTTTGCAATTTTTATTTCTAAGTAATTAATGGCATAACTAAATTGAAATTGGCTGAATAAATTGGTTGAAAGATTGAACTTTGTATAAACAGTGGAAGCTCTCGGACGCCCCTCTCGCCCCCTCAAGGTGCAAAATGGTTAAGTCCACCCCTGCACTTTAGGATTCGTCTCTAAACGCTACTAGAGCTGAGTGAGCTACTGCTTACTCGAGGTTCCAAGAAAGAAAGAATGCAGACTGACTTTGTGGAAAAAAATAAAATTCAAAAGGTGCGTAAAGGAGAAATAGCTCAAGAGAAGAAGGGTGGGAGACAGAGACTGAAAATGTGTCTCAAATCACATACTTCCGTAAGTATACTTCTATGTAGTATACTGTGTGCAGTATGTACTCATTGGCGTAGTGAGTGAAATTTCGACAGGGCAGTGTTGTCTCAAACCAAACACGGCCATTGTGCACTCACCGGAAATGACGACCGCAAATTAGCTAGTTAGCAAACTAGCATTAGCATTCGTGTTATCGTTTGCGGTACCAAATCATTATAGACTGCTAAATTAACCCAACAAACATACTGCTGGCTTATACCCAACAACAGTATAGTGGTGCTTAGTGCAAAAACCATGTGTATTTGTACAATGCAGCGACATTCACGGTCGCACAGTCCTTGGCCGCCATTTCTAGTTTGAAAAGTGGTCCCTATCCTTCCGCTACGTAGCCAAAATGGCGACCATTGAGTGTGAGAAGAGTCCATAGTTCCACACTCAACTTTTTGACTGTTTTGAGTGCACCATCTAGGTACTCATAGTGCACTGCATTTTCCATACTTCTCAGTGTGAACGCACTTATGCACTCAAAATAGTAAGTGTAAGTACACGAGTACGCGATTTGAGACACAGTGTGAGACTTTACGTAATAGTGCTTGAATGTATCCCAATGTAACTCAGTAGGGTGCTCCAGGATGCCCTGGTTCCCTCATCAGAAAACGAATGGGATTTTGTTTGCTCTGTGGCAAACAAACGTTTATGGCACTCCAAGATAATCTTCACAAATAAACACCACTTTTATGGTTTTTGGGGCCTAAATGCAATTGCTAGAAATAAAAAGCTGATGTTTTTAACGTATATACTGATGTATTTTATATCATAGAACAAAACATGAAAGTCTCTTAAGCTTGTGTTAACCACCGACCTTATTTCAGGCATCGAACCAAAAACCCATCCAAAAATACCCATTGATTTGTAATGAGGGAACCTGTAGTGCTAACATTTTAACTCATTTCTGGGTTTTAAGACTCATTCCTGGGGCACTCTGTGCAACCTCCGTCAGCAGTTAGTTCCAGCCACTGAAAATAAAATTAAATTTTTTTGCCATTAGTTTCGAACCCAGCTTTTTAGCCCACGCAAGAAAAAAAACATGGCAGCTGCACACAGTAAATGTCATCTTATTTGCCAACAAGGCAAACATCGGCCGACACTGATCTTCAGCCGGTGAATCAGGGCACCCCTGCTCTGCGAATTTAATGGCAAAGTGCCCAATAGAAATTAATATATCTTTATTAAAAGTGGCACGTCTGTCCTGATTGTGACCCAAGAGGTAAGGTCAAGGGGTTACCAACATTTTGGGAATCTTCCTCACCTGTACAGCAGACATATTAGTACCTCAGGCTTTCAGTCATGAGTGTTCAACAAGGACCTAATGGAAATTCTACAGTGCTGCAGACACAGCTGCTCTCTCTCCTGTACAAGAGAAAATGAAACATCGAGACAGAGCTTAAGTCAGAAAGGGAAGGTTTGTCAATATTTATTTCTCTCCCCTTCTTGCACCAAAATTAGATAGTTTTTCTCCCACTTGGTTTGTACATCACCCGAAACTGAAATCTCTTATCTTTACCTGCAATCCAGCAGCTCTTCTCTCCCCTTCCTCCTATCATCATCCTCCAGCGGTGCATCATCCCTCCATCCCTGTTCTTTAGCGTGTAGAGCAGCCGAGACAGTGATTGATCTGGCGTGGAGGCTGTCGTGGGCCCTCCTCCTCCTCCTCCAGTGGTTATGAACATGAGGCGGGCTGCTCTTCATAGATTTTTAAATTAGTGTCAGCTTTGCCCCAAAGATGTGTTATTGACTGATGAAATAGAAACTGAGCTCCAAACACTCAGTCCTTCCCCAGAGTTTTCCCCAGCCTGGTAATTGAAAAAGTGTGAAGGGAGTGTGTTCAAGGGAGCGTGCAACTGTGTGTGTCTGTTCCTGTGTTTGTGATTTTATGTGTTTGGGTGCTTGCAACTGTGCACTCTTTATCTCTGCTGGAGAAAAATGCACAGTGCTCGCTGGAGTCAAGATTCGATTGAAGTATTGCATAGGAGATCTTTATCTTCTACACACCCACCCTGAAACACGAGTACTGTGTGCACCTTTAATCCTATAAATACAGTAGGCTTCATGTGAGCCTCTGAAGGCACAGTTAGTAAACTGAGCCCACGACATCGCACCTGAGTTGTTGCGTATCCTGTGTCTAAATTGTTATGTGTGTGCCAAGCTTTAAGTGTGATTTGTTTGAGCAAAGCTGGCATTGGTTGTGGCTCTACTATGAAGTGCTGTGGGGGACGGTGACACACCTGGCTAGTTCAACAATGACGAGGCTTTTTTTTTACAGCCAAACTGTCATTTTTGTTACAGCTGAGGTCAAGACATCAATAAAAGACTTGCAAACTATAAAAATAAGACCCAACTTGTGCTAAATCATTGGCAAATGAATAGAAATCCTTCCTCACAGCTCTCCCCACTAACCCCCCTGTTGTGTCTTTTCCTCCGCAGGCTCCGACATGGCCATCTTTTGCCTGCTTTGTGGGAAGCGTTTCCAGACCCAGACAGCACTGCAGCAGCACATGGAAGTCCACGCCGGCGTTCGCAGCTACATTTGCAGTGAATGCAACCGGACTTTCCCCAGCCATACTGCACTCAAACGTCACCTACGCTCACACACAGGTCAGTGGAAGCACTCACTAACTGTCTCCGCCGCGGTGGTAAGGCCTAAAGGTCATCCATGATATAAATGGAAGCACTGGTGTGCTCCACAGAGGATTCGTTTTTGGCACATTCTCCGGCTCATTCCAGGGAATCCCTCGACCTTCTCCTACCAGATCTGATGTGTAATCCTTGTGGTGTATTGTGGGTAAGCCCATGGGTCTGCTCCCATTTTAACCCCAAATATCTGAACGAGCCTTTGGGAGACATCATTATCAGATGTTCAAACCACCACACCTCGTTTCCGTTGACTTCAGGGTGCAGCGGCTCTTATTTTGCTCTTCATATGGAGTGTGAGCTTCTCTCTTCCCATAATGCTGAGCCAGACACCCAGTGAAGGAAACTTATGTCAGCTGATCTCTTCCACAACTGAGTGGTAGCCACTATCCAGAGCTTAGACCACTGGTTCCCAACCTTGGGGTCCCAACCCCTACAAGGGGTCTCCAAAGCTTCGCTGGGGGTCATGAGTCCTTCTTGATTTTAAGGGGTGTAAGATACATTAACAGCTGGCCTATATCTCAGCGTTTCATTCATTTTCATGAAAAAAAAACTAAATGAAATTGTTGTTGAAATGATTGTATTTCACATTTTCACCAGTATCTTTCAACAACCTATTGGTGACGTCACTGGGATGTTTGTTTACAAGGAGCGCTGAGTATAAAACTAATCTCCAGACTAACTTAAGTCTTGATACAACAGAGTTTGGAAGTTTTGACGAGATACAAAAAACCACGGACACAGTTAAAAACCAACTGCCGATGCTTTTTGAGCCAGTAAGACCACATATAGTTTAAAGACCTGTTCCCAGGGAGTTGGATTTTCTGCATCATGAAGCATCAGTAAAATAAATGAACAGTGTGACTCACCATCAGAACAGCTGTCGGGGTTGAGCATCACTTGAATTTGTCCCGTTTCCGTGTGTGTGTGTGTGTGTGTGTGTGTGTGTGTGTGTGTGTGCTTAGATAGCTGGTGGTGCCAGTCCGGTTTTGCATTTGCGCGCCCATCTTCTTCTCTGTGTACATAATAGACTCTTATCCTTGACCACCAAGATCTTGCCAGTCTTCAGTAAAATTTTGGAAACAAACAGCTCCCTCCTCAGTGACAGAATCGGCTTATGATGTCAGCTTCACCTTGGATCACAAACTAAATGTTTTATTCTGTTCAATCCTCAGTGCGTTTATAAAGCTGAAAACACACCTTTGCCACGCATCAAGTGCTCAGGTGTGGACAGCCCCTCATTGTCTTTTTAATGATGGGATCGTGGGTCGTTCTGATTGGGATATTTCTCCACCTCAAAAATGTGACTCTCCTCATCCATTCTTCATCACACATGAGACCAGACGTTGCGCTGGACTTTTTTGTCGCCGGTCATTTTGACCGACAGGGTCATAAAAATCCGGTCATAATCTATTTTTACCAGTCATTTTAATTTTTGTTTTTAAATGATAATAAAGATATTCAAAGACATTTAGTTTTCANTTTTAATTTTGTGTCACCGAGCCTACAGACTACATAAATAAAATGGTCAGAACAATATGCCCTATTCATTCAGTGTTTATCCAACATGCTCAATACATGGACATGCAATGACAAATTGTCATTAACTTATTATGTTATAAAAAATGATTAAAATATGGCCTTACCCATGTTTAAAATGACCTGTTGATGTGAAAAAACGAGTACTGACGGGAACAGACGAGTGGAGTCGATGTTTAACCGGCGCGGAGAGTACAGGAGAAATGTGCTGCCTGTGTGGACAGTCAAGCGCCTGCGAGTATACTCGCAGGACTTCTGCGGCACTAACGCATCTGGTGTGTCCAGGCCGTTATGTCAACAACGCTACATGAAGCAGATGAATGACTTTTTCTCTGCAGTGTGAAAACGGCAGCCACTTACTTAAACCACTGACTGTGCACTCCGCCGCCAAGTGGGCAGGGGCGGTAATTGCAACCGGTCAAAATGACAGACGGCCTTCAGATTTTCCGGTCATTGCTGTAAAAAAACGGTCAGTGTCCGAGAATATCCGGTTAACGCGACCCCTGCATGAGACACAGCTAGAGTTCTCTATGTACGTCCATGATGAGAAGAGGAGTCGAGCTGCCACAGGAGCAGAGGAAAGGAGCTGCTACAGGAGCTGATATGTACAAGCAGAGAGCAAGTTTGGGAAAACTGCATTTAATTCGGGCGGCAGTGAGGCTGGAAATAGAACAGTGGCGTGAATTGCCATGGGCGGCGCATTCAGTAGCATCAATGTTTGTCTAGCCGCTGCCGGGTTGTACATTGAATATAATAGGGATGTATTTTTTGACCAGCAGCGTTCACCACTGGTGTGTTTTGGTCTTTAGGCTCCTCTCCCAGTTTTGTATATCTACATAAGTAATACCAAACTCCAAGTCTTCCATCCAAACAGCAAGTCAGATGGACCACCACCAGGGGACACCAGCTATACGCAACTACGTGACTTTGTGTACATTATCAGAGAACAAAATAGCCATCATAGGACAACATGTGCTTTACACTGCCAAGTTTACCTACCACAGCAACAGTGACGTTGGTGATGTCACCAACCAGCTAGTTGAAAGATAGCTGTGCCCTGCTGGCAAAAAACACAAGGTACAATCTAGGTTGGTATCAAGTTTGATTACAGTGTCATATCTCTCCTAAGATAAAAAATCAAATGAACTGCAGTCATATACAGCCATACTGTTCAGTGTTTCAGCTCCTATATTAAGTTTAGATTATTATTCAAACTTTAAAAAAACAAACAAACAATAGGACAAGGACTGTGAAGACCTGAACGTAAGCTATATTCTCAAAGCTTTCAGTCTCTGCCTAAACAGCCTCATCCTGCATTAGAAAAATACATAGTTGGGGCGTCGGTGGTTTAGTGGTAGAGCAGGCGCCCCATGTACAAGGCTGTTGCCGCAGCGGCCCGGGTTCAAATCCAGCCCGTGGCCCTGTGCTGCATGTCATCCCCTCTCTCTGTCCCCCTTTCACGCTTACCTGTCCTGTCCAATAAAGGCAAAATGCCCTAAAAAATATCTTAAAAAAGAAAAATACATAGTTAAACAACCAAAGAGCTGATAGAACAATGGCCACGTGTTAGGGAAAGGCCTATTTAAAAAATGCATAATACAGACAAGGAATCGTAAAAAACAAAGCAAAACAAAAAGATGCTAAAAATATCAGGAACACTAATTTCTGATGCAATATTTACAGAAAATAATCAGCTCAAAATGTACCCAAATTGCTTGTTTAACACAAACCTCCTGCAGCTATTGCATTCAATATTAATTGATTAGTTAACTGTACAGTTTATCAGTTGTTCTGTACTGTTATTGTTTTGCTTCGAAGATGAAATATCCATAAAATGTCACTTAATCAGGGGTCGTCAATTACAGACAAGGAAAAAAAAGGCTGGGAACCACAGGCTCAGACCACAGGTGAGGGTTGGATGGCTGAGTGACACATAAGGAGCCTTCCTTTCAAGCTCAGCTTCCTCAAAGCCGTGATATTCAGATAAAATTATTAGTTACCTGTTAAAATACGGACTACATTTTGGAGAGCTAACTAGGGTAGCTGGTAAGAATGATGACGAAAAATCCGATCCAGGTCATAAAAATGCCACATTTCCTTTTTTAATTTGCCATACTTGCTCGCCACTGCCACACCTACTAATAATTCATTCCTCCTGGAACAACCCAATTTACATCGGCGCCTCAGGTGCACCAGTGCAATGCTGCAGCAGCATCTCTGGTCAGGGAATTACTCAACTCCATTGGTCATGCTCAAAAAAGAATTTGCAGTGAACTTGCATCATCATTTGTGTCTGTCTGCCCCTTTATTCTCCAAAGAGCACACTTGAATTGATTCTGTTTCTACCAAACTGCTAATAGAGCGGAGCAGACAGTGCAGAAGGGATTCATATTGACATCAAGGATTTGTAATAGAAACAGAAAAATTGAATGTTAAGTCACAGGCATCAGTGGCAGTTTAAAGACTTTATTTCAGACGTTTTTAATCATTGAAACAATTTGAAAAGAGTTAGAACATTAATGTCTGAGTGGAGTATTAACTGCTGAGTTATTCTGTAGATGAGCCACTTTAAGTTTTTTGGTAACATTTCAGGACCGCAGGTTCCGCAGCTAACTTTTACAAAAACTTTTGTCATTTTGTCATATTTGATGAAACTACCAATTCTGCCAGTACTATATGAGACAGTGAAAAAATAATGCTCCTCTGGCTCAACTTAGTGCTCCTAATGACATATGCAAGAATTCTCTGTGCCTGAATAAAAACAGCCAATCAGAGGCAGGAGGATTAAACATCTGCAGAAAGTCAAACTAGTCACACATAAAGCCTTAAATCTTGCTTTGTGTGCGTACAACTGTTGAGCTCAAATATTCACATGAATTCCAACATATTTTGCTTGTAAATATCTTTGGACTGTCACATACAAAATCTCTCACCACCTCCCACCCCCGGGTGGTAGGGTAATAAATTAGCTGACAATTGAAAAAGTGAGTACTTTAAAGCCATAGTAGGAAAACACAGCAAAAAATCTTACACTCTGACCCAGGACGGGGGCTGTCATGGACACAGAGGCATCGCAGTGGGGAAAACTGGGACATGCATACACTCTCCTTCAAAATAAAAGCACTACGTTGGTACAGCACCGCAAATTGACGTTTTTTTCCCTCAACAACAAACAGACATGGTTGGTTTTAGGCAACAAAAGGAAGTGGTTAGGTTTAGAAAAAAAGAACAGAGTTTGGCTTTAGAATCGTACGGGACGCAAAAACCGTTCTCTTGGGTGAAGGTCGGCTGAAACCTGAGCCCGACAGGACCCGTCAGAACCCGATGGGTCGGGCCAGGCCTATTCAAGTGCTGAAATTTATTGTTTATGTGACAACACCTGAACGCAACACAGGCTCTGCTCCAATTGAATGTGTGTGCTGTGCTGCGCTGCTGTGTGTGGGGTGTGTTTGACTGTGCGTAACAGCAGCCTTTTGATGGTCATTTACACACTGTCCATAACAAGAACTGTGTCAGGTAGCAAACTGCGTCGGGTTCGGACTTAAAAATCAGAAAGTCTGTGGGGGTCGGACCGGGCTGGGTTATAACTGTCTCAGACTCGGGTCAGGTTCAGTCAGGAAAATGGGGCCCAAGCTGTGCTCTACTGCAAGTCACTGCCCAAGCTCTGGATTTTGACAACTTCAGCGTGAGATCGGGTTGGTTTTCAGTTTAATGCAGTCAGAGCCAAGCGTATGAATGCTCATGCTGCTGGAGTACCAACATAATGTGTCATGCAGTGGCGGCTGCTGGTCTTTAAGTTTACATCATAAAATTTGTCATATTGTAGCGAGGCAGTAACTTATAAAAGGAACATTTAATTGAAGCTGTTTTTCAACCACACTCATGCCATAGAACTCCGCGTCCACCGCGCTGACACGAGAATGTATGACAGGGAGGGCACGTTTGCAAACTGGTGATAAACAGCTGACATTTGAACATCATAGTCGTGATGTAAATTCTTATTTTAACGTAAATTCAATAGTGCATATTTGACCATTTCTTCCATGAAATTTTAGGGGAAGTTCAGCCTCCCTTGTTGTCTCAGAGCAATCGCCCCTGGTGTCATGTCATTCCCCAGGAAGGAAAATCAGGGTTCCAAAAAAGAAAAGAAAGAAAGTAAAGGGAGAGAAATCAAACTGACTTTGTCATGAAAATGTTTCGAAAGGTGTGTGAGAGAGACGTCGATCAAGAGAGGAGGGGCCCACAGAGACCTGGGCCCAGAATTTGGTGCTGCGCCCCTGCACTGACAAAAATAGCTTACAGTATAATGCAGAGTAAAAAGCCATGTTTTATTTTAGGAAATTGTCATGAATTATGTTAACCCTACCCAGTTACACTGCTACTTTAGCTCAGCTGAATAAACAGCATTAATTCAGGTCATGGCGAAATGAATTCTGCAGCAGTCAGACGCAGCTTATTTACAGTGAGGGTTTTTTTTCTGTTGTTTTTTCTCCAGTCCACTAGTAATTCTCTCAGTGCTGGCTCTCTACTGAGGCGAGGCCAGGATACTAATACATTGTTGCGAGGGAGCAGAGGTAGCCTGACGGATGCTGCTATTCAGAGGGGGGGAAAAAAACCCGTAACCATGACAGAATATGAACACATGGAAATGAATCCCATTTCACCGGCGAGGGATGGATGCTTTTTTCTTCCCCCTCTCTCCCTCTCTCCGTCTCTCTCTCACCCAGCCGCCTGTCTGCGACCTTAAATAACAGTCTCACTGTCAGAGCCGATTTAGCTCACCGGCTCACGGATAAATATTTGAAACGAAAGGCAGTGAGATGAGAGCAGTCGGCCCTATTTACAAGTCAGGCGAATACACCATTAGTGTGTGATGGTGGTAGGGGCTGAAGGGGTGGGGGGAGGTGTTGGGGTTGGTGGAGGGGGGGCTGGGGGGTGGACGGAGCTGCTGGAGCCGCCTGTACAGTAGCAATGCACACATCTGCTCCGTCTAGCAGACATTGGAGAGGACACAAGCAGCGTCTCTGATCCACCTGCCCACCCGGGCGACGCAAATGTCACCTCAGCTCGTCTCTGGAGCCGCAGATGAGACTTGCCACTTTGAACCACATCCCGCTGTGGGCGTGTGTTAAATCACAATGAGGCAGCCGCGAAAGCAATCGTTTAAATATGATGTGGAGCCTTTTGTCAGGGGATTATAAAGTCAGCAACTCACACAGCCATCATGGGCGCCAGAAATAGGTCCTAATTTAGCCTCCAAAAAGAGGCATGGTGTTCCTCTACATTTACACTTTGATGTTAATAATCTCATTCACACTTTGCTGGTTAACAAGGCAGAAATAGTGTTTAAAAACAGACAGAGCGAGATGTTTTACCTTCCTTTATACACAGACACATGTGCGCTGTCCTCATCCATGTGCGTCTGTTCTGTGCACATGACATCTAATGCATGTCTGTCCATCCTGGGAGAGGGATCCCTCCTCAGCTGCTCCTCCTGAGGTTTTATTTTTCTCCCAGTTAAAGGGTTTTTGGGTGAGAGTTTTTCCTCATCTGCTGTGAGGGTCCAAGAACAGAGAGTGTCATATGTTGTAAAGCCCTCTGAGGGTAACTCTGATGTGTGCTATTGGGCTGTATGACTCAAATTAAGTTGAATTAACAAATTGAATCTTGACCCCTTCCAACATGCATCTAAAATATGAACAAAGTCTCAATAACAAGGCCGTAGGTTTCCACCATGAAACCAAAGTGTAATGCGAAAGCCTTTGATTTTAAGTGTACAGTGAAAAATCCACAGGAGACCAGGATTTTTCTCTAAGTAAAATCTGAATAAATGTAAACTCATGATGTTAAAACTGCCAATAATCATAAAAAAGGTTCTGATTCTATTTTTCTGACATGTTATTTCATATTTACAGATATCCTCTTACCAGTTTTGAAGCAGTATGTCTGATTTTATATGGGCTTGCATAACCATCTTTAGTGACTGATCCTCCTATAGGCGACATAGGCGGCACACTCGGGTGCCATTCAGAGGGGCGGCTTCAAAAGTGTGTGTTTGTGTGAAGAGCATTAGAGTGAGAGGAAATAAAATGGCGAAAGGCATCCGGGTGCAGAAAACAAAAAAGGGAAGGAAAAAAACAAAATGAGCACATTTTCACAGTATTCTTTTATTGTTTGTGTGTTATTACCATAAAATTATTATTATTAAGTTGTTTATTTGTGTTAATTTCTCATAAACTATTGCTTGTAATAAATACAATAAACAGAAAAGTAATAATAATGTACAGAGGTGTATACTCAAGTCACAAGTTTCATGACTTCAGACTTCATGACTTGACAAAACACTTGCAACTCTACTTGGACTTTAACACCAATGTTTCGTGACTTCACTTGGACTTGAGCATTTGACTTGAAAATATTTGATACCTTCCCCCAAAACTCAAAGATTAAAAATTATGTTATTTAAAAAATGTGCCACAAATCAGTTCATTTCCTGAATCAACTAACATATTCATTCCCAGCAAGGCAGCACTGAATCCGTCAGATCCACTTTGTAAATTGAGGGGGGCCCTCGAAAAGCCTGGAATCAAAACTTTGCTTTTGTTTGCAATAATTTATCTCTAATTAGTGTCATAACTAAATTAAATTTGGGAATAGATCCATTGAAAGACTGAACTCTGTGTAAAAAAAATAGTGGAAGCCCTCTAAACCCTGAAAGGCACAAAAGTGATGTCATTTCCCCCCAAAAAAGGGAAGTCAGGGCACCAAAAAAAAAAAGGAAAGAAAGGAAAAGGAATTATTCAAAAGGTGCGTAAGAGAGGCGTGGATCAAGGAGGGAGAGGGGCCCACTTAGACTGCTTCAGCATGGGGCCCAGAATTTGGTGCTACGCCCCTGGATAACATTAATATCATCTTATATAGATGTGATTCAGCCACCTGTTGAACCGTCTGCAAAGTTTCCATGCACAGATTCTGCACTCAGCTTCATCCAAACGTATCCTAAAAAATATTCTGCCACTTTTCCTGGACTTTAAGCAGCCGTTATAGCATTAAAAATAAATAGAAGAAAACACCGTAATTATGTCATTTCAAGGTCAGAGTATATAGAGTAGTTTTTAGCACAAAGTCACCACAGGAAACTGGAGTTAATTTTGGTGAAAAATCTGCAGTAATTCCCATAAATTCCGAGTATTCACCCCTGATTTTAAGTAATTAGCGTCATAACTAAATTTAAATTGGCTGAATAACTTTGTTTAAATAAACTAGTGGAAGCTCTCGGAGGCCCCTCTGAACTCTGAAAGGCACAGAAGTGATGTCAATCCCCAAAAACAGGAAATCAGGGGCCCCGGACTTTGGTGCTACTTCCCTGGTTAACATTAATATGATCTTATATAGATCTGATTCGGCCACCTGTTGAACCGTCTGCAAAGTTTTCATGCACAGATTTTGCACTCAGCTTCACCCAAACGTATCCAAAAAATATTCTGCCACTTTTCCTGGACTTTAAGCAGCCGTTATAGCATTAAGAATAGATGGAAGAAAACGCCGGAGCTGAAAAGTTGATCCAGTTAAATTACCGTAATGATGGTGTTTCAAGTTCAGAGTCCATACAGTAGTCTTTAGCACAAAGTCACGTGTTCCCACAGGAAACTGGAGTCAATTTTGGCAAGAATTCCCCCGTAAATACCAAGATCTCAATTCCGAGTATTCACCCCCTAATTTTAATGGACAGAGTGTGGCAGCTCACCCGCCGTAGAAAGCTTTCTAGATAAAGCTCAGTTATTGGTTGAATCACCCCTCTGTTGTATCGAATGACAACAGAATGCAGCAAAAAGCACTTTTATGGACATTCATTACGTGTGCTTCATTTTACCTGTCTGCCGGCTTATCTTTTGAAAGCAGCCTTGCTGGTGCGGGCTCTGACACTGGATCACCATTTAGGACGAGGAAGGAGAGGAGCGAGAAAAAAAACCGGATTTAATGGTGTTTATTTCAGCATCTTAATCATGCCATCTCTCCCGCTCTCCCTCGCTGCGTCTTTCTTCTCATTTTCCTCCCTCCACCTGCAGTTTCATCACCTTCCCTTCACATGCCAGGATATTACACACAGCTCCATGTTGCCTCTTTATTTTGTTTGTATATCTTTATTGCATGTATGTACTCTTCAGTATGGGTTCGCACGCGCTAACACACAATGTGGGCTTATAACAGTGGCAGTCATGGCAGCTGTGCTATTCCCCTTCCCTAACACCCCTCACACAGACACACACTCTCTCTTTACAGACCAGGCCTTCATTAATATTCCGTTGTTGTGCACTGTCTGTGTGTAAGTGTCTGTGTGTGTGTTTTTTTTAAAACCCGGAGCCAATTTGCTGTCTGCTGTGGCGGGGTGTTTTGTGTTCGCAGCTGTATTTGATAGTGCTACAGCCAGAGAGAGAGGCAGAGAGAGGACTGAATTGAATTTAGAGGGAGAGAGAATGAGCCAGTTCTGGTCCTGGCAGTGATGGAGCCCGGTGATTTACAGCCTCTTACCGTATATAATGAACACGCCCCGGGTGCCCATGGGCACAGGCACCCTCAGCAGGCCTTTGGGGTGTCAAAGGAGGTGATAGGGAGGAGGGGGTGTAAATATAGAGGTGGCGAGGAGGGGGTGGAGGGGGTCAGGAGACGCAGGTGGTGATGCTCGGGGGCACCCAAGGGTCCACTCACCATGCTGTGGTTCCACCTCACTGTGCTGAGTCCTCATCTGCAGCCTCCCCGCCATGTGGTCACACCAGAGAGAAAGAAAACAGATAGGATGGAGGGAAGGCAAGGAAAGAAAGAAGGAAGGAAGGAAGGAGAGAGGAAGTGATTTGGGATGGACAGAGGACATGTTCCCATTATTTTTCAGCCCCCGTGAGAATATCCTGACAAAATGAAGTCCTGTCTGGCCCTTTACATCCTCACAATGTGATTATAGAATTGTGTCTGATTTATTTAAAGCTCTGCAGTGCAACTTTGCACTTTGGCGTCCCCGAGTGGTTACAGCTGATAACATGCATGATATGAATCCCGGGTATAAACAGGATGCTGGAGCCTTGACAGCAGCCACTCTGCATTTTATTCCACTCTGTTCTTTTATGCCTCAGCTGACACCAGACATGCATCTGCGCTCTTTTACTGTGTGGGTCTGCATATTATTTTCTCAATTAAAAATAGAATATTACTGTATAATATGCAGTCTATTTATTCAAGGGTGTAGGTTTTGTTTCAGCATTGGGGGCGAGACATATGAAACAAGATATTTGGAGTCCTCTGCCAGAAAATTTGAGCGTCA
The DNA here is from genome assembly GCF_006386435.1 of Epinephelus moara. Taxonomy (NCBI): domain Eukaryota; kingdom Metazoa; phylum Chordata; class Actinopteri; order Perciformes; family Serranidae; genus Epinephelus; species Epinephelus moara. The sequence continues at coordinate 29,875,355 of NC_065508.1, forward strand.
GATACATAATTTCCTGCATTCTGGTGAATGTTTATGCACCAAATTGTGCAATTTCTGCATCTAATTATGATGTCAATGTCTTTAATTTAAAAAAAAAAAAAAAAGAAGAAAAACCTTCTGCCACTTAAGTGTTTTTATTGTGGGTGACAAACGCAAATATTTTAAATATTAAGAGGGACATATCCCTTGCATCCACCTCTTTTGTATTTTTAGTACCCATAAGTGACCAGAGTGCATAAAAAGCATCAAAATAAAGCTTGTTAATAAAAAAGTGCCAGTGGAGGATCCCCGCACCCCCTGACAGGATCCAAGCTAAGCCCCCGTCCTAAAATCCTAGAAACACCCCTGTGTATATCTATGGGGCTCCTGCGACTGGCCCCTGCCTCCTGCCATTTTGCAAAAGTGGCCCCAAAGCAAAGCATGTTGAGTGTCCCTGCTCTGCACCGACAACTGCAGCATCTAGTTTTTGGAGGGTTCAAAGGGGGCTGCGACATGGAGATTTTAATCTAAACTCATAATCTAACAAAACATCAATACTTAAATACTTAAATAAATAAATAAATAGTCTTTGGGCCCTGGCACACCAAGCCGATGGTCCGCTGATGGTTAATGATGGGTCATTGTGTATGTCTGTCGCACTAGTCTTTGCAGTGTGTCCTGCACCGTTGGCACTAGTCGGCCCTTGTTGGCTGTTTTTTGGCTGATTCAACATGTTGAATTGGTGTCAAAGTGAGTTGAGCCCAAAAGCGAAAGAAATCACTCTGATTGGCAGTTCAGCCATGGATGTATTCAGCCAGCGGTTCGCAACTCGTCCAGCCACAGGGTCCAGATTTGTCCTCAGTCATTAGTTCAAGGTCCAAACAGTTTAATATATTCAACGTTATACCTGCGTTTGGCCATGTCGTCAAGCTAGTTTGCTGTCTCTGCTAAGTATCGGTCTGTTATTTACTCATTCTACAGCAGGAAACGACACTTCAAAATAAAAGCTCTGTGCCAGAAATTCACTGTTCTTCAAAATAAGGTGTGTTATTTTTACAAACTTGTCACATTAGCGAATCACTTGCGGTCCATTAAGAAAAGACCCGCAACCCACTTTTTGACTGTGGCCCACCAGGTGGGAAACGTTGTGTCAAGAGACCTTGATACAGCACTGACAGCAGGGCTCAGTTCATTTCTATAAAAGTTGCTCAGTGGCACATGGAGCCAAAATTACTGTATGTCCGTGGTATGAAATTACACGGATGTTTAGCACTGCCTCCACATTATTAGGCCCATATAGGGCAAGCGCACTTGAGACTAACAGCAGCCAAACAACTGACTTCCGGTTTAGCACTCCACTAACTTTAATGAGGGCAAAATAATTAAGCCCATTTCTCGTTGCGGACTTTTCAAATGTTATCGGACCAAATGGATTCAATCTTGACAGTGGAACAAGTCATTTCGCGGGGGTTGTGTCACTCAAAAAAATGTATTCACTGATTAAAAGACGTGTCTTTCCAAATTTTAGTAAATGGAAAGAGGTGTTTTTGGGCTGCAGGGCATCACGTGACGGACCCCGGAAATTGTAGTACCACTGTTTGGCCACTACAAAAATTGGCTGCAAAGCCCAGCGCGCTTACTTGGGGGTGTGAGTCAAGCTCAGCGCACAAGAAGAGAAACGGAAGTGAGAAAAGCAAACAAACAGTTAAAGTCAAGAGGGCATGAGATTGAAGCAAAAGTGTTACATCGGGCAAGACTATGTTTTTAGCTTTTGAGCTTTTTAGTAGAAGGGGTTTGGAATTATTTGTATAAATATTCTTTGTTCTTTCAACATCAGCTTGTGTTGTTAACGCGTTAACTGGCTAACTAGTGTCTTGAATCAGTCCGGTCAGTCTTCTGGTTTCCTTTTTTGAATGACGAATACAGACTACTGCCATCTGCTGGTATGGAGAGTTATTTCCTCTCATGCAGGCGCAGAGCATACGTGCTAGTTGGCCATTGGCTTTAGTCTTTGCAGCGTGTTCAGGTGCAACTTTTTGGCCGAGGCACAGCCAACAGTCAGCCTTCATCAGCACTAGTTCTTTGATGTTGGTTTGGTGAGTCAGGGCCTTTAAAATTAAAAGACTCACAACCACAGAAGCTGAGAGTTCAGGTGGGTTGAACTCCCACACTAATACCAAATGGCTTCCTAAAATTTAGGATTTAGGATTTTGAGCAGTAATGTCAAAATGAAGTGAAGTACAAGACAAATCAGGGCTTCAGAGCATCTGCAAAGAAATCCATGAGACATATCAATGTGATTAGATCAATACGAATAATTTTTATCAATTGTTTCAAGTCTGTGCAAGTTGGTTTTAGTAGTATTCTGAAATTAACCAAAAAATGTTGTGATGCATAAACACTGTTATTTCTTACGTAAGACACCTTGTATTGAAACATGAAAAACAGTAAGCTCATTCCTACTAATTCAAGATTTTTGATGATGTTCTCTAACAGCAGACGTTAACGCAGCAACAGGACATTAAGCGTAAATAACCCTCCATAGGCCTCCTCTGAGTATTAGCATCCCACTCGCTGGTCTGATCGGAGGCCCTAATTAAAGGCAGGTGAATCCGAGCTCAATTATTATTCTTGCAGCATCGTGCGAGCCCACCGAGCTCCGTGATGGATTGTGATCTCTGCTGTGGTTGAAACGCTAGAAAGAGCACAATGTCTTACAGCAGGAGCCACTGATAACTTCACGCAGACAAATAAAGACTGTCACTTTTATTGATTTTTATCCAGCCCCCACCGCCGCCGCCATATACACACACATCCCNCTCCCCCCCCCCCCCATCAAAGCTTCCCTTTAATGGGAAGGCATCCAACATCACAAGGCACAGAAAACGTTTCTTCCATGAAAGTATAGCACGCCAAAAATGTGATCAGCATTAAGGAGTTTCAATCTCTCATCCCTCTTTCATCCCTCTGTCTATCTAAGCTCCTAAATAAACCAAATAAACACATTCATACTGTATAGACAGGCATAAAATCTTAAATAAAATATGCAGGATGGAAGTGAAATTGTCTCTTAACAGCAGGGCAGCAGCAGCAGCACATAACGAGAAATGCAATTTATTCCCTGGCACGTTGCTGCTCGGACAGGCAGATAATGAAAGGCATAGGTCATTGATGGTGACTTAAACCTGCAGCGGTGGAGTGAAATACATTAATAAATATCCACAACATTACTTGGCTGGAGAGTGTAACCCGCAGGGGGGTGGGGGGGGGGGAGCAAATGACGCAAGGAGCAGCTCCTCATCAAACACGGGAATACAATTAGTCTTTGGACTGCTGGTGAGAGCCTCCTGCAAATCATAATATCCCTGATCATTGACATCTGAATATCCATTACAGCTGCCCTGTGGGGACCTGTGCTCCGGCAGTGCGGGGACGAGAATATGATGCCTGTTGTCATTTTACATTTCTGAAGGCACACATTCTGTACATCCACTGCCAGCCTGCTGTCTAATATAAGTCTAATGTCTCAGAATGTAAATGTGTGGCTCTGTAAATAAAAGGTGAGAATACATTTACCTGGTGTGAAAGGATTAGACAGAGGAGCCATGAATAGAAACAGACAGCTGTCAGTGAGGTGATACACTGACGGTAAAGGTATGGAAAGGCAGATAGAGATATTTTAATGTACAACTTCATTTTCACTTTCAGCTCTTTTATTTAAGCAAAGGTTACCTTAAATCAGGCGTGTCAAACATACAGCCTGCAGGCCAGAATTGGCCCGCCAAAGAGTCCAATCCAGTCCACTCGTACCCCTTTTCCACCAACATGGAACAAGTTCAGTCCCTAATTTTGAACCTTTCATAGCCAAACTACGGCCCGCAGGCACAATTTTTAATGGCTTGCAGCGAATTTTAGAAATTAAATTATGCCTTGAGCTTATTTCTAATAAATTGCACTGTATGGACATTGCACACCCAAGTTTGGACATGATGTCGCTGTCACTGTGACCATCCACCACCCCTCCATAACCAAGACTGCCAGCATATCAAGCCGACATGAAAAGACAACTTTTTTTTGTCGGTGTCTGATGCTGGAAGTCACCGACCAAGCGCCTGTTCTTGATGACTTCGGAGTGCAATCAAAATTTACCTCAGTAAACACGGCGGCAGAACAAAAGAGACGGAAGATATAGAAATGTTTTTTGTAATATTTGGACAAGATAAACTACTGTAATGTCAACTTTGCTACTACTACTATTTTTTAGTGGTGTTGTGTCGTGATTTTGATAGAAAATGAATTTTCTATGGCAAATGGGCAATCTGGGGTCTCATTTATGAGAAACTTTGACTCATGCTTACAAACATTTTGGAGACAGAAAATTAGCGATGCAGTCGGTGAGGCACAAGCCTGATTGTAGAAATTGTCAAATATTTAAAAAAAAAAATTAATACTTTAAAAATAAATCTGAATGAAAACTGAATCAGATTTAAGTCATAATATTTCAAGAAAAAAAATCTACCTGCCTAATAGTCCGGTGTGTATATTGCTATGCTGATATGGTAGTATCCTGTACAGACCGTCTGACGAACACAGACGCTCGTTTGAGACTCTCTTTGGAAGAGGCAAAGTTTTTGTGGCAGTGTGCAGCTCTTCATTGAAGGTGGCACACTGAAACTAACTGAAAAAACACTTTTAATCAGATATAACACGTGATTGATGATTATTGAAAAACAAAATGCACTGTCCTTACACTGAATCAATATGAGATGCAATTTTTATGCAGAGTTGTTAGAATGAGGATAATGCAAACGAGTGCACTCTATTGGTGGCGACCCTACTGTCCATATGCAAACCTATGCCCTTGGCGTGCAGTCAGAGACAAACTGAACTCTGCAGGATTTGGAGTGTCGTTCAGAGTTATGGATGACAACTCATTGTTCTTTTAGAGCAAGATGGTGATCCAAATTAGGAACATTAAACCCAACAGTGCATTCATGACTCCCACATACAAAATTTGAACCAAAACAGATCGAGGGTGGTGATTGGCTGCCACTACAAAAATGTACTTAAACCCCTTTATTCCTGACAGCCTTCATAAAAGTCTTGATTCGTTGGATCAAAGGCAAGACTATTTGTATGTAACACCTTTTAACAATAGGTCAACTCAAAGTGATTTACATGAGACAAAAAGGCATTAGAAATGAAATACATTGGAGAAAAGATATATATTCACATAAAGACGACAGTCAGGTTATCCATTAATGCATTGTGAGACCGGTGGACTGTTCAATGATACATCTCATGGCCAGTGAACAGCCATGACAGGCTAGAATTATTCCACACAAAGCAAAATAACAGTGCAGGTGATTTATAGAGGAGACAAAAGACGGGTTACATTGGTCCGCTGGTAAGTGGGTATCCACTAGAGGATAAACACCTATTGTTCTGGCTTTGTGCATAAACCCACCAAAATAATCTGACAAAACATTCAGTAATGTTGCTCCCTTTAGGTGTCACACCTGTATGCTTGAATATTTCTGGGTGGTGTGAACCATCCAGCCACAGTCTGACTGCTGTTACCAACCATAAACATAAAAGATTCTAGTTTGTCACGACTTCATGTTAAAGATTTGTATTTGTAAGTAAATGTGAGAAAAGCTTCATGTTTTTGGCCTCAGGAAGTTGTTGCACCGTTGCCTTTTCACAACAAGATCTTGTCTGCAGACAAAGTAAACTTTGCTTGTGTTTCTCCACATTTCAGCAGGGGACCATCCATTTGAGTGCGAGTTCTGCGGGAGCTGCTTCCGAGATGAGAGCACGCTGAAGGGCCACAAACGCATCCACACCGGGGAGAAGCCCTATGAATGTAACGGCTGTGGGAAGAAGTTCAGCCTCAAGCACCAGCTGGAAACCCACTACCGTGTGCACACAGGTACTGCGATCAAAAATAAAGTCAGGCTGACAAAGAGGCTGTTTGTTGTTTGAAGAGAAAATCGCGGCACTTCTTGATGTTGATAATCAAAGGATTGAGTAGTGTTTGTGGTCTTACGGGGAGTTACGTGCTGGAACTATTTCTTGATTTACAACAGTTTATCCTTCTGCCCAGAGCGTCTTGTGCAGCATCTCAAATGATAGCACGGGTTGCCAGATATGGTCAGTGAGGTTTTAGTCTTTGTGCAGGCATGATGGTACCAAACCTGGCAACCTCACTGTGACTAAGATGCTGCTTTTGTTTGACATAATATAGTTTCACTGCATACCTCTAAAACAACAATCTGTACTGGACGGAGACAGGCTAGCTGTTTCCCCCTTGCTTCCAGTCTTTACGCTAAGCTAAGCTAAGCTAAGCTAAGCTAAGCTAAGCTAAGCTAAGCTAAGCTAACGGCTGTCTTCTTAAGCGTGATACTTGTGCAGCAGACCCTACGCCGTAGCCTACGCCCTTGTGAGCATTTATACTTGTGCGGGGGTTTGTCCGTGTCACTCTCCAGTTACACCTCCAAAACACTAGGTGGCGGTGGAGGTTTCTGTGAAGTGCTGTAAAGTTTAGTGGATTCAAATTACATTCACATTAAATACACATTAAACACACATTGAACATGGCTTAATAGAGACAAGTTCAAACACAAGTACACAAATCAGCTTCACTATAACTCGCAGCATTCACAGACAAACACTTGACTTTATCTGGACACATTTTCCCCACAAATACAACATGCTAACGTTATTAGCACAAGCCTATGGCATTTTAGGTGGACATCAGGCTACGACGTAGGTTATGGCGTAGGCTTTATGTTGACGCAGAGCCTACGCTGTAGGTACGGCATTGATTCAAAGTAGAAGTACAAATTCCGCCTTGGACAGTGTCTCAAATCACATACTTAAGTTAGTACACTTCAATGTAGTATACTATGTACACTATGTACTTCTTCCGTGGTGCACTAATTTCAATACAGTAGTGTTGTCGCAAATCGCGCACTGCTGTTTTGCACTCATTGGAAGTGACAACAGCTTCTTTTGTTTCTACTGCCTCTTCTTCTTCATCATCTTCTTTTTAAACGGCGAATAGCAAATTGCTGGTTGAGCATTAGCGCCAACATTTGACGGCTGACCTCCGCCCACACATAAACTAAAGTTATGCTCCAATGTCAGTGCTGATTAAAATGTGCCACTGTATCTCAGAGCAAGTTAGCTAGCTAGAGAATACTAACGTTAGCTAGCAAGCTAACATTAGCACTCACATTATTGTTTGTGGTACCAAATCATTACAGACCCAACAAACATTACTGACTGCTTCAATCTGACAATAGTATTTGTACTTAGTGCAAAAAACATGTTCCACACTCAGCTTTTGGGCCGTTCTGAGTGTTGTTAATAGTCGATATCTGTTGTCATTTTCAGTCATAACTGTTATGTTTATAGATAGTTAAACACGGTGGTCCGACCTATCTGAAGTGTCTGCTGAACTTATTTTATGTACTTTGTTGCTTTGTTTTCATCTTTGATAAACCAAATCTACCGGCACGGAAACTAAGCAATGTACTGCTGTGGATAACGCCACAGCAAAAACATATTTTAACCACGTAAAATAATCTATATCTGTAAGTGTACGCTATTTTTGAATATTTGCTCCACTTTAACCAACAGAGGCAGCAGTAGACCAACAACTCTGTGTTCTGCTACGTAAACAAGCAATTTTGTTACGGCTTCACTTATCTGTCAGAAAAGACATTGTGATTTGGTCTAAATTAATGTTTTGGATGTTATATTGCACAATTTTGTTATCTACCTACAGCCAAAATATATGTATGTATGTGTTCATATGTTCAGATTGGTGCAATGACATGTCATTCCTTTCTGTCACTTCTAATCTGATATGAGAGCAACATTATATCTCATTGCCCTTCATTAAAAGAGAATGGTGAAACATATTGATGCAGCTTTTGGTGCCTGTTAAAGGACTCTGCTGTAGGAAACCCAAGTTGCGAGGCACAGACCAGACCAGATGAATATCTTTGTTGCTGCGATACAGTAGATGAATGTCTCAGAAGACTTTGTATTGATCCCAGTATATTTAGAGCCCCATAAAGATGTTGACACAGTGATAAGCTGGGTGCCCTGGAGAATGAGTGCACGCCACGTAGCAGACTGAGTGAGGATATCACGAGTGCTCACCAGGATGGCACACAGCCAAGGCTTTATGCTTCCTCACCATCTCTTTTTCTCTAACACACACACTTGCAGCAGCAGCAGCAGCAGCAGCACCCTCCCATCTCCCATTCAATAAGCCAGCTGTTAAGCCACACTATCAAGGCAGCCTGTCCAATAATTGGCTCCCCCCCGTCCACCCTTTCCCCTTTTGTGTGGGGGAGGGGGCTTTGCGTTAAGCCGGAGAGCAACAGCAGATAACAAGAGCAAGTGACAAGCTCACAGTCAAAGGCCACCTCGCACAAAAGGGAGCTGCTTGATGAATCATCGACATTGGCAACCTAACCCCCCCGCCGCCCCCGTCTCTCCACACATCCCAAATGCCAATGGCGGATCAATACCTGGGCCCCATTTGCAATTCATTATTAGCTGGTTATTTGAGGCGACCCTGTTTACAGTCTGGTTATCAATATCAACATAATGCAGGTGTCCACACTGCTGCAGGGTAACACATGACGACCCGCAGCACTGTATTTATGCTCATTGGCTGAATGGCGGCATAACCCAGCCCCGACGGAGGTCAAGGTTACCGGGGCTCCAAGAGGACAGACAGAACGAGCAGTGGAGGCGTGAGGCCGCCCGTTTTGCCAGCGCACATGTGCGAGGCTCCAGCTGAAAGGTGACAGCGAGCGTTGGGCTAGATCACATCCGACAGCTCATTTCAAATGCCATTGGTAAAGGTCAGCATTTACATGTCTAATTTGCGTCTGCCGGCTTGAGCGCTGGTGGATTATTCCCTGCCATCACTCAAATCATTAGCACATTTAGGATGGCCGCTGTTGCTGAATTGAAATGTGCTTCTTGAATATAGCAGCCCCCACAGCAAGAAAGCAGCGCGGCACTTTGATTTATGACACCTTTAGGAGTTCTCCATGGCAGGAGCTATATTTTGTGTAATGCACTAAAGTGATTAAATGTGGCTTATAAAGGAACTACCAGACATTTAAACATTTCTGGAAGTTTAGCCTGTTTAGATTATGTCTTTAGTTCTTCTCTCAATAACTCTTCTCTCAATTTGCTGTGACTCAGTTCTTATTCGAACCATCACTTCTGTTAGTTATGATAACATTATACTCACCAAAGTATCAGTGAGACCTTAAAACATGTTGAAATTGTACAATAACGTCCAACAGGGCAAGAACCACAAGCACACTAACTTAAGAAACGTACAGCTTTTCCAAAATCCTTTAGCAGTCAGACAGGAGTCAGGTTAATTTCCAGGGCTGGTACCTGCGGTTATTCCACAGGCTAGTTAATAACATGTCGGGCAGGAAATCCAAAGTGTGGGATCATTTTGAGAAGGTGAAGGACGAACCCAAGGTGATATGTAAACTCATCTTCATTGGTCGACTACAAACATGACGTATCATCTGAAACATGGAAGTAGCTACATGCCCATTAGCCCACAGCGTCATTAACAGGCGGCTCGCTCAGTGTGTGACGTGCACTTGTAGATAAAATATAGGCCTACATTAATGAAGGTTCATTAGTATGGTTTTGTATTTCTCTGTAATGTAGCACAGTGTTAACAATGTTACTGAAACTATTCTTTCTCACACCTTCAACTCAAACCATTGTGTTGCCCCGCCCAAAACATATAACGATTGAATTAATATCCTATACATACATGCAACGAGTCGACTAATGGCCCTAAATGACGACTACTTGTCAACAAGGAAAATTCTCAGTCGGGGGCAGCCATCATTACACAGCTGAGCCTTCATCATTTGTGTGTATGCATAGTCTGAGTTGGTCTAAATTTGTTTGCAGAGTACGAACAAATTCAGGTAAGAAAATATGAATGAATCCCAGTTTTGTACTATAATATTCATACACGTAGTGTAAGCACAGATTAATGCATGTGCACTGTTTGTGATTGAGGCCCAATAATACCACTTGGAAATGCAAGGAGGTTGTCTATTTCCACTTTAATAAGCAAAAGTAAGTTATTCTCTGCATGCTCTTAAAAACCTCTGCTGCCACATTCGATCGAAACACATTCAATGGAATAGCAAGACATTTCTTCTTCATTCTCCTCTGTTGCACGGCAGGATGTGAAAAAGGCCTTGCACGGTTCCAATATCCCAATACAGTGGGGTCTTTTCAATAAAGGCAGTAATGAGAATTGATAACACCTGAACACTAAGGATTTATACCCTCAACCACAAGAATAATTAGCAGATCATTTGTTAGCCGCTAGAGGGACAGGACTGTGTTGATTCTGTCTCTCAGAAGTGAACAAACTCTGCTACTGTACGTTAAAGCTTTTATTCCTCTTTCCTCTTTTTGAGTCGTACCAATTATCAGGGGCAGTTGGAATGACTTAAAAGAGTTGGTGTGGTCTTTTACTGCTGCACACTGCTGTTCTAGAGACAGTTGGGATTTCACTCCGGGGTTTTGGCTTGTCACTTACTGTGTGCAGAGTCCAATTATCATAACAGCACCAGAATTTCTTGTGGGCCAACAGGGTGAGATCTGTGGTCTCTAAATTAGTGGCGATGGGCCATTCTTCTCTCCTGAAGCCCTGACAAGGAGACTTTTTTTTTTACTCCTCACACAACAGGTTTCATATGCTGCAGTCTGCAGTTTCATTACACTGTGGATCTTGATTTTTGTAGCTTTGGCCAGAATCCGTATAACTAATAAAGCTTAAAGTTGATTGCAGCGATCACTAAAAAGATTACCCCCAGTTTTCTTTGACAAAGAAAAGAAAGATGTACCATACTTACCAGAGGTGAATTTGTGAATCCCAGGGTAGCAAAGGAATGGCCCACCTTACTCTGTCTTACTCTGCCTCTGATTGGCTTACCCGGGCATTCTTACCCATACCAACCCAACCCAGTCTCACTCTGAAGTCTGGCGCTTGGGCATGGACTTGCGACATCAGACACCGCCAAAAAAACCTGTCCTTAAATGTTGGCATGATACATGGCCAGTCACTGGTATCATTTAACGGTGCTTTGCAGCATCAGGGAAAACGGAACAGGACAAGAACGAAAGTTAAGGCGGCGAAAGTCCAAGAAGAGCGGGTAGGAGGGGTGGTGGATGGGTCCAAGAAACACTGATTTTCACGCGGGAGGCCGATGTTGGCATCTCGTAAGATTCTAAAGCCAAACCCTGTTCTTTTTGTTGCCTAAACCCAACCATGTGCATTGGTTGTTGAAGGGGAAAAAAAACGTCAATTTGCAATGCTGTACCAATGAAAGAGTATGTAAACGAAGTGTAGAGTGACATAAACGATACATTTCCGGTAAAAATGGAAGTGTATTTTGAAAAAGGGCAATGCATGTACAGGCAGAATTTGACACGGCGTCCCAAAATATCAAAATACCTTGCATGTCATATAACAACCTGGAAAGTCCATGACCAAATGTCGATATGTGACAAGGTCAGAGTGAGGATGTGTTGACCAACCCCTCTCTATCGAATCCAACCAACGAAGGCAACAAGTGCTAGCCAACCAAGGGAAGTGTAGGGCAGTTCATTCCTTCGCTATCCGAGGATTTGCAAATTTGCTTACCATAGTTGTGCGCACAGTTTTTCTGTGCACTCGCACACTCGCACTTGCAGTTTTACCTCCAGATAAAGTGGTGCAGATAATCTGTTTGTAATCATGGCCAAAACTACAAAATAAGAGCCAGGTTGTAATGACACTGCAGTGGCCACAGCAATTTGGCTATCAAGGCATAGAAGATCCACACATTGGCATTTTATGCAAACAATCAGAGATGGGCACCAATGCCTCAAAAAGTATCTTGTTACAAATATCTGCTCATCAAATATGTCAAAATAAAATTCAAAGTACTGGTATGAGACAAACTGATAAAATCACATATATCAGCATTTAGTAGCCTCAGTGTGAATCTGACTTTAACCCTCCGTTAAGCAGTGTGAATGAAGCAAATAGTGCAATTTCTCATTCTACGTTTATTTGTGAGAGTTTAGAAATCTGAACTTCAACCAATTTGCACTGCAGTAGCCAATCAGCATTGAGATCCTGCAGGGACATATGATATGGAGAACTTACAGGCGGACGTTCATTCATGAATTCAGCATTTTCACGCACATATGACGCAGGTTATTCATGCATATGAAACGAGTCAACACAAAATATTTTAGCATTCAAACTCACACAAGTAACAGGACGTGAAAATTGGCATCGCATTTGGTGTTTTTTGTGCAGTGGAAAAACAACTTTGCTTGAGAATAAAAACTCATATTAAATAATGTATTGTAAGAATTGAAATACACAGATGCATGTTCTAATGACATTTTGTTACAAATTACATCTTTTTTTCTGTCCAACAAAATACAAATCCCAAAATACTCAAAATTAGATAATATTTAATTTAATTGAAATACTGCCCATCTCTGCAAACAATAATATGCCATTGCTGGTACAGGCCTTCACAAAGGTGCTCTGACTTTATTGGTATTGGTGGAGATAAGTGAATTACATGTCTTACATGAATTACAAGTGAAATGCATCCTTTCCTTTTCTTTGCTTTGATTCCAGTATCCAGTGCATTTATTTCCTGATTAACAGGCCCATCACGGCTCAACAAGCACATAACACTGTCACTGAATTGCACTTTGGCTGACATAATTGTTGTCTTCAACCCCACCCTTATCATCCTTAGGTGAGAAGCCATTCGAGTGCAAGCTGTGCCACCAGCGATCCAGGGACTACTCGGCCATGATCAAGCACCTGCGCACCCACAACGGCGCCTCGCCCTACCAATGCACCATCTGCCTGGAGTACTGCCCCAGCCTGTCAGCCATGCAGAAGCACATGAAAGGCCACAAGCCCGAAGACATCCCGCCAGACTGGCGCATAGAGAAGACCTACCTGTACCTCTGCTATGTCTGAGGCCGGGAGAGCGAATGAAGAGAGGGAGGGTACGTGTGAGGGTAGGGGGCAGGGGTTGAGAGGTAAGGGGAATGTAATTCAGCGGATAGGAGGCTGTGGTGGAGTGTTGACGATGTAGGAACGTCAACGGCAAGAGACTCGAAAGCAAGAGGGTTTGTTTTCTCTTTTTACTTTTCATGCAAAGGCGGCGGCGACCAGCGGGGTAAAAGGGTGGTGATTGTGGGACAGAAGTGCTAAGGAGAGAAAGACTTGGACACGGAGAGAGATTCTCCACCATAGTTCGGATTCACCGGGTCATTCACTACATCTGCAACTGTGTTATTGTTTCAGGTCATTTCATGCAGCGCCATACAGCGAGCGAGCTGCAAGGAAGTGACTTTTTGGATGCTGCTGCGAGTGAGAAAGCAGATTCTCAAGGGCTATCTGAACCTGCACATCCTTGCCATCACTCCATTTTGAGTTCTTTTACTTTCCAAACGGAGGAAAGGCTTTTTTTTTTTGTTTTACTTTGGTATTGGTTTGTTTACATTTGCCTTGCTTAGTCATACTAGTTTGGATCACATGAGCAATATGTGAATATGAGCAGCAGTTTAGGCCCCCATTAAATGATGTCATGGGTTGCTTTCCAAGTATTGAGGAACTGCTGGCTTTCAGAAGCCAAAACCCTTCTTGTCATGGTAGTTATCTTGTAGGAGAATTGAGATGTTATTTTCAACAGTTTTCAACTCATCAAGAAGCATTTGAAGAGCTTGAGTGAACTGCTTCAGGTGAGCAAGCCCCTAATTCTTCCCATCCCTAACAGGAGATGTATCTGTTTTGCAAACTTGTGTCATTTCTGCCTGTGCATTAGACACAGATCTTCCCAATTTTCTGCCTGTACCATACCCAGATCCTTTGGATCCCAGCGGTGGCAGTGAGATAGCCCCTGAGAATCAGCAGCGGAGCGGAGCCGGTGGGCATATGCAGTACATGAAACAGTTGAACTGGATGAATGGGAGCACTAAAATACTGCAAACCAAGCACCTGTTTGGTTGTTTGGGTGGGGGGGGGGGGGGCGGAGAAGATGCTAGTGCTGCTTTTTTTGTTGGAAGTCTCCCCAGTTTTCTCAGTTGTCTTCCTGGTCCTGCATCTCTGTCGGATGAGGGCTGGAGAAGGTCGAGTCACCACTGGCCACCCGTGGTTCTCCGCAGAGAGCCAACTTGTGTCACTTTTTTCATCTTGTATTTTTTTAGCTCTGCATCGTACAGCAGTTTATCATGGCTTGATTGCACAGGTAAAAAAGAAATTACGACAACAGTCTCTGTTTGATGTCTGCAAGTTATATATTTTTTCATTAAATCATAACTCGCTATCACAGTATGCCACATTAAACCCTGCATATCCACCTACTCAGCAATAGATAACTGGACTGCTTTTATCCATGTACATTTAACCAGATTACTATCATTATCTCACACTAATGATGAACTACACAAACTGACACATAAGCAGTTAACACTTGTACGCCACAATAGATCTGTCCATTCACCACAGTGATGGAAAACAAAATGGGAAAAGGCTGCTTTCCGTGGGAGTCCTGTGACTTCGACTGCTCGTTGTGAATGTTGAAGAAGTGCTGGGAATGCCTTAGCCGCACCCTTGTTGTCAAACGTGGTGTGGCAGGTTAAAGACTGTTATATGGCATCAAAACATGAATGTGAAAGACTGTGAGCCGGGTTCTTACTAGGCTGTCGTCAGATACACAGCAGGTCAATGCTGCCTTTCACTGGAAGTCAGAAACCTGTAACTCCCAGCTTGGAGGTGGTTTTTAGTCTCCATGCCTTGGTTCAGACTTTCTTCATCAGAATACTATACTCTTCATGCAACAGCTCGTGCGTTAGCTAGCTAGCTAGCAGCTCTAAATGCTATTTTACATTTGAAATAGATATATGTAATCATTCACCACCAGGTGTTATGATAAATGGGATAAAATGGTCTTGATGAAAGGGCTGAAACAGATTGCACATCAGGGCCTTGAGGTCATGTGATCTTCAAATTCAAACTTTAGTGAACATTGAAGCAAGGCTGGATTACTAACAAAGGTTACGATATTGTAACCCTAGTTCTGTTAGCACAGGGTCTGCCCTCGACTGGACTCAAAGGGTAATGCTCTCCTCTAATCACGAGCAGACATTCATCCACTGAAATCTGGGTAAATGTAACCAGCTAATCAGAATGTGCCTTCTCAAATATGTGTAGAGCCCACAACATGTATAGGAGGCTAGTGACCATGTCCTAACAGCAAGCGAGCATCTGACTATCGCACCACATCATGTTATATCGTACGCTTTCAGTCCACACTGGATCTGCTAAGTATGTGTGTGGTCTCAGAGTAACCACTAAAAGGATGGTCAAACACGTGCTGTCTTACTATTCATATTCGTACCAGTATTATCATGGGTAATTATATCATTGTTGTATACATACTATATCATACCACCACCTCCACTTTGTAAAACGACCTTGTGAATCTGCTGTTCCTCATCCATTGCAGCGCTTTCAACACAGAAATGGCAAATGGAAATGTGGCATCCAACAAAAGTTTTGTTCAATGCGGTGTGCCGCATTGCACTGCTTTTGGGGCAGTCCAGTAGGTAATAAGTGGGCTGATGGGCCAGATTGTTCACATTGCTCCATTTTGGCCCCACATGGGTTATGCTACCTGGGTACCAAGTGGGTATGGGCCCAAAATGGGGATCTTATCTGGGGCCCACTTGGGTAAACCCATCCATGTTGGCAATGGGTGTGGGGCCAATATAAAATAATGTGGACAATCCGTCATACAGCTCCTATATACATTGTGGGCACCGCATGTATTCGTTTAGGCACGTTCTGATTAGATGGCACATTTATGCAGATTTCAGTGGGCGAATACGTGGAGGAGAGTATTACCTATTGAGTCCAGTAGAGGGCGGAGCCTGTGTGAGGTTGAACTGGGCAAAACAGGAGAGGGCCCCCAGTCCATCAGGGGCCACAGAAGCCTTTTTGTCTGAGAGTGTGCACCACTGGAGAAGAGTAGCAACTGAAATAAGGATCTAAAGGTGGGTCCTGCGTTATCTGAGGCTCCTTACCTGTAGTTATATCACAAATAGTGTTTAAATGGTACATATTTGCATTTCAGTTACCACTGTGGTCATGTTAAAAGTAACATGTAGCATTTACAGTGTATGTTGCGATGCTGACATGACCACAACTCTGCGTACAGCACAAACTGAAAAGCTCGTTTTGTTGAGAGGGAGGTGGGAATTTCCGATTTTCTGACGTCTCTGAAATGCAGCATTAGACTTGTAGGACTACAGCCACAGGTATTATGGGTGAACCTAAGGCTTTAATGAGCATCACTGCACGTCACAACGTTACCGGGTTGATCACATATCCAAATGGCCGGTGGAAAAAAAAAAAGGGGGAAATCACTGATAGGACGAGACACTGCCCAGCAGCTTAGGGGGCGACCAGTAAGACGACAGAATAAATCAACTCTTTCTCTGTGGTTTTGTCCCTGCGCTTCGTCTCTCTCGTCTCCTGTTGTTGTTGTTGTTGTTGTTGTTGTTATTATTGACCTTGAGTTTGATCTCAACACATCGTACTTGAATTACCTCGTTTTGTGACCTCATGTTGCTTGTGTATTTTAATTTTCCCTTTTGTTTCATTTGTACACTTTTTCGTGTGTTCATGAGTGTGTGTCGGAAAGACGCATTGCACGACGTGATGACGCAATGCGTACACAGAAAAATTAAGTGCCACGGTGAAGAGATTTTTTGTTTTTTTTGTTTTTCTAATGTTGTGTATTTCTTTGTGCATTACTTGTTACCAAACTTGGTATTATTAACCCCGCTTGTTAAAGAGCCGGAAGGTTTGGTCATTTGTTATAAAAGCTACCTCTAAGTTGTTCCATTATTTTTGGCAAAAGCACATTTTTTTGTGTTTGTGTTTTGCATTATTTCATCATTGCTACTTCATCTCATGCTTTTTTTTTTTTCAAAAGTTGATTTATGATTGTCTGTTTTTAAGCAAAATGTATATAAAAGCGTAAGAGATAACAAAAGTAGAGGTTGATAGGATTTGGAAAGTCATTCAAATGGACGTTTATTCTTCTCTTATAGTCTCCCCCTGCACCTCCAACCACAGAAGAGCAGAGAAAAAAAAAAGCAATTTTGAAGCCTTAAGTGATGAGTAAGAGGGATGCGGCAGATAAGAGGAAGTACTATTGCTTTTTAAGAGGGTTTAAAAACAAGAATTAAAACTTGAAAATATGTGAATAGAAGTGTAGTTTTGTAATGTGAAAAAAAAGGAAGGTTCATCAAAAAAAAACAAAAAAAAAACGCTGAACCGCCCAGGACAGGTCATATTTGCAGTGATGCAGAGTGCGTTGGACAATTGGAACTGCAAGTGGTAATCAACACAAGAAAAGAAAAAAAAAAAGAAAAACCAGAAGGTTAAAAATAGAGATTCTCTCGGCTGACAAGCTCCTCTTGAGAAATGAGCGTATTCCTGAACAAGAGCCAACAGAGGCAATTTGATATATAAAAATTGTGATATTTTTGTATTCAGTGTCAGTCCTTTTTCCATTTGTGGAGGGTTACAGCAGGGCACAAATATTTGTATTTCTTTTTTTTTTTTTTTACCTGTTTTTTTTTTCTCTCTCTGGGTGTGAATCATTTTTGCCTTGCTCCTCTTTGATATTGTTGGACAAAAAAACATGTGTGTGAACATATTGTAATAATAAGTGTTGCTTTCTGGATGTCAATTGCATTGTAGGTGAAGGACTAAATCTATCCGCCACAAATTTTACGAGTGTGTGTGTATGTGATGAAAAAAAAAAAGGTTAAAAAAAAAAAAGATGATAAAATACGGGACGGCAGAAGGGCGCTGCCAAACCGACCAATTAGTACTTGTCATTCACAATTTTTCAATCAAACTTGACTGTCGACATGTCTTTTGTTTTTGTATTTGAAAAAAAAAAAAAAAGAAGAAGGGATGGCACGTCCCGTGGTGTCTTGCCATTTTATTCTCGAACACTGTGAGCTGAGGGGATTTTTCACCCTCATATAATATCCACCCACTATAATATACGCAGTCACAGCTCAGTCTGAACCTCCACAATGCAAGACCTGATCAGTCACATTATTCCTATCATCGTCCTCTGAATGTTTTCTACTTTTTCGTGCGGGTGAAAGAGTGTGTAAAAGAGTGTGTAACTATGTTGCGTGCGTGCGTGTGTGTGTATTAGTGGAAAAATGCACTAATCAGATCAGATACAAAATAAAATGATACTCTATGCCACTTTTTTTCTCTATGTTGGAAAAAAATATATATATACATTGGCATCGATATAGTTCTTCCCTCAGTGTTCCTCCGATGTTTCTGTACTATTTGTGCCTAAAAATGGAATTTGTTCAACAAAAATATCCATCTATATCTGCTTAGTTTCCGTATTTTCAGAAGAAAATAAAAATGGTGTCTCCAGCACCCTAGGGATGTCATGACGCTCGCAAATGACCTGATTTTTTGTTTTGTTTTGTTTTGTTTTGTTTTGTTTTTTAATCCTGAATAGAGCAGGGTGTCTTTTTCAAGGACTGCAATAAACCCTTAATGCTATTGAAATAGCAACTGGGATTCTGCATTCACTTCTTTTCTTTGTGATTGGCACCCAAAAGCATTCATTTAGCGCCACAAAACAAAGCGTAGGGAGAATTTACTGGAATCCAGACAGAGACTGTCGGGACAAAATCTGCTCCATGAAATTGTTTTTTTGTTTTTTATTCTGCAGGCAAATTAAGCCCCAAGTCCTCCTCTCTTTTTTTGTCAGCAACAGGTTTGCTGATGAGAACTTTATATTGCTCTTGAAAAATATAAGACTAAAAACCTCCATTTGGGTAGGTTGGCACTAGGGTATTCCCCTTCTGCTTTGCTTCAGTTTTTAAGTACTTTTTCTTTTCTACAAAATGCATTTAGAAGGGGATGTTAAAATTCGTCAGAGAGGAATCATGGCATCCCTGGAGCTGGCACTCTGTGTTTTGGTGTGGTGTTTCTAGAACAAAGTAGCCATTTCATGCAGTGTTGCAATGCATGTGCCATCGAGGTCTAGACTAAAAACTGTTTTGAGTAACAAAGCACCAAGACATTGTATTTTTTTATATTAGCACTGAGGACCAATTGCCCTGTCGGACCAAGCATAACAAAGCTTTTTATGTAACAAAGCTTTTCTCTCTCTCTGTCTTTCCCTGGCTTGTCTGTGCTACTTCTCTCCTCCATTGTTGTGACAGCACAAGTGCCAGTCAAGTTGCTCTGTATTAAGAAAATAGTGTTTTTATTATGATTTGAATTGTTATAGTTTTTGTCTACCTCAGCACCTAATCTTAGCCTAATCTTAGAAGGTGCCCAATTATTATTTTTTATTTTCTTTATTTTGTTCTCTTACTGTTGTCAGTTGTATGATTTTTTGAAAAATTTGCATTAGAGCTTTGCAAAGGTCCTTTGTCTTTTCCAGCGACAACGTGCTATTTTTTTCCGTGGCAGTACGTTTCCTGTTGAGCTGTGCCACCAATCTATAGCCACCGTCTGTTGATATAGAGGTTGTTCTTTTTTGTTTCTTTCCATGTAGAATCAGACACCTCTCTTTGTAACATTTCAGTGTTCTCTGATGGAGTGTGAAAAAAAAAATAAAAAGGAAAAATAAAAGATTTAATGCTGCAGGTTCTCTTCTCCATGTTGTCACTAAAGTCAATGTTGTGCCTTTGATAGTGAAAATATAAAGAATATTTCTTTCTTTTTTTACATCCTACTAACAGTAGATTGTTTTTTGTAGTGGAATTTTTTTGTATTTTTATTTATGAGTCTCATAATAAAAATCAAATCATGATGTTCAGTTGTATACTTTCAATCTGCGGTTAGAAAAAAATAAAAAATGGTCTTCATGTTGTCTGTCTTAGCCCTCTTTCTGGCTCGCTACTTGTTTCCTGAATTCTTTACAGGACAGAAGGTGACAATAGGATCTAACCTAAAATAATCCTTTTGTAGCTGTGTGTGTTTCATCTGCTCTCTGCAGTACTATTCTTACTACTTTAAAAATATTCACTCACAGGCCACTTTATTAGGTACATCTTGCTTGTACCAGGTTGGACCCCTTTTGCCTTTAGAACTGCTTTCATTTTTCGTGGTTTAAGGTGCTGGAAACATTCCTCAGAGCTTTTCCTCCATATCGACAGATTTGTCAGCTGCACATCCATGATGAGAATCTCCCGTTCCACCAAATCCCAAAGGTGCTCTATTGGACTGCGTGCAACAGGACTCGCGTATCTGTGCTCTAGGTGCCGTTTTTCCCGGAATGCTCTTGAACTCCTCAAGTTGAAAAAACTTCAACTCGGGGCATAAAAGCACTCCATGTCATCTCTTGATTTGAGAGGCGGGCCTTCTGTGGTGGTCACAACAACAAGTTTACAGTTGGTAAATAATGGAGGAGAAACTGGTGGTAGTGGTTGCTGGATACCCAGAGCTATATGACCTGATGATAGACAGCAGGTTGTCAAACTGCCCCTGAGTCATCCTAAAATATGCCTGGAAACGTCCATCATGGAGGAGAAGCTCCTGGACCAACTGGTGGTGCTCCCCATGATCCAGCCTCTTATTTAGGGTCTCATGTACCCACACAGATCTCTGTTTATCTGCTGACAGCCTCTCACCCTCAACCAGAGCTACAGACAGTACCCTCTGCCTCAACATGTCAGGAACTAGCTACTAATTCCAGGGAAAGCTTGCCTTGGGCGCCGAATGTGCTAAGTCCAGCCCTGATCTTATGTATTTCAGACCAGTAAAACTAATATGCACCAATAGCTTCATCCATCCATCCATCCATCCATTTTCATCCACTTATCCAGGGCCAGGTCGTGGGGGCAGCAGGCCAAGCAGAGCACTCCAGACACCCCTCTTCCCAGCAATGCTTTCCAGCTCCTCCTGGAGGACCCCAAGGCGTTCCCAGGCCAGATGAGATATGTAATCCCTTGAGCGTGTTCTGGGTCTGCCCCGGGGCCTCCTACCAGTGGGACATGCCCAGAACACCTCTAACAGGAGGCGCCCAGGAGGCATCTTGATTAGATGCCCGAACTACCTCAACTGACCCTTCAACGTGAAGGAGCAGTGGCTCTACTCCGAGCTCACCCTATCTCTCAGGGCGAGCCCAGACACCCCACGGAGGGAACTCATTTCAGCTGCTTGTATCCGCGATCTGATTATTTCGGTCACTACCCAGAGCTCATGACCATAGCTGAGGGTTGGGACGTAGATAGACCAATAAATCAAAAGCTTCACCTTCCAGCTCAGCTCCCTCTGCATCATGACGGTTCGGCGCAGTGCCCGCATCACTGCAGAAGTCGCACCAAACGGCCGATCCATCTCAGGCTCCATTCTACCCTCACTCGTGAGCAAAACCCTGAGATACTTGAACTCCCTTGCTTGAACCTTGCTTGGATAAAACAAATTATTTTATTACTTCAGTTTCCATATAAACGTGTGTTTTGTAATCCCTCCGGAAATCTAAATACATCCTATTTTCATGCTTTTTTTGTAAAGTTCCTAAACGCTGACTTTCCTCTGCTCAGCTGAAGTTCACTGAGCACATTCATGCTCCCAGGAGCATGATTCCTTCTGATTGTAATGACCCCATAATGTTCCCTCAAGCACCACTCCAGACAAACTTTACCATTTTATTTGAGCTTCAGGGTTTTTGATAGGTATTTACCTCTTTAAGTCCACTGCTGGTAAGGTTGCAAGAAAAGCTAAATATGTGTATTTCCTGCTGGTTTTATAGCGGTGCCAGTTTGTGCTGACCGAGCATGGTTTGCACAACATCTAAATATGGCCGACTAATAGTAGCTTCTAACATGACAGTTAATGTGAGCCAAGAATCATGAATCAGATTGAGAAGGTATGATGTCATTTTTCAGTGCAAACAGGTTGCCCAAATATTAATTCAATGTACAGTGTGCACTGCATCAGGGCTGCCTTCAGCCTAGTGATTTGACAATATGTTGCCCTACTTTATCTTATTTATTCTTTTTATACTCGTGCTCAACAAGGAGCGTTTCTACAGCTTCTCCCCTTCTGATAGGAATTCAGCACAACAGCTGCAGGCAGTTTACTGTAACCTCCTTTGCCCCTGCTGCTATACAACATGTCAGCCAGGCCAAATGGAGCACGCTCATTGTTTTACTGACAGGTGAGGTCCAGGATGTGGGCTGCAAAAACACCTCAGTTCAGCTCCAAAGACTGAGACAGAGAACTTGATACAGCATTGGAGGCAGAGTGCAAACTGTAAGCCTTGATCAAATTTAGACAAGTGAGTTATATAAAAATCCACCCCCTGTGCAGTTGTCATTAATGTTGAATTCATTTTTCTACCAGGCTGTAAACATGTTTATTTCTCCTGTAAAGTTTGGCATTTTATCATGGGGGTCAGTGGGGATTGACTCGCTTCTGGAGCCAGCCTCAAGTGGCCATGAGAGGAACTGCAGTTTTTGACACTTCTGTGTCGGTTTCACATTTCAACCTCAGAAGTTGCCGCTTGCTTTCCGCACTGTGGAGCCCATTGAGCGTGCACTCTAGAGACTTCCAAGACTACTTCCACACTACTTCCGGCTTGCTCCACAAGCTTGAATGGAATAAAATGATTCAATCGTGCAGCTCTTCTAGACTTTAGAAATATCGTCGGACCAAATAGATAGGATTCTGATAGCGAAACAAGTTACTGTGCGGGCTAGATTGTATCCACTGATTTACCGTCTATTTCGCCATATAAGTGAATGGCAAAAATTATTTCCAGGACAGCAGGGGAGATAACCGCACACCAATGTAACTGCAGTAGAAAGCCAGAAAAAGGTCCACAGGCTGAGATTAATGCAAAAGATAGTCTATTTATTTAAGACATTGGTGCACAAAGAAGGTGCTCAAAGTGCACTGAAGTGCTGACTGAAACGTTTGCTGCTGTTAATACTCACTCTTTATAATTTCTTTGCACTTTGAGCACCTTTTTTTTTAGTGCAGATGTCTTAAATAATATTGAAGACTATTTTTGCACTGACCTCAGCTTGTGGACCTTTTCGTAGCTTTCTAGCCGAGGTACACTGGTGTGCAGCTATCTCCTCTGCCGTCCTTTCTGGTTTGTCTTTTGCTCCGATGCACCCGAGACAAACTTTTGATGCCTCAAGCAAGGGCGGAAATCCCATTTCATTGTTGGGGAAGGGGGACAACAAACAGAAATATTTCTCAAGAGCAATTTTTTAGGGGGACCAACAAAGTTGCAGTCAAATTTACTGTTCTAACACATACAAATGGAACCGGCATGGTCAAATGTATGTAATACTTATATTAAAAGTGATAATAATGTTTAGAACATCAACCTGCATTACCAAAAATGACTAGTATGTGGCAATGTACATCGAATATGGGTGTCGTTTTTCTTATTACAAGGACTGGAAATCACGATGAAGATAGTTTCAGCTTGAAGTTATCTTGTCATCATATATTTATGTGGTCATTCAATAAGTGTCACTCATTTTATCTCTGCTACAATGCCATGCTGGTTATTTACAGTAGTAGGAGAGAGGCAACACCTGTTAACTGAATTAAAGCTAATATATGCCTAATTGGATTTAATTTTCCCAAAGAAGCAGATTTATTTGTTTTGCTGTCAGTGTAAAAAATAATCGCTCACATCACTACGAAGGCTGCCAGTGACTTGATTTTTTTTAAGTGTTTACTGTAATTTAATCAAGTCTTCATTTATTTTAAAGATGATAAACAAAATCACACCATGGCAACGATGTTAAATGCAGGAAAAATATACTTGGAACTTATTTGTTTAAGGTACATTGATTTTAAATATAGAAATATTACAGTTACCATTTACAAAAGATTAATAAAAATTGGTATGATAAAGTATTCTCTTTTGTAAACATTTTCTGTAAACTGTAACAATCCAAACTGCACTAAAATTGGTTCCAAATTCTTTGTGTTTGATTGATTTTAAGCAGCTGGGCTGTTTGTATGACTGCTGCATTCACACAGAAGATTCAGCCGCGAGGTAATGAGGTAAACAAAATGCTGTCTGCCTGGACTTAGTGACCTCTTGGTACAGAATTAGAACTTGTCCAGTGTGCCAAGCGTGGTGGCTGATGCAAAAACGCAAATGGACCTGTCTACAGTCAGTGTTTAATTTGTCCATTGCAGGCTGGGAGACCAGGGTTGGTTGTCACACTTTTTAATCTTGTATGAACTGCTCATCATCAAAATAGTCCTTCCTACGTTAAATGAATAAATGAAAGCTTGTGGTCTTGGCTTGAAATGTGTATCCCTTTCATTTTTACAACTTATTTAACAAGAAGTAATAAACCATCAAAGACAGGTTGACACATTGGGGTTGGTTGTCTCCATAGTTATCAATGGGGCTTCAGGAAAAAAACAGATTTGTAACTTTATCGTTTTATTTAAATAGAAACACCAAATAAGTTTTGAAATGAATTCCACCTCTATAATAGTACTCATCAAAGCCGCCTGTGTTTAAACCAGGAATTTGAACCAGGTGGTTGTCTGTTTGAATTATCCTCTGTAATGACAAGTAAAATGAGGTAGAATTTACAGCACTGAAAAAAAAATCAGGACTTTATTAAATATTTTATTTAATAAAAATTCATTGTGAGTATAACATGAAATGAAACAGTGAGACTGGAATAAATTAATCTCCATCACAATATGACCAGGAACTCTTGTTAGGTCCCGTTTATACGACAACGATTTCAACTGAAAACGGTAAACTTTAGTTGCGTTTTGGCCAACCGTTTACACGACAGCGGCGTTTTGGGTGCCTGAAAACCAACGTTTTGAAAACGGGTTCCAGAGTGCAATTTTTTGGAAACAGCACTGTCTCCGTTGTCACGTGAACTTGTAATATGCAGTTCCTCTGAAAACGGAGACTTTTCGCACATGCGCATTACGCTTCCAGTCAGTAGAAGAAAGTCGACCATCACAACAACAATGCCGAGCTCTGTTTGTGCTGCTCACCCAGTTGAATTTATCAACGCTTCTCCAGGAAAGTGTAGATCTACTGTGGCAACTCCACCTCATCGTCCATCCAGACAAAGTTATCTGTGCATGCTTTCGCCATTGTGTCTTCTTTGTTTTGGTTTGTAATCACCATAGACATAATCACCGCGTTGTAGAGGAAGGCGCTTCAGCGCAGGCGCATGGCGTCATGCCTTGATGTTGCTTTGCAAATTTACACTGCCACCCATTGGCCTGGCGTGCATACTACAGCGTTTCCAGTAGATTTTGCGGCTCCGTGTGAACGGGGATCGTTTCAATAACGTCGTCATATAAACGCAGAAGTTTTTTAAAACACAAAGGACAGACTTTTCCGTTTTTAGAGAAACCGTTGTCATCTAAACAGGGCCTTAGAATGTTAAACAGCCGAGGCTGAAGTATGTCACTGTTTAGATACAACATTGTTTATTAATAATTAGGAACTAAAGCAACACTGTGTGTGTGTGTGTGTGTGTGTGTGTGTGTGTGTGTGTGTGTGTGTGTGTGTAATCAAAAACACCTGAGAACATATGGACTATAACATGTTTGCCATGCTGACTGTCTTCACGTGTGACAACTGTCCCCAACTGACCTCTTGCTAAACATTTATTTTAAGCTAGCTTTAGCTGGCTTTAGCTTGCTAGCTAAAAGTTGACTCAAATCAAAGCTGTTACCTTCAACATTTTAATTACATGTTTGATTTTTAAATAACTAATAACCGACAAGCTTTTAATACAAAAACACCAACATGAAAAATGACTCTGACCCATTTAAAATTACAAAATATCTCCTCACTCATTGTTTTTGTTCCACAAAATGAGCAGGATGTCAAGCTAACTGTTTGATATCAATGTAATGTCACAGCGCCCTCTAGTGTGGCTGTAATAAGCACTGGGACAACCAATCCCAGTGTCCCCCTAGAACAACGTGGCGGACTCTATGGACCAGGACCCGCTCTATATGCAGATATACATGGCTCATTTTAAGGTATTGAAAACACATGGAAGCATCCTGATCAAATGCTCACACCACCTAAACTCACCCCTTTCAACACAAAGGAGCAGCAGCTCTACTCCAAGCTCCCTCCAGATGCCCGAGCTCCTCCCCATATCTATAAAGCTGAGCCCAGACACCCCACAGAGGAAACTCATTTTGGTCACTTGTATCCATGACCACATTCTTTCGGTCACTACCCAGAGCTCATGACCATAGGTGAGGGTCAGGGCGTCGATGGACCAGTAAATCAATGCTACGCCTTTCGGCTGAGCTCCTTCTTCACCATGACAGACCAGCGCAGCACCCACATCACTGCAGAAGCCGCACCAAACCGCTGATCTCACGCGACATTCTATCCTCACTCGTGAACAAGACCCCAAGATACTTAAACTCCCTAGCTTGAGGCAGGAACTCTCCCCCAACCTGGAGGGGGCAATCCATCGGTTTCCAGCAGAGCACCATGGCCTCAGATTTGGAGGTGCCATCTCTCATCCCGACCGCTTCACGCTCGGCTACAAACCGTCCCATTTGATGCTGGCTCGCATGATGCGATGAAGCCAACAGAACCACATCATCTGCGAAAAGCAGAGATGCAATTCTGAGGTTCCCAAACCTTTTTTTTTTCATTATGTGCGCAGCAAAAACAAAATCTCATTCACATCCATTGTGATGAGGTGGAGGCAGAAATTTAAAGTACAGACAGAAAAACCTTGATGACTAAAACTGTCTGCACATATAAAAACCCAGAGAGGGAGGTGAGATGACAATCACTCTCTACTGCCTGGCTGTTTTGAATGAAATATGTCAACATTCACAATATGTGTCCAAGTATTTTGCTTTTCAGAATGACAAAATGAAAAGTTATATAATGATAATTATACTGTACATGCAGTACCCCCATGAAGTGACAGCCTGCTGATTGGCTCAATAAATCCGTCAGTCTTTCTGGTGTCAAACCCAGATGGAGGACCTGCTTGTCAGAGGCATGTCAGATAATTTTTCTAACCACTGGGGAGGGTCTTGTGTTTTTTATTTTGGCTTAGGGGAGGGGCATTCAAATTTAAATGGTTGTAATTGGTATTTATTTTACTGCATATTTTTAAAGAAAACATGTATGTTCAACACATTCTCACTTTGACCTTGTCACATATGGATGTTTGGTCATAGACTTTCCATGTCCAGATACAATGTTAAACATACGCTGGGTGCGTTGGTTTTTGATGTTTTTGGACGCCTTGTCAACTTCAGCCTGTTACATGCATTGTCTTCTTTCAAAATACACTTCTGTTTTTACCGTTTGCAAACAGTCTCTTTCAAAATAAACACACTACACTACAACATCGCCTATTGACGTTTTTCGTCCTTCAACAACAAAAGTACATGTTGGGGTTTAGACAAAAGGAATAGGGTTTGGCTTTGTACTCTTATGGGCAGAGTTGGGTATAGAGTACTTTGATTACTTTTTGCAGTAACAAGTAACCTAACGCATTAGTTTGCTGTTTGAGTAATCAAATACTTAAGTACATTTTCAAACAAGACATCAGTTACTTCCTTTACTTTTAGAACGCTGGTCCTTCAACTCCGAAACAGCAACGGCTGTCGTTTGGTTCTAATAACAGAGATAACATTAAACCTGTCAGTCTGAAAGAAGCCACGGAGCTTGTGGCTCGCTACGTGGTCGGAGAAATGCTGCCATGGTCTACAGTGGAGTCTAAATAGGTGGAGTAGGACTCGCTGACAGACATATTTCAGACTCAGGACTTGCATTATGCCTGGTACACGCTACACGCTGGTACTCACCAATTATCCCCGGTCGTCTTTCATGGCGTGTGTGATGACATCGGGTTATTCTTGTCCTGTTTTTATTACTTTTACTATTATTTGAGTCTGTTCATGTGCCAGCCGACATGTTGTTGTAGTCACCTAAAAGCATCAGCAGATGGCAGGAGCTACATTTGAAGCGCCATAAGTAAGCTATCAAGCTACTGTATCTTCCACAGGAAGTTCTGACAAATGTTTCAGAATAAAAGTCTATTTAGAAAATGGAGGGATTCTCTAGCCGAGGTTATAAGGGGCTTTTAATTTGAAACAAGTGTTGAGTTTGAAATGACGGTGCGATATGTTAACTTTACAAAGATAAAAAGTAAATATATAAACACACAGAGGGATTAATAAATAACACCGTCTATAATGTAGTTTGTTTCAAATGAAGCTGGGAGCCTCTGCAGTTGTGGTGAATAAAAGCCCTGCAGCTATTTGTTAATGTTATTACTTTATGTCCGACCGTGAGGATGTACCATTGTTTGCTAGCTTGATGCTAATGACAGTAAGGTTAACTCAGCGGGTTGACAAAGTGCCTCTGCTGTTTCACACCATCATTTCCCCCTTTTACTCTGTGTGGTAACATCCCTAGAGGAAATATTAAAAATGCTGGGGTGGTGTTGTCATACAGTTGTCTATGGCAGCAGATCATTCTGTGTTTCTACTGGTCAAAGTGACGGCTGTGATGGGAGAACTGGATCTCAGTGAAGGGCAAGTGGTCCATTGCCCAATAGGAAATATAGAATACTCAAAAGTACTTTAAAAGTGCATGAGTTACTTTTCTCAGGGAGTAACGTTGGAAGTACTTTTAAAGTAATTGAGTTACTTTACTCAGGGAGTAAAGCAGTAAAGTAACTGGTTACTTTTTTAAAAAGTAACGCAGTAACGTACTTTGATTACTTTAGAAGTAACCCTTACCCAACACTGCTTATGGGACACAAACACCGCTCTCCTGGGTGAAAGTCGGTGGTTATTGGACCCATCCACCACACCTCCCACCTGCCCTACTCACACTTTTGCCGCCTTAACTTTCAATGTTGTCCCACTGCATTTTCCCCTGACATCGCTGAGCAGTGTTCAACTGTAACTGCGACCAGCCGCGTATCACACCAACATTTAAGGATGCCTTTTTTCATCAGTGTCTGATACCGCAAGTCACTGCCCAAGCACAGGATTTTGACGACTTCGGATTGAGATCACTTTGTTATGTTTTCTTTAGAAATCAACAAAATTATTCGATTTAACGTTGCCAGAAACTGTAAAACAGTAATTATCATCGGATTTTCAAATTTCCGACAGTCCTTGGACACATCAGGTGCGGCAAACGCTTCAACACGTTCTCATCCCAAGTAGTCACATAACGCCGCTTCATCAGTGGACTTTCACATCTACACATTACACGTTTGGTATCCTTCTACGTCTGCTGTTGATGTTACGGGATGCCAACGCCGCGACGTCAACAAAAACACATGGTTAAGTTTGGAAAAAAACATCATGGTTTGCCTCTTCATTGGGAGCAAACACCAGGCTCCCGGATGATAGCCAGGGGTTGTTGGTTCCATCCAATGCCCTTCCAACCCCCCTATAGTGACTTTACAGGTCCTTTTATTATGTTGTTACTGGCAGCATTTCAAACTGATGCCGTAGAACTGTGTATACATTTTGTATAAACCCAGTCTCATTCAGAAGTCAGCAAATACTGACACTTGGTCAGTGACTTCCAGTGTCAGACACCGACGAAAAAATCTCTCCTTTCATGTCGGCATGATAAATGGCCAGTCGGTTGTTTAACGGTGCCTGGTTGCATCGGGGAAACACAGTGGGACAACAACATAAGTTAAGGGGGCATGAGTCTAAGTAGTCTAGTGAGTCTTGGCGCTTGGCATCAAAGTCTGACACTGAAATCACTAACAAAGTGGCGGTATTTGACAACTTTGGAATGAGAATGGGTTAAACGCTTCCATCAGAAAAAACATGACGAAATCTGAGCCTTAAATAATGATGTTTCATCTGTCACTTTATTCTTTAAATAAATTTCTTCTTTAAAATTTGCCCAAAAATAAACTGTAAAAAGAGAAAAGTCACACCCCAGCCATCCCCCTCCTCTAATAAATAAAGAACAGTCCCTTAGCTCTGCTGTATGTAACCTCTGGTTGTTGTAATGTGGCTGGTATCATCCTTAAAACATAAACTGATGCAAGAAAGCAGAAAGTAACATGCGTTCGGTTGAATTATCCTTTCGGGATCATTTCAAACCACAGCACC
Source organism: Epinephelus moara (assembly GCF_006386435.1). NCBI lineage: Eukaryota > Metazoa > Chordata > Actinopteri > Perciformes > Serranidae > Epinephelus > Epinephelus moara. The sequence continues at coordinate 29,905,602 of NC_065508.1, forward strand.
TGACTAAGTGCCACCACTCCCTCTCGACAGCCTGCTGCACGTTTCCACAAATGTTCACAGTGGAAGCGCATTCAGCTGTCTGGAGTCGCACTCACCACCTGGCTGTGATGTGCTAATGGTAACTACTGCAGCACATCAAGCCTGACTGCCTTTTGTCTGTTCTGCCTCTTGTGCCATAGAGGTCACAAACGCTATCATTAGATATGCAGGGCGTGCGTATGTGTGCACCTTTATTGTCACACACGCATGACTGTCATTATAGAGGAAGCGAGCCGAGACGCAGGATGTGGAGCTTGTGCGTGGTGATAGATTGACCTGAAAAAGGTTTAGATGAGTCTTTTTGTGGCAGGTTGTCACTCATGTTCACCTCCCTGGTTGTGTTTTCATTGCTTTAGGAGTTAATTAAACATATCATTTTGTATATTTGCTCAATCTCAAATCTAACCGGAGAAACATTTCAACTCACAGTAGGAACTGAATGATGTCTCGTTCCAGTGTGTAAGGAAAATACATCACCAAGAGCAAAGTTAAAGTAATAATTTAACATTTAAGGAGGTCCACTTCTTACCTGTCTTTCGAACAGTTAAGTACAGAGCTGGTGTCAGATTAGCATAAAGGCCCAGACCAGCCTGTTCTCATTCCTAAGTCGTCAAATATAACCGTTTTGCTGGTGATTTCGGCGTCAGACACCGAAACAAAAAGGCAAATTTCGTGGCGGTATGATACACCAGCGTCAGTATGAGGTGCCGTCGGTAACAATGTAAAAGAAAGAGCTGAAAATGAAATGTACAGCCTCTGCGCAGTAATGCATACAGACTTTTCAAAATAAATGTACTATATTGGTAAAATATGTTTATTGTTTATTTCCTTTTGCAATAAAAGCATGTGGTCACGTTTTAGGCAACAAAAGCATGTGGTTAGGTTTAGAAAAAAACATGGTTTGTCTCTACGGTCCCACAGGAAGCAAACAGCTGGCTCCCCTGTGATAGTCCAAGGTTTGTTGGACCCATCCACTTACAGTCCCGCCCGTCCTATAGAGACTTTCCACGTATTTATATTACGCCGTTATCATTTTAAACTGATGCCCTATGGTGGCGTAATAAAGTTACACCACCTGGCAGTCGATCATACCACTGCAGGGCATGAGAACACGCTGTTTAGTTTGGTTCATGTACCATCCACTAATATGCAGGGGTGGGGTGTCTGACCTGTACTACAGGCAGCCACCAGGGGGCAATCCAGGTCTTTTAGCCTCACTTTTGGGGAATCGTCATGTTGTATGGTAGGAATCAACACATTCTCATCCCGTCCTTGTCACATATCGACGTTTGGTCATGGACTTTCCACGTTGACATATGACATGCAAGGTACCCTGTGCCATAACCTGTCGAGCTACCTAAATACATGTTTATTTTTCATCCATGTGTTCCCTGTTTTATTTTGGGAACCACTGTTTCGTCTCATCTTAGATCAGATCCCACGCCCTGTCAAGTTTCCCTCCTTTGTGATTACTTGCCCCGCCCTAATGTTTTTCACCTGTGTCTCAATGTGTTTTATCTGTATCTCAATGTCTTCCTTGTCTTAGGTTATTTAAGTCCCCGTCTTCTCTGTTTGTTGCCACATCATCTTTACCTTTGAGTGAGAGTTTCAGCGTTTCCCTAGTGTTCCTTGTGAGTGTGAGTTTTTGACTGTTTTTTGCCTGTCGTATTGGATACCTTTGCCTGTGTAACTGACCACCCATGCAACTTTTATCCGAGTCTATGAGTCTACTTCGTGAGTCCATCCACAGTTTGTGCTTGACACCCAGGGTGTGTTTGTTGTTGAAGTTCTGGGACGCCGTGTCAATTTCAGCCTGTTACATGTATTGTCGGTTTTGAAAATACACTTCTGTTTTCACAGGAAAGGTACAGTTTGCATACAGTCTCTTTTAAAAATGGAGCACTACGTCAATACAGCACCATGGATTAACGTTTCTTTCCTCTAACAACAAAAATGCATGGTTGGGTTTAGGAAAAAAGAACAGGGTTTGGCTTTACAGTCTTACAGGAAGTGAACACCAGCCTCCCAGGTGAGAGTCGGTGGTTATTGGACCCATCCACCATCCCTCATGCCTGCCCTACTCAGACTTATGCCCCCTCAACATATGTTGTTGTCCTGCAACGTTTACCTTGATGCAGCCAAGCGCTGTTAAACAACCACAGTGACCAGCCACATATCATGTCGATGTGAAAGGACGGCTTTTTTGTCAGTGTCTGACTCTGGACGTCACTCACCAAGTGTCGGTATTCGCTGACTTTGGAATCAGACTGGGTTTTCGGGTCATAACACAGTCGCACAGCACCAGCCATGGCAGTATGATGCGCATCACTATGAGACGGCATCAGTTTGAAACACTGCTGGTCACAACGTAATATAAGGACCGGGAAAGTCACTATAGGACGGGTAGACGGGGTGGTGGATGGGACAAATGTGTCGAGCCCAAACCATGATGTTTTTTCTAAACCTCACTACATGCTTTTGTTGATGTCCCAGCGTTGGTTGGCATCCCGCAACATCAAGTAGAAGGACACTGAGAGTGTAATATGTAGACGTGAAAGCCCGATAACAAATCAAGATATGTGAAAGTCAGGGGTTGTTGGACCTATCCACCACCTCTCCTGCCTGCTCTGCTTTGACTTCCACCACCTTAACCGATGCTTCCGTGCACCGTTAAACAACAGCAACCCCGCCGCGTATCATGCCGTCGTGAAAGGGCAGCATTGTTCATTGGTGTCTGACGCCGGAAGTCACTGATCAAGCGCCACTTTTCAGTGACTTCGGAGTGAGACCAGGATGTTGGAATAGTCATGGTTGCCAGAGGATAATTCAAAGCGATTATCGTGACCTGACCTTTCCCCTGGTGCCACCATCAGGCCAAAGTCTCCACATGCTTCCCAGAGGATGAAGCCTGTCTAAAGGCATAATTTAAAGGTTGATTGTAGGGCTGAGAAACTGTTCTGCACAGTCTATAGGACAAGCATTAAACATTTAATGAGGTTTGAATGCTGCATTCACACCGTCAAGGCAGGATGTGAAAAACCAAAATAAATCCATCACCTTTTCCATCCTTTTAATTGGCGCAAGCAGCGATTAAATGCAATGACAGAGACATGTTCTAACACCACTGCGGTTTTGCGCTTCCTGCTTGAGTTTAACACGTGACATTATATATTGTATGTGAAGTAATGTGATTTACTGATGTGCTAAAACATGCAAACGTGTGCAGTATGCTCCTTTAATGTGTTAAATGCTCCTTTAATGTGTTAAAGTTTAAAGCAGCATAAGTCATTTCGTCCCCAGTAAAGCTTGAAAAGGCGAGTCTGTCTCTGTGTGTCCAACAAACAAACATCACATCAAAAGTGTCTCCAACGCGTCCCAATAATACCACTATATTTGCTCATTTCCTCTCTCTGGCACGCAGGATCAGATCTTGACTTCAGTGTATTGGGAACTAATGAGGCAGCTCTCCACTTTCCCTCTCCACTTATGCACTCACTCCAAAGAATTACACCCAAAACACATGGCGGCTCTGTGGTTATTTTTTCGGACTTTTTTTAGATTTTGGCAGAAAAGAAAAACAGGAAATGAGAGGGAAAAAACTCTCATTGTGAAGGGTTTTGTTGGACTTGTTGCTTCAGTGGGACTTTGATCTTATTTTGGGGTTTTAGGAAGGAAGGGGCAGGGGGGTGGTGAATGGTTTGTCAGGGTGGTAATATGAACAGTGAAGGGCCTTTGTGTTGCAGCGTGAGGATTCAGCTCTAAACTTTGACCCACTAAAGGCTGGAGTCTTTAGGCTGCCAGCCTTTGCTACAAAAATGACGATCATCAAGTTTTTAACTTCTTTATCAAACCAAATCATGTGACATCATGGCAATCATATCTGAGGTCTGGTCAGGGTGGCCGCTACGCGTGAAAATGTGTTTGCCCTTGACATCCTGTCTCACGTTATCTGATGTCTTTATTGGCTCATATACAGACAATTAATCAGTTGAACAAATATAAAGCTAAAGGATGTGTTATACAGCTGATGTTTACTTTAATTAGTACACGAAAAAACATAGGAATGTTAATATTACCTAAATAAACCGAGGAGAAAAATACCCTTATATCTTCACTTACATTTGTTCACACGTGTCTGATATGTGAAACACCGTATTACAAAGGTTTAAAATGTAAATTGTCTTCTAATTTCAGGCTGCAAAGTACTTAATGAGGGGCTGCGGCAGGGGCCCTGTGAGCTGGAGGGGCCACCTAAAGATACGCCTGTGCTCAAAGAAGAACTCACAGTAAATAAAAATGGTGCAATTTTCTATATATGCCCTCTAAAAGGCAAACCTATCTCCATCATGGCTTTCTGTTTTTGTAAAATAATATCAATCTATAACAAAATGATATGCTTATTCTACATACACTATAGAAAATATAATCTAACCCTCTGGAGTCCACAGACACGCCGGTGCGACCAAATCACATGACCGATTTAAATTGACGTAGCAGCAAGACGCAGCCTCGCTGAGTCTCCGTTTCAACTTGTGTCGAAAGTGTGAACTTCAGACTATATACCACTTTTAAATTGTGTTGATAGGCTAAGTAAAACCAGACTTATGATAAAAAAAAATTATGCCATGCTTTTTCCTGAATATTGTCGTCACGTTTGGTGCAGGAACAAATGGTAAAAATGGGCTATTCTAACGAAAGTGCTCGCAAGCAGAAAGAAACATGGCCTCTTTGCTATTGGTGGTGTTCGTGTGATTTTAGGTCCAATGTGTTAATACAGTATGTCATACATAAATAACTAAAGTCACACAAGGTTGTGCTGAAAAAAATGATACCAAACAAGGCAAGATAGGTGAAATTTAAAGGTACAATGAAAAGTAGTCAAAAACAGTCAATTATACCCTTGACCACAAAGGGTTAACTATAAAAACTATTTAGTTCAACTAATAAATTCCTGTTTTCTTTTGTAGTTTTTGTCATTTAAAGATTGCTGGGTAATATGTATGTTACCTGCATATGTTACTCTGCGTTCCATAAAGTACGTTAATATCAGCACAATAAGTAGTATCTACTAAACTGGATTAAATTTACACAGATTGGCAATGCCGCTATTTTGTATAGCACGTCTCATACACAAGGGAAATTCAAATTACTTCACAGAGCAATATAATATAAAACATAATGAAAGATACAGAAAAGAGTGAAGAGAGAAAAAAGATTTAAAATGTAAAATTAATTACAAAATGATTCACTTTTTTTTTTTTTTTACAAAAAAATCACAATTACAAAAATAAGTGCAGACAAGAGGTGCAAAGATAAAAAGACTATTTAAAATGACTGAAAATTGAATTCAAAAATAAGTTTGCAGTCCTTACAGGGTGGAGCAGGCAGTGTGATAAAGGAATGACATGTTTGTGTCAGAAGATGCAACATTTAGATTTAGTATAATAATAACAAATAAACACACAAACAGATGGAGACAGTAACTGTCACTGTATCAAAACAGTGTATAAACAGTATGGCGTGTGTCTTCGTATTCTGAGCATACAAAGTATTTTATCATGGTAAATTTGTTATTATTACAAAACAATAATCCCCTCCTAAGGCTGTTCTTGCATACTTAACTCTTGCATAAGAATTCCAAGGTGACTACTCACTGTCCACACAGAGCATGACTGGGCTCTTCATTGGAACCATACAGATTTAAAACAGGTTAAACTTCACTCTAAAAGATCTCTGGGGACACAGCAAGTCTTTTTGGAAACACAAAATACACAAAAAGAAAAAGGGGTTTCATTTGTGTTAATGTATTAGTTCCCTTTACATGCATTTAAAAATATTCTTACGAACAAAGGATTTAATATTCAGTGACTCAGTTGTAGCATGAGAGAACCTGTTGTGCCGCTCTGCAGCTGAGGGAGACTGATGCTGTTGTGCATGGTGCCATCCTCTGGCTGCTGGGGTGAACTGCAGGAGTTAACTCATGATGATGAGCTGTGTGGTGTTTATACTGATATTAGCAGGTTTGAGGCAGATTATGAGCAGTTCATTATTGTGGGCATTGTGGGTATTAAACACCTCAAATCTCAGAAAAAAAATAGAATATCAGCAGTGAATGGACACATTTCACAATGGGGTCAGGAACCATGTTAAAACAATGTATTTGACATAATTTACAGTCCTCTAAACTGAGGGACTGTTCGTTATTTATTTGGGGGAGGCATGTCAAATAATTTTTTTAAGCACTGGTGAGGGACATATGTTTTTATTTTGGCTCCAGGGACAGACATATAAATGTAAATGGTTGTATTTTGTATTTATTTTATCCCAGTTTGTAAAGAAAATGTGCATTTGGAAGGCATGCTTTTTTGAAACAATTGCCAAAATTCATTCAAAATCATTTATCACAGCCAGAAACTGTAAGAACAGAAATTATTGTTGGATTTTCAAATTTCCAATAGTCCTTGGACACATCATGTGCAACAAACGCTTCCATCAGAAAAAGGAAAAAAAACAAAACATAACCAAATCTGAGCTGAAAATAGTGATATTTCTGTTATCTTCACCCTCTAACTTTTAACTTTCAGACATCAAAGGGTAAGTTTTAAAAATCTAATTAGTAATTTATGGAGGAGCGAGGGTCAAATACTTTCTGCCAGTCACTAAGGGAGGCTCAAGGAAAAATATATAATAAAAAGTCACACCCTAACCACCGCCCTCCTCTGATAAGTGAAGAACAGTCCCTAAGTGAGGTTTTAATGCAGCGCTGAGTAATTTCATGGAGCGGTATTAGTACTTCTATTGCAGTAAAGGATCTGAATACGTCTCACACCACTGCATAGAATCTATCTTATATATAGACTATAAAAAAGACGTATTGTATCTATGTACCCATTTAAAATGTACCTAAAAATAAACCAAGTTAGAACCTGTGAGTGCTAACGCCACAAAATTTCAGCTGAGGAAAAATATTTGTAGCACTGGGGAGGGTCAAAACAAATAAATTTAATTTAATTTAATTTAATTTAATTACATTAAATAAATAAAAGAAGCCACACCTCCCCCCTGATAAATAAAGACCCGTCCCTAAAGATTAATCAGTAGTAATTATCTTGAACACTTAAGAGGGGGAAATACAAATGCTAAAGAGTAAAGTGTGAAAGTCCAGTTGGACAAAATTAAATTCAAAGTGAGGCTTCATAAATAAACAGCCAAAGGAATAAGTACAAATTAAAATAAATGAACCAACTGGATTTAATACTTTACATAAATACTGCTTATTATTTCATAATGTTTATGATAGCTATTTTTTATCTTAGGTTGCAACTTTAATTTCAGATTTCATTTTCCAAATCTATTTCCACATTAGCAAGTCGTTCTTCTTTAAATAAGAATAACATTAAAAATAATTCATAATAATGACATGAGTTTTAATAGAATATATCATAATATGTTCCTGTACTGCTCAATGTGATTTATTTATCTGTATACATCTGACATTTTGCATTTATTCAAATATGATTTATTAGGCCTTTCCTTCTCTTTTGTGGTATATAATTCTCATCTCTTGTTGACACAGCACAATTGAATAAAAAAATAAATAACTAAAATAAAAATATGATAATAATAATAATAATAATAAAACTACAGCACACATCTGCTACTGTATTTGTAAAATAAAAATAATCATTGTGTATAAAATTACAGTCGTTTTTGGACAGATTTTATTACATAAGGTGACACATTGACATTAAACATTACATTGATATGTATTTGAAACAGTACAAGTTTCCACAGTTTTACATAAAGACTTATGATTTACCATCACATGAAAATAAACTAATAATATGCATCATACTTGTGTATATGTATCTGAGAACACATTCAGGGAAAGGGGGCATGCAGTCAAATGTCTCAATAATATACATGTAGTGCAAAACAGGTCATCATATGCATTTATTACATCAATATTATAAATTCGTTATTTACTAATTTTATATATTCATTCGTTTTTTTTTCTTTTTTAATCTATAAGCTTGTCTCTGAGTCCAAATTTTATTCCTAAACTGCGTCATCAGTGCTCCATATTTTCATACTTTGACCTTTATCCCAACAAACTGTCTTAGCTAAAATATCTTTGCTGTGTTACCACTGTCGTCCTTTTAAATCCTTCATAATCATGGATAATAATTAAGTGTGTTGGTGCATTGGGCGTCTGAGAAAGTCTTGGCCTGGCCCTGAAAACACCTCAGGCTGCACTCACATCATGGAACTTTAAAACTCTCTGATCAAACCTAAAATGATGATAATAATATTTGTAGGGATTTGGTGGCAAACCCAAACCTTTGTACATATGTCCCACATACAGGACGCCTTTCCCTGTTCCAATCATCTGCGAGTGCCTCCCTGTATCCACTGAGCTACACAGGGCATAGAGCCAATAACTCTGGCCCTCCGAATTCAGTGCTCCACCCACTGAGCTTGTGTCCACAGCGGTGCAGGGGTGAGCCTCAGGCGACCTGCCACACTGACCACAGCGTGCCCAGTGTGATGCTGTAGGCCACCACGGCCACTAAGTAAACTCTGAAGAGCAGCACGTCCAGCACGTAGCCGACCTGCAGCCACTCTTTGGCGACCTCCCGGCACCTGTCTCTCTTCTCCAGGAAGTGGCGTATGGCTGTCACTTCTTGCAGGATGTTGTCCATGACGGGCGGGGTGGGGTCCCTGGAGGGGGGCAGGCCCAGTCCGAGCAGTCCGCCTTCTCTGTCGTGGTGGCTGAGCCTTCGGCCTATCTCACAGGTGTGGTGGAGGGTGCACTGGGCTGCGGGATGAGACAAGAATAGGCTTCATTTAACTTGGAAAACTGTGTTTCATCGAAGTAGGTCTAAGTGTTAAAGCAAAGGGGAAAAAGCTTCCTTCCAGTGCGGTTAGAAGGGAAACATTTAGCATTTGGTTTGATTAAAAACTTGAATACACAAGATTAAACACCACCGTTCTAGGCTCTCTTGCCCGCTTTCACCTGTAGCTTACCGGTCCCATAGTTGTTATCCTTGTAGTGCTCCAGGTCGGCGCCCTGGGAGGACAGTGAGGAGCAGAGTCGGTGCTTCTTGTGGATGCAGAAGAGGACCGGCGCTCTTTCCAGCACCAAGTACCTCACCCAGTGGGGCACAGGGGGCTGCAGGTCCTGCTTGTGGACCAGACGCACAATCAGCACGGTTTCTGTCAAGCTGATCACCAGGAGGGCCATGCAGACCACGAAGTACACACCTACATAACAGGTAAGACGAGACAAGGTGTTTGATGATGATGATGGCAAAAGTTTGGGCACCTCAAGACATTTGAGCTCTCAGACAACTTTTACCAGGGTCTCAGACCTTAATGAGCTTACTAGGGCTCTGGCTTGTTCACAGTCGTCATTAGGAAAGGCCAAGTGATGCAAATTTCAACTGATTCCTGAAACCTTGTCCCATCAATCAGCAGCCATGGGCTCCTCTAAACAGCTGCCTAGCAGTCTGAAAACTAAAGTAACTGATGCCCACAAAGCAGAAGACGACTGTAAGAAGAAAGCAAAGTGTTGTCAGGGAGCTGTTTCCACAGTTTGTAATGTCATTAAGAAATGGCAGTTAACAGGAACTGTGGAGGTCAAGTTGAGGTCTGGAAGACCAAGAAAACTCTTAGAGAGAGTTGCTCGTAGGATTGTTAGAGAGGCAAATCAAAACCCCTGTTTGACTGCAAAAGACCTGCAGGAAGATTTATCAGACTCTGGAGTGGTGGTGCACCGTTCTACTGTGCAGCCACACCTGGACAAATATGACCTTCATGGAAGAGTCATCAGAAGAAAACCTTTCCTGTGTGAGAAGTTTGCAAAGGAACATTGAAACAAGCCTGATTCTTTTTGGAAACAAGTTAAAATAGAACTTTTTGGACACAATGAGCAAAGGTATGTTTGGAGAAAAAACTGTTAAACACGGGGGTGGATGGATCAAGCTTTGAGCTTGTGTTGCAACTAGTGACATGGGGAACATTTCACAGATAGAGGGAAGAATGGATTCAGCTGAATTCTGGAAGCAAACATCACAGCATCTGTAGAAAAGCTGAAGATGAAGAGAGGACGGCTTCTACAACAGAACAATGATCCTAAACACACCTCCAAATCCACAATGGATGACCTCAAGAGGAGCAAGGTGAAGGTTTTGCCATGGCCCTCACAGTCCCCCGACCTAAACATCATTAAAAATCTGTGGACAGACCTCAAAGAGCAGTGCATGAAGATGGCCCAAGAATCTCACAGAGCCTGAAGCCTTTGCAGGAAGGATGGGTGAAACTACGACTACCTGGCAACAGTGATGGATTAGTATAGTTTGGGATTGGGGGTAGTATGGAGCTACATTAGGGTCAAATGTTTTGTACTTGAAAAAATAAAATTTGAAACTGAAAATTCATGTGTTGATCTTGAATTTTGAAAAATACAACAATGTATTCAAAATAAAAATAAGTGTATGAAACGTTTTTTCAGGTTAAATATAATTTTGATTCACTTTGGTAATTCTTTTGAATGAATAATTTATTCTTATCAAAAACGACCCCTTAATGTTTGTTATGATTTCCCAAAACTTAATTAACATTTCTCACCTGTGTGCTGGATGTATGGGCTCCAGCAGATTGACCCGACCGACTGGACGCCATCATCGCAAGCAAAACGGACACTACGCTGAGTTCACAGTGCTATATGGAAATCGGACATATCAGCACTTAAAATGTGGCTGTTGATCTGCAAAATCTGGCATAATTTATGGCTCTTATACCGCAATTGGTACTCAGTACTGTCTAAAACAGATTTCTAAATGGAAGTTTGTCACTGGCATCAATTTTTACACTGCCAATCACATGAATATGGTGTATACAAGTGTTGAGTCAGAATTGTTTTAGTTCCTACGTTCCCTGAAGGCACTGTCACTCATGATTCCACACCCCTCTCAGTTGATGCCACGCCCCCCACGCCACATCAAGGTCAAAAGTCTGAAACTCAAAAAACAGATTTGAAACTGAAAAAAGATCTGAAAGTGAAAAAAATAAGATTTGAAACTGAAAAAAATAAGACCACAAATGTTAAAATATATATGCAAGTGAAAAGTGAAAATAAATTATTCATTCAAAAGAATTACCAAAGTGAATCAAAATTATATTTAACCTGAAAAAACGTTTCATACACTTATTTTTATTTTGAATACATTGTTGTATTTTTCAAAATTCAAGATCAACACATAAATTTTCAGTTTCAAATTTAATTTTTTCAAGTACAAAACATTTGACCCTAATTTGATTTCAACTGCTCGAAATAAATAAATCAAATTAAATTAAAATTCGCCAAACAAGAAGTGAAAGACTCTTTGCTGGATACAAAAAGTGTTTAGAAGCTGTGATATTTGCCAAAGGGGGCGCTACTAAGCACTGACCCTACAGGGTGCCTAAACTTTTCTTTTTTTGTTACTTTGAAACTGTAAAATATTGAAATTAAAAAGTGGTCTTCCCTAAAATATTGAAGAAATGTGTCATCTTGAACTTCATGTCTTTTGGAGTTTTCATCCTGGAGTTTGCATGTGCGTTAACTTTCAACAATCAGGTGGATTGAGCCTAAATGTTTGTGTTCTTCTGTCATAGACCTGTGATATGATGGTAATTTTTTGAGGATGTTTTCTTGCTTTCCACCCAATGCATGCTGGGATCGTCTCCAGCCCTCCAAAAACCTGAAATTAGTGCTTGAATTTAGTCTGAGTGTGCTCTCAGAGCTTGTTTTGCCCTCGCCAATCTGTCTCGGTATGTTTGACTTGCAGATTAACTGCTGCTCAATTTTGTTCGGCGCTCTCCTGACATCATAGTTTACCAACCTTTTTTTTTATCCCACATGAATTCAGAGGTAAAATAAGGCTAAATATTTTAAAAGCATGAGCTGACACTGCAGGAACCCTACTGTGAATGCAAACTGCTGATAAGCAGTAGCAGATCCCAGTCACCTATCAGCGGGGTTCCTATGGCGGTGGCAGGCAGAGTGTCAGATACAATGATGAGGAAGACAGAGTAGCCCAGCAGCAAAGTGATCTTGAAGGAAACCCTCTCTCCGCTGTCTGGTGGCAGATAGAAACCCACAATGTCCATCACCATCAAGAAGATACTGGGCAGCAGCAGGTTCACGGTGTAGAACAACGGCCGCCGCCGGATCACCACCTGGGAAATGAATGTTTTGAGTCAAGTTATAATGTCAGGGGGCTCTGTCCTAAGATTGTCAGTAATTAACATGTTGAATCTCTTGTTTTACTCCGTGCAGAACCAGAACTGTTGAAATTAAAGCTATATCCATCATCCCAGTAGGTCTGATCAGTATTTTCTGGTAGTCTACATAGTGAGTTTTGGTTTCCAGTTTTTATGCCAAAGGTTAGTCACATCCTAACTCCAGCTGTGAACATAACACACAAACATGAAATATCAATCTTCTCTTCTGACTTTCATACAGAATGCAAATAAAGCATATTTCAAAAAAACAACTATTTGGGCCCACAGTTATTTTTATAGTTAGCAGCCCAGGCGCGTTATTAAGATTTGAGGACAGTGGTGGTTCAGCTCTGACCTCTGCAGAAGGGTCCAGGGGATCCTCTCATGCAAAATCATCTTTATGAACAATCTCTTTTGGTGCACTATAGCATCTTGTTTACCCCTAAAAACTCTTTTTAAGACTTTATTTTCCAGAATAATTATGGATTGTGATATGAAGGGGCCTCCCTAGTGTAGTGGTTAGAGCACTTGTCTTCCATGCCGAAGGTCCAGGATTTGAATTCTGCTGGGGTTGACGTCATCAAACGCATACAGTCGCAAGAGGTTCCCACCACAGAATCAAACGGAATCAGATTCCTTAAAGAGTAACTCCGGAATCTGAGCCAAGTCCTCAAATGAGTGCGCATCTCAAGCCTGTTGTAGCCGGGAGGTTCCAGACATTAAAACAAATGGTTAAGATTTTTAGAAGTTGGTTGTTGGTTCGGGCATCAGGCATCTCATCTGGATCCTCCTGGACGCCTCTCATTAAAGGTGTTCAGGGCACGTCCCACTGGTAGGAGGCCCCGGGGCAGACCCAGGACATGCTGGAGGGATTATATATCTCATCTGGCCTCGGAACACCTTGGGGTCCCCCAGGAGGAGCTGGAAACAACACTGGGGAGAGGGACATCTAAGATGGTTTGCTTGGCCTGCTGCCCCCGAGACCTGGCCCCAGATAAGCGGATGAAAATGGATGGATGGATGGATGGATGGATGGAGGGATGGAAACAATACTTTGCAACTGCTATCATTAAATTTGCAGAATTGTGAGGTTCTTGTACTTGAGTATTTACATTTTATGCTACTTTATACTTCTGCTCCTCTACATTTCAAAGGGGAAACACTGTACTTTTTACTGCACCATATATTTCTGCTTCAGTTACTACGAAAAATTAGATATTACAAAATATAATCAACTAATGAATAATGATGATGAAAATTCAAGATCAAACTATCCAGCAATATATAAAGCATTAACAATGAGCTCTTCCTTTACTAAAACTTTTATTCAACATTATGTTATTTCCGAGGGCTTTAATGCATTAATGAAATAACATATCATTAGATCTGTTTTGTCTTGGGGTTTTTTTTAGATCTGGGGCTAATCATTAAACAAGCAGGGCTGAAGCCTCCACGCCCAGGCCTAAAAACTCTGGCGGCATTTTCTTTAAGTTCAAATGTTGTGAATAATTCAGTTCCAAATAAAATCACAGACAAATATTTGAGATTAATTTAAAAAAAAAAACAACAACAAAAAAAAAAGCAAATACCTTTACTTTGGACTCTTCGTTTTCATTGGTCACTATCAGATGTCAGTCAGTGACACCTGTTGTGATTGGCAGACGGTGCGGAAGTGAAACAAAGAGGGCGGGGCAAACAGCGCAAATAAACGAAGGAAAAAAGCGGGTTTCGGTGAAATAGATGGAGGAAAGTGTTAGCAAGACTCCAAAACGCAATTTTCTCTACTTAATTACGGTTAATTAGCCTGAAGGTTTGTGTTCGTGCTGTGAGCGGGAAAGCTGTGTGGGTCCTCTGATGAAAACACCTGTTGGAATTTTAATGCGCAGTTTGTGACCCGAGATGCGTTTGAGGAGCTGGGACGAAAGTTTCAGCCTCTGCTGCCTGCGACAGAAACTGCCTCTCCATGACCGAAGAGAAATGTGAGTTGAACTTTATTTACTTTCACTTGGTTTAAATAAAGAGGACACTACTGTCACAAGACATCTGAGACACATACTCTACAGGCCTGCAAGATTTAACTTTATTTATTCTGTGTGTGAGGACAGGGGAGACTCAGTCTGCTGTATGACAGAGCTCAGGTGAAGGCAACAATAACTTGTGCTTAAAATGTGCAAATCTTAGTGATAAAAACTGCCACTGACCTGTTTATTTTTGGTGAGATGTTGTGAGCCTGTCTTTGCTTTACATGTTTAACTTTGCTAGTTGTTGATATAACATTTACATATTCAGGTATGACCTCATATTAAAGGAGTCTGTCTTTATTTTTGAATGGATGTAATTGTCTTATTCTGGTGTTTTATTTTGGAGTTGAATTTGAATTGAGTGTAAAATATAATTTGTTAATCACATTACATTAATTATCAGTAAACTACCATAAGACAGGGTATTAGAGGTGGGAATCGCCGGAAGACCCATGATACATTGTTATTGCGATATTGCGATACGCTGAGTATTGCAATAAAATTTATCATCTTTTTTCCCCAACTGCAAATTATTTCCCCAAAGGAAAGCTTTGTCAACCAAGTTTTACCTCCTAAGATAAAGTTTTCAGTCTGTTCATCGACATCATTTTTATTGCAGCAATATGTAACACAGAGCAGACAGACTGACCTACACCGTCATAAAACCTGTCAGAAATGCTGCATACACCTGAAAGACTGAACTGTGGGCAGATTTAATGCTCTCTGAGAGGCCAGATTAAACACCTGAGCCAAACACTTCACATGCAGGCATCCCGCTAACTGAATGGTAACACCCATGTTCGAAGTGTTGTCTGTTAAATTCTTGTGCTGCATTTTGCAGGAGGTGTGCAGTGTTTGCTCCGGTCTGACTTTGATGTCCTGCTCTAGTTTGGAGAACGTGAGACAGCAGTCTCCTGTCCTCTGTCAGACGATGTCCCGTTATAGTCACATATGAATCCACTGACCTTGACGTCCAGGCGTCACAAGTTAACGGAACCCTTCCTGCTGTACTCAAAAGATTCCTCAGCTTTATGCTTCACTTCTCTGTAGAGCTTGGGTACAGCTGTGTTGGTCTTGGTTTTCAACAGCGCTGTGTGGACGCTGATCTTTGCACATGAAGTAGGTGATGGACTGTGTTATTTTCTTCGCTCTCTCACAGTTGGATGGTAGTTTTGTTGAGCTAAGTGTGTCCAGTGTTGGTTGATTTTTAGGTGGAGCTGGTTTAGTGTTAGCTTGGCCATCAGCGGCTAATGCTAACTCTGGATGGTCTAGTGTGAGGTGAGCCCTCATGTTTGTAGTATTCCCAGAATATTTTATTCTCATATGACACTGCTGACAAATCATATGTGTCGTATCCAAGTCCTCCTTTCCATCTGTGTTAAAAAATCCAAAATAAGTCCAAACGTTTGATTTAAATGCCGACAGAGCATTTCTGATTTCTTTCTCCAGTGCCTCCATCTTTGTTTTGACAAACTTACTGCCAAATGTCGCTTGACTGAGACCTCTGCTGACCTCACCAGGAAAAAAAACCTCAGCACCATCTAGTGGAGCGAGAAAGCAATTGATTTTATTACTCTAGTACCAAAAGTTCCAAAATTAATGATGTACTATAAAAGGTCGATACTTGGTGTCTGTGTATCGATACAATATCGCCACGCAAAATTTTGCGATACTCTGTTGTACTGTTTTTTTCCCCCTCCCCTGGTAACTTTTGTTAAGTACTTAACTTTACATTAAGCACATAACATGACAACGCCCAACCATTTTTCCCATCTTTCCCTAAGCCTAACCTACATAACTTTCTGTTAACGTGACGAGTCCTTTGGTAGGACACTAAGTCATTAGATTTTGTCTGACCCGTTGTCTGAGGATAAGTTGTGTTATTAATGGGAAAACAATAAAGTTACAATAACAGCAGTTTGGCAGGTCTTGAGGACAGAGGTCAGAATCTTCGATACAAGATGCACCACCCCTCATTTATGCTACACATAGAAATTTAAATCTTAAAATATCAAGTACTCACATGAAACTTCATCTCAGCGTAGTAGTCATCATTGTCCACACTGAAGATCTTGTAGTTGGACAGTATATGGAGTAGCTCCCACTCTCCTTGGTTCATGAAGACGCTCTTGTCCTCCCTGAGCTCCTCGGGGCTTCGCATCAGGGTGATGTTGATGTCATCAACTACAGATCGAACACAATGTCGGGAGCAGCATGAAACGGCCATGGCAACAAGTTACCTTTCACCCTCCACTCTGCTCTTTAAGCACATGTCACAGCAGGGGAGAGTTCATGGATGCACAGAACAGAGCGGTTGTTCCACTCAAGCCTTAATGAGAAGAGCTGAAGAGAGAGATGGATGTTGTTTTCTGATGCCGGTGAATATTTTTCACCATTCTGCCAGAATTACATCAAGGGTGACAAAAGGGCAGATTATTAGCATCATCTAGAGAGCTGCACTGGGATGTTGCTAATGTGAAGTACCTGTAAGTACTTCAGAAATGTTTTACATCTTAATTATGAGATCTAGAATGGAAAATGCACTGAGAAATGATAGTTGGACACCTGAACTATTTTTCATACCAGTTGCCAGAATAAAAACTGGCAACATACATTAATGCAAACTAGGGATATGTAACACTTGTTTGTTATTATGCAGCGGATATGTTAAAACTTTGCAATGCTGTGGTTAATGTGATTATGTTTAGGCACAAAATCCACTTGGTTATGGTTCCAAAAAGATCAGGTTTGGGCTAAAAATACCTGCTTCTGGTGGCACAGTCATGCCTGGAAATGCTGTTGATGTCTCGCTAAACACCTGCTTTTGGTGGCACAGTCGCAAATGGATATGCTGCCAAATCGTTTGCTGTTGGTGGCAAAATCACAGCAGGAAATGCTGCGATGCCTAGCTAAAAACACCTGCTTTTGGTGGTGCAATCACGGCTGGAAATGCTAGTGTTGTCTCACTAAAATACACCTGCTTCTAGTAGTAATCACTGCTGGAAATGCTGTCCAATGTTGTTATTTGTTGTCTCAAACAGTGTGCAACTGGCAGCCATATGACCAAGCAGTCATGCCATCCACCACCCCCTTGTCCACCCGATGACAAAGTCAGTTCATATACATATAACCAGAACTATGTCACCCCAGAAATGTTGATAAAATGTAACATATCTGTGGTTTGCAGAAATGTACAATGCAAACATTTTTGTCAGTATTAGTTTTGGGAAGGTGTTTTAGAATCTATATTTGTATAAAAGACTACTGTTATTGTAGGCCTTGTATTTGTTTGTTTTTTTTAAGATATTTTTTGTGGGCATTTTTTTTTTGCCTTTAATCGATAGGAAAGTGAAGTGTGAAGTGGGGAGAGAGAAGGGGAGTGACATGCAGCAAAGGGCCACAGGCTGGAATCGAATCCAGGCCGCTGCGACAACAGCCTTGTACATGGGACACTTGCTCTATCCACTAATCCACCGACGCCCCTGTTCCAGGCTGCTTAAAGTTTACTTGGTTTTTTACTTTTTCTATGAGTAATGAGAACATTGTGCACTCAGAGCTGTTAGTACAGCAGGTCAACGCTGAACCAGGAAGTTGGTCTGTAAACTGCGATGGATGTTTATGAACAGTTTGGGGAATTTACTTTACCGATCTCCATTGTTTTTTTTCTTGTGAATAAGTTTGGCTAACCCGGGGGTTTGTGTACACCATGTCTGTTTATGTTTCTTGTCCTGTTTACTTCTTTTCGGTGATGTTGCTGAATTCCCAGATTTCAGCATTTAACTTGGTAAATGTTATTATTTCTTATAGAAATGATGGGTAGAGCTACAACAATAGGACCTAAATTATGATCAATTGTGACTATACTTTAATGCAGGTTCAAACTTGTTAATATATGCATGTTTCTGATGGTAGTGGGCTCCATTCTGTGTTTAGTTTGGAGTTAAAACAAAGCAAACAGTGCCTTACCTATTGCAGTTATTGCATTGTACAGCAGTATTAGGAATAAACCTTATATTATAATATACCTATGTAGTTGGAAACCTTATTTTTAGAAACCTTAACCTGTTAAGAACCCTTAACTCATCCTAATAGAGGAAAAATACTATATACTTTGTGACTTTATCAAATAATGAAAAACAATTTCAAGAACTAAAATCTATGGCATCAAAGCCACAGTTGGTAACTTTTATGAAAATAACGTGTCATATTTGCTGAAACTGTCATAATATTCTAAAAGAAGTACAAGAGACTGATAGTTTGCAGAAAAAAAATCATGTCTGTTCTCCTCTTCTTACTGCATCTAATGGCTTTCACCAGAATCTACTGCGACACACCAAAAACAACCACTCATAGCTGATGAGTCTCTAACGCAGCTGTCAATCACGCAGGGTTGCAACGGTTTGAGATTTTCACGGTACATTAACTGTCTCAGAGAACATTATGCTTTTACGGTGTACAGTATTACTAGGAATGCACAATATATATCGGGCTAATAAATTATCAGCCGAAAATGGGACATTTTTATTATCATGCATTATTCTGATAATTAAAATTATAGCCGATAAATAACGCTGATAAGCCAGACTGCTTTCATTGGATTAACAAGGTCAGCTTCTACACACCAGACACAGTGGGTGGTGCTACATGTATCTTTAAACTTGGTTTGCGAGGCACCAATAAACACAGAGAAGAAAAACAACAACTGCATCTGATCTCCAACCGCCCGTCACCCCACCAGATTAACAAACTTCCTGAAAAACTTCTATGAAGTAAGTGGAAAATGTCTTACTGGTATGAAGCCAGCTCTGGAAGGTGAGGCTGCATTTCTGAACATCAAATGGGAAGTTGTAGATGTTGAGGGTGCACGCTGTGACCACCTGGATGGGCTTGTAGTTGCGCACCAGTCCATCATGTGTCACATAAACGTATGGTATGTCTGGAGACTTCCCCACATCGACACTGTTGAGACAAAAATATCAACAACAGCTTGGCCAGTCCTGGTGGAATAATAGAGGTAGCAGAAATATTTGTTTCAACAGCAGCAGTTCTTACAACTCATTGATGAGGATGTCCGGCACCCACACATTAGCAGTAGGAATAGAGACTTGTTTGACTTCATCAAAGTCTTCTGGGTTCCACACCAGGAATTCATCTGTCCAGGACTAAAATATTGAAGAATAGAAGAAGCTTAATGAGTAACAAATTTTTAGAATAGATATTTTCTTTGTTGCACTGGTGCTCCATAGTCACGGTTTGGAGCCCTGAAGGTACAAAGACACACCTTCCTCTGCTCATGTTATTGTCAGTTTCATTAAGTTGAACTGTTAGCGCGGTGCCGTTAAATTTATTCACTGTAAGCTGGAGATAAACAAACACCTCAAGTTCATATATTAATATTATTTACAAGTTGTACTGGTGCTCCATGGTCGCAAAATGTGATTAAATAGTCACAGTCTAGAGCCCTGCAGATGAGAAACACGCCTTACCTGCTCACACACTGTCACTCAGAAAAAGTTATCTGGATGAGAGATTCAAATCAAAGTAGCTGTGTTCCAGATGTATCTATACAGCACTTACAGTACTTGTTATGATTTTTGGAAATTCATTTCTCTTTGTCTTACCTGTCTGTACCACACATATGTTGTCAGAACCTGGTTCTTCTCATCCTGTTGTGGAATACAAGGAGACATCAGAGTGTTTAGAGAAACAATTTATATATTCAGAATATTAAAATATGGCTGAAACTACATATTTAAATAACATTTGAATTAATACAGCTCCAGTTGAAGCTTCAATTTGAATAATTCAGAAGTATGTTAAAACATATTTTTCAACTTTATTAAACCTATTAGGTCTTGGCAAAACTCCAGGCCACACCCTTTTTTGAGGGATAGAAAACCAAAGATGCTGTAGACTTCAACGCATTTTAACATCCATCCAGCCATTTTCATCCTCTTATTGGGGGCGGGGTCGCGGGGGGAGCAGGCCAAACAGAGCACCCCAGATGTCCCTCTGCCCCGCAACGTTTTCCAGCTCCTTATCGGGGACCCCGAGGTGTTCCCAGGCCAGATGAGATATGTAATCCCTCCAACGTGTTCTGGATCTGCCCCGGGGCCTCCTACAAGTGGGCCGTGGGTGGGACACCTCTAACAGGAGGCTTCCTGGTCAGATGCCAGACTCACTTCAACTGACCCCTTTCGACGTGACGGAGCAGCAGCTCTACTCCGAGCTCTCTCTGGAAGTCCGAGCTCCTCACCCTGTGTCCAAGGGTGTTTTCACACCTGCCCTGTTTGAGTCTGTTCAATCAAACTCAAATTTGTTTGCACGCTAAGTGCGATTCCTTTGGGCAGGTGCCAACACAGCAATTGCACTCGGGTGTGCTCCACAACAAACGAACTCTGGTGCGGTTCGTTTGTTGTGAGAACGTGTTCCGACCTGGATCTGAACCAACTGCAGTCACATGACACATTGTTTGGGTTAAACATGAGCATGTTACAGTCCTGGAGGATTATTAATGTGCACCTCCTCCTGTACTGCCTTAATATGCACATTCAGCACATCCAATGCATCAAAACATTGTTTTCTAGTTGGAGCCGCGCCTCGTTTTCAAACTGTATGGTTTGACTAAAATGAACAATGACAGCAATATAGTCCACGATGAGCAGCGCTAAAATCAACCTGCGTAGTTGTCCCTCCATTGTGACATTAGAAAGTGTCACATTTATCTTGCAAGTGTACTCTTCTTCAACGTTTGCTTTACTTCCTGGATTTTTCCCACATGGAAATTCTGACCAATCAAGAGCAGCTTTCTCACACAAGGCATTTGATCTGGTCCTCTTGTAAATGCTGCCATGAGAACATGAACCAACTCTAGGCAATTATACAACTTAGTGACAAAATTAGTCCCTGATTCAGACCAAAGCAAGACAACTCTAGGTCTAAAAGCACCCTAAGGCTGAGCCCAGATGCCCCATGGAGGAACTCATTTTGGCCGCATGTATCCGCACTCTCATTCTTACAGTCACTACCCAAAGCTCATGACCATAGGTGAGGACCAGTTATTCGAAAGCTTTGCCTTTTGGCTCAGCTCCCTCTTCTATATTCTTCTGAATATATTTCAAACACTAGCCAGAACAATGGATATTCAAAACTTTCTTAAAACATTTAGTTAATTCCAAACCATTTCCAGGCCCTGAAAACAGTTTTTCTAATTTTATAACTTTTCAGGGAATTTCATGACCGTGGTGACCCTGAATGGAGAATCGTGACAAATAATTGTTATCTGAATGTTGATTGAAATGATCAGGAATATCTTAAACATCTACTAGTTTATGTGGAAAGTTAAATGAAAATGGGATTGGGCATACTCTCCATTGAACACAATATAAACTGACAGGATTGAGGTGGTTGCTTTATTTCTTAATCTTAAGGCCCAGTCTTGCCTTCTTGGAAGAGAGTCTCTTTTTCAAGATTAGTGTTAAAGCATATTTCTAATCAAATGTGTTAAATGAAATTAATACACAGCAAACCTGAGGTCAGGTCAAGCATATGAAGGCAGTCTGCAGCCCTGCAAGAGGTTAATCCATCTGCTCTGCTGTGTTAATTTAAGTGTTGCAAATCAAATGTAACCCTGTAACGCCTCAGTTAGGTGTGCACATGTTTGTATGTTTAATTGCAGATAATTATGCAGATTATGTATGGCATATAAAATGATAATTAAAGGGGTCATGACACGCATGGTAAATGATGTAAATAACACAGTGAAGCAAGTTAGTGTGACGTTCTGGATGTTTGTTCATTTGTGCATCATAACTCACCACATTAAGGATGGAGTAAACCATGAGGTCGATGGCCACTATGGTGGACGTCCTCCAGTCTTTCACCGGTCTCACTCCCTTCTTATACCCCGCACTAAGAAACTCAGACAGGCGCACTAATGTGGCGTTGGCAAATCTTCCTGTGCTGCTGCCCAGTTTCTTCACTGCAGATGTGTCAGATATTAATCGTTTCATGTGCACTGACATGAACAAGTCAAACATACAGTGTTTATCTCACAGTGTCAGAAAGAGTGGTACATTTAAAAAAAAAAAAAAAGTCAGTCAAAAGCGATAAAACATATTATAGCATAGTGTTTTTTTATCAGTAGGCCTGCTTTCTTAATGTAATCTCCATTAGAATAAATAGCTTTTTGTTTTAATAAAATTTGGTGAATTCAAATTATTCTTAGATATTGGTTAGTACTTGCAAAAACATTTTTCACTGAAAAATTTGATTTAAATTGACCAACAACAAAAAAACAACCAAGTATCATCAATTCTATTCAAGTTGAAACAAACTCAAAAGAAATTGTCATAAAGTGTGAAATAAAATGATGCTTCATTTTGAAATTGAATTTACTGAGTGTGGTCCCAGCTGTTTTAATGTCACTTTTATAAATGGTAGGCTATATGCCACAGGATATTTAATTAATAATTTCCATGTAATGAAATGTAATATATTTCAAGTCACTAACTTTAAAACAAGCTTATCTTGATTGTATGCAGTTTTATGTCATGTCAGTTTTATTTAATTATTATTATTTGTTTGGAATTTTAAATATTTATTTTGGTACTTTTTGGACTATGTTTATCAAATGTCTTTATAAATGACAGTATAGAAAAAAAATGAGAAATCAATTCAAAATTTCTTGGTAACCTTCATCGAATAATCCACCATTGTGACCAAATAACATTTGTAAAAAAAAAAAAAAAAAACCTAATCACAGCAATTTACCCTTTCAAAAACATTTGTAAAATTAATTAAAAAGAAAAACCGAATGACAATAACTCACCTTACTATCCAAATAACAGTATTTGTAAAACTTAAAAAAATGATTACCATCATTTAGCTTTTAGACTAAATAACCATAAAAAACATACATACAAAACGAATCAATATTTGAATATACAAATGTAAATACATATTAAAATACGTTTAATATGATATAAATAAATATGTATAATAAACAATTCTTACCAAATAACAATGAAAAATAAAAAAAACTTTAAAAAATAAAAAACTACTACCAATACTTTACCTTTTAGACTAAATAACCATTAAAAACATACATACAAAACAAACAATATATAAATATATAAATGTAAAAAAAATATAAAAATAGATATAAATATATATAATAAACAATTCTCACCAAATAACAATAAAAAATAAAAACTTTAAAAAATTAAAAAACAATAACAATAATTTACCCTTTTGACGTAATAACCATATTTGTAAAACTTAAAAACAATAAATAAAAACAAATCAATCATTCACAGTTTTGACCAAATGATATTTGCAAAACTAAAAATAAAATTAATACTAGTAATTTGCCTTTTTTTTTTCAAAAAACAACTGTATTTGTAAAACTAAAACAAAGAAACACCAAATCACAATAATTTACTTTTTTATCCAAATAACAATTTTTGTAAAACCTAAAAAAAATTATCACGATAACAAAACACACATAAGAAATACAAACATACTGTGTTGCTGCTTGTTGCTATTTTTAATTCATTTTTTTTTATGATTGCTTTCAGCAGTGATGTTTTTTATTTGATTATTTTGATGCCGTCCTTTATTGTGCTCACTGTTTTACACACTGTTGTATTAATTGTAAGTCACTCTGAAAAAGAGAGAGAGAGCACTTTCACAGCACTTTAATGGTGATATGCTCTGATATCTAGATACTTTTCTCAAATGAACTTAAATGATTCTGTCTTGTAACGATAAATCAAAAGATTTTACCAGAATATGAGAATAATGATATTGCAGTCAGTCCCTTTGACAATGAGTCACACAAACCACATAATAATATATTTTTGGCCATCAGTGTTATCACACCTATCCTCGGCAATTAAACAGGCTGTAAGACTCAAATTTAGCTGTCAAATTAAAGTGAAGAGACTTTGTAATGTTCAAGGCTTCAGTAGTTTAACAGTAAAAAATACTTTAAAGCACATAAGGAGTGTAAACAGAAGCAGCCGTACCTGTACAGGCTCTGGATGCTCCTTGAATAAGAAGGAAGACGAGTGCCGTCCAGGCTGATGAGACTCTCATGGTGCCAGTTGACCTGTGTTTTCTTCTCCTGCTGTGCAGTCCGCCTGCTGCTCTGATGAAAGGCCTCGGGATGCCTGACACCCATATCCTCCATATCCATCCACTATATCCATCACTTCACTCTCATCCACCATCAAAACCTTGTTAGTGTCACTCAGCTCATAAGGGTGTATCCATCTGTGCTGACGCCACTCCTCCCTGTTCAATACAGCAGCAGCTCTGTGAGATAAATGAAGCTGAAAGACTGCAGAAATAAAAGCCGGTGACCGGATCGTATGTCATGTCTGAGTAATCATTTAATTAAGTGATATGCCAGCACCAGGCAGGCGTGTTACCGAGATCTAGAACAATTGAGAGACTCTTAGGAGAGGGTCTCAACTCACTCACTGACAGCAAGAATTTTCACAGCAATGTGACTGAAAATATTTAAGACCCATTGAACTGAATTGAACTGAATTTAAGATATTTTAAGACTTTTTAGGACCTGTAGACACCCTGATATAATCATATTAATTTAATTATGTGTGCATCATGTATAAAAAATTGTGAATCAAAACATGTGTGCATGTTTAAATGCATAATTTATCCAAAATTAAAACAAAATCTCGACTGACAAATAAACAACATGGTCAAAAGTATGTAGACATAGAATGATGCACCAAGTTCTTTCCCTTCCCACTTAGTCAAGTGTAAATAACACAAAACATCCTTCTTAATCCTCCCAGCCCCTCCTCCCCCTTTTTATTTATTTTTTGAATCCATAACTATTAATCAGTTTTCCTTTTTTATTATTTTAGATAGAACGATAAATAGAATTATACACTTTATTCATAAATATTATATTTTGCAAACTTGTGTTTCTTTCTATACATGTAAGACAAATCACCTCTAAGGGTAATTTTGATTTTTGAATTGTAGAATATTTTCTATATTTTTGTAACTGAAATTCTGTCTTCACTTTATTCTACTGCCATAATTTGTTTAATTGTGAAAACCCCAATAAAAATAGTTGTAAAAAATCAAACAAACATGTAGACACCTGAAAGTACCACTCATGTTTAATTTAAGTTTTTTATTACATTTTCCACCGCATAAACAAAAGATTGCAGTACAATTAAACATATCACATTGAGTAACTGAGAAATGGTTTATAAACAATACAAACAAAACAAATCTGGGCACCAGTCAACAAGGGCTGTGATATGTACTGAAAATTATATCACGATATTTTCCGGTTATATCGTGATACACGGTATATATCATATTTTTTATTCTCCTCAAAATCACTTCATTAATGCTCGGACTGGGAGACAAAATCGAACATAGTATTTCTGACCAAATACCCTCTCTGATGCTCTCAGAGAATCTCTAGTCCTTTAACAGAGGAAATGTCTGCCATCAACTTTAACCATTAATCAAAAACAGGCTCTTCTAATGATTCAGAATTATCCCTGATGCCTCAACAAAACCTGCCAGGTGCCACCCGTATGTGACAGCTGAATGTGTATTTCCAAAACTCTGAGCATGAGTGTGCTGCTTCAACAGCTTCCACTCTTCAGGGAGGGGCTTTTCACAAGACTGTTGAACCTGACTGCACGGATTTGCTCCCTCTCAGCCAGCCGAGCATTAGTGAGGGTGTGCGATAAGACGTGGTCTGCAGTCGGCGTTCCAATTTATCGGAAAGGTGGTGGATGGAGTTGAGGTCAGCCGGGGCTCTGTGCAGGCCAGTCGAGTTCATCCACAGTGACAAAACACATATATCATCCCCAGCCAGTAAAAACCATGCATCTCCAAATTTGTTGATTTAAAATTTGTCAGGAGACATGAAATACAATACTTTTCAATGTATGTAACATTTGTTCATTATGCAAATTCAGAAAAAGCATGATCACTAAAGTTGGGTGGGGAAAAAAAGTTGATTTATTGATATCGGTATTGGGTGTCAGCCAAATCAGTTGTGAAATATAACGGTTAGGTATAAAGTCCAATATTGTGCATCCCTATCAAAAATTGCTCCAGACCAAAAGCACACAAAATATATGGACATGTTTGTCCACACACTTCTGTGATACAGTGTAATTCTCAGTGTACTCTGAAGTATAACCATGCTGTGATCACCAGGAAGTTAAATGTAAATTGCCCTAGCATTTATATTACATTTTCATTGATACCAAATGAAAATGAAATGGAGAGTTTGCGTTTTCATTTGCATCATGGCAGCAGTTTCCTTTCTTGTTTAATGAATTTTGTCACCCGTTAAAATAAGAGGACCAGATGTAACATCTGATTAATCAGAGGAGAGCAGTTTCTACCACTGTCAGTCATCCTCTTTTCATTGTCCAGTTCTGTCCCAAACATAAAGCTGCAAGTAGCAATGAACGGATCCTCGCACATCTGCACAACTCGTGGGGGCTGGCAGGATGCCCATCTGACGCAGCAGCTAATTTCTGTGAAAGTCAGACCCTGCACGAAGGAGTGAAATGGTAAATCCTTCGATTGTGGCCATTGGAATGACCTATTTCACATTTTCTATCACTTCCTGTGTCCAATTTTTTTTTTAATTTACTTTATTAATCCCTGAGGGGAAATTCAATTTTACACTCTGTTGTCAATTACACACAGGTCCGAACACACACATGCACAAACTGGACCTATACATGCACTAAATGGAGAGATGTCAGAGTGGGCTGTCCATGACAGGTGCTCTGAGCAGTTGGGGGGTTCGCAATCACCATGACACCCAATGTGCATGTAGTTGTCTTAGGGCCTGGAGCCTTATATAACACTCCAGTGGGCATATTGGACCATGTATGGCGGAGTTACAAACCACTTTCTGTTTGGTGGCGAAACATTGACATTTGACACCTTGCCACGGTCACACTGTTTGACAACACTCAAGCTTTAAGAAACTTTCGATGTCCATGGTCTTTAGATGATTTGAAGTCAATTGGGTGAAATCTGTAGGAGGAGTTTGTTAAAGTACGACCTCTGGAAATGGCCAAAAAATGCACAAAAGTGGCAAAGTAAGTCAAAATGTCTGACTTCCTGTTGGGTTTGGGGCATGGCTTCAAGAGACATCTTGGGATGTTACGTGTGTCTACCAAGTTTCGGAAATGTCGGTGACACCAGCTTCGGGGGCTGCTTCGTTGAAATTTTGTGGGGGGCGCTACTGAGCCATATTTTGGCAGCCGAGCACGAGACCCCTAAAATACCAAATTTTTCACCAGATGTGATGTGTGTGCAAAGTTTCATGAGTTTTTGCATATATTAAGCTCCTCAAAAAAGCGATTAATTTGCAGGAAGGATAAAAATCCCTTGGATTTCAATAGGGTCCTGGAAGCACGTGGTGCTCTGTCCCAAATAAATATGAATATGAATACTGCTGCCTCTGAGGGCTTTCAAAAGATATACAGTTATTTAGTAATAGACTGATTCCTCATGACTTGCTGTGATTCAGAAATATGAATCGGCACGTTCCTGGTGGGTTTGACTTTAAGAGGCTTTTATTTTCTCTTCTGTCGTGTATCATCTTCACAAAACAATCAGCTTAAAGGCTTTTCTTCTATTTCAAAAGAACAGTTAGAGTCATCTCGAGATGATTTTTATATTCACAACAAAGTGAAAACACAAAGCCTTGAACTCAACACTCAGCCAATTGTTACTTACTGACAGTAACAAAGCACTGACTAAACATTTATCTTCAGCCTGGTTGCATAACACCATGTAACAAGATCCACTGGAAGAAGAGGTTTGCAGATAGTGTGAAAATTGCATTAATATGGATCTTTCCACCGGCAAGTTTGCTATGACGCACGTTTGATATTCTAGTCATGACTATTAGGAAGCCAACAGGGAATAGAGACACAGCAGCTGAGCTCTGAATGGGTTTTATTGATCTATTTTGTGGCACTGGGATGGAGATTAAAGTATGAATACAATATCATCACATCACACTGGCACTGAGGATTTTCTCCAGAGAGCTGCTTTATTATACAGCATCTCTGAGTAAATCTTCACTGTCGGGAATTCATGATAACAGACACGATACAATAATGTCTCTCTCTAACTATAATGTTGCCATACAGTGGCAGTGCAGGCAAACAAAATATTAAGAGGACAGCTCTAGTTTCAGACAACCTGAATTATATTTATAGTTTTGGCAACAGTTTGTGAAGATTAAAAATCAAAAGCTGAGATCTGGGAACACGATGACATGGCAAAAAGTTGGGGCATGAAACATGAGCAGATAGGTAAACTAACAGATAAGCCAAACCAGCTCAGTCGCCACAAGAAAAATGTTCACATTGTGCGTTTCTGCAAACCACGAATACGTTACGGTTGCATGTTTCATACGTATCTTACCAACGTTTCTAAGGTGACATAAAATATAAGCTGACTTTGTCATCGGAGGATGGAGGGGGCGGTGGATGGTGTGTCACCTTTGTGGCGTTTCCACCACCATTTGTGGCACCAAACCTGGGTGTTTTTTTGCCAAACCTGAGTTTTTTTAAGCAGCACATTGTGGCGTTTCCCAGCAGCATTTGAGCCATGTAACCAAGGTGTTTTTAGTGGCACATTGCAGCATTTCCCAGCAACACTTAAGCACGGAACATGGGTATTTTTTTTAGAAGCACATCACAGTTGTTTCTGGCGGTGTTTGTGGCACCGATTCGGGTATATTTAGTTGCATATTGAGGCCTTTGCCTGTGGCGTTTGAGCCACAGAACTCAGATGTTTTTAGCGGCATATTGCGGCATTTCCAAGCATTGTTTGAGCCATAGAACGTAGGTGCTGTTAGCGGGGCATTGCAGTGTTTCTGCTGTGTTTGTGGCACTAAACCTGGTTGTGTTTAGTAGCATATTGTGGCTTTTCTCAGCAACATTTGAGTCACAGAACCTGGATGTTTTCTGCAGCCTATCACAGTGTTTTCCAGCAGCGTCTGTGGCACTGGTTCAGGTGTATTTAGTGGCATATTGCAGTCTTACCCTGCCGCATTTGATCCACAGAACCTGGGTGTTTTAAGTGGCACATAGCTGCATTTCCAACCATCATTTGAGCCAGGGGACATGGGTGTTGTTACCGGGACATCGCAGCATTTCCAGGCCACGTTTGTGGCATTAAATGTGGTTGTATTTAGTAGCGTACTGTTGCCTTCCCCGGCAGCATGTGAGCAACAGAGCCCGGCACATTGTGGCATTTCCCAGCAGCGTTTGTATCAAACCTGGGTGTTTTTAACTGATGCATCAAGGTGTTCCTCAGCAGCATTTGAGCCACAGAACCTCTGTTTCATCGTGGTGTTTCCGTGTGGCGTTTGAAGAAACCAAAACCTAGTGTTTTTAACCAACACATTGCAGGTTATGCTCCACATAACCTCGGTATTTTTAACGGCATATTGCAGCATTTCTTGGCAACATTCGCGACATCGAACCTGGGTGTATTTAGCAGCACATTGAGGTGCTTCTTGGCAGCCTTTGTGGCACAAATCCTGAGTGTATTTAGTGGCACATCACAGTGGGATATGTAGCACCAAACCTGGGATTTTTTCAGCGACACATTGCAGCGTTTCCCAGCGACGTTTGAGCCACAGAACCTAGGTGTTTATAGCAGCACATAGTGGTGTTTTCCAGTGGCTTTTGTGTGACTAAACGTGGGTGTTGAAAGTGGGAACATGGTCTTTTCCTGACCATAACCAATTGGTTTTTGTGCTTAAATCCAACCACACCTTCACCACAGTCTTGTGGAAACATACAATATAACGTATCTGCTACAAAATAATGTACAAATATAACATATCTGTGGTTTGCATTTGGTTGGCCAAACTTATTTGGGAGAGAAAACTAAAGCAAACAATAGAATTATTATCCAAAATGTCCACTGTACACATTAGTCATAGTTTACAGATGGATTTCCAGCTTCAACTTTGACCCACCGTACCTGTCATAGTTGTGCATGTACAGCATTCCTGTGCAGTGAGGGATTACTGCAGACATTTCAGGTACACTCAAGGTTTTACCTCCAAATAAAGTGAATTGAATTAGAGGCGTTAACATCAAAGAATGTATCATTTACTGCAAATGGTTACACAGTTAGATTTCTGCTGTGTGAAGGATCTCTCAATTAATCTGAGCAGCGACAATGATTCTGCTGAGAGAGAGAATCCCCAAACACTTAGGGTACCGCATCAGATACAGAAACATACATGAACATGAGCTCAGCAAGATAATTCAAAGCTTTAATGACACAAGGAGGGAGCTGCACAGCATCAGCAGCATTAGAGAATAAGAAGAGTATTAGACACAGTTTATAAAGGCCACCTAAAGCACTTTTATGAATATGATGGAATGATAGTAAAACATATGATGCAACCTGAGCGCTCTGTCTGAACATCATTAAATAATCTGGATAAACTTAGTTTGTGAAAAACCTGTCTGACCTTCTGATGCTTGTGAGCATTTACTTTGATGAGTGCAAAGTAATCAACCGATAAAAACAATGGCAATAACTCCAAAAATAGGAGGCAAGTTGTGAGAACTGGCACACAATATATAGTGTTTCCTGCTTCTATTTTATAGATAACTTTTGTAGAAGGGAAATTAAAAAGACAATTTAATATTTAAACACACATTGTTCTGTCTGAAGCAACAAATTTGTATTGGTCCTTTTACATTGCAACATATTTAGACTTCTCCAGCAGACTTCAGTACTGCATCCTGAATCGCTGTAGCTACTGGAAACACCATTAGCAAGAAATGCTTTCAGTAAGAGTATTAAAAAAAGTGTCTGAATGTGTGGTCAGGCGAAGCTCCAGCTGGTCCAGAGCATCAGCAGCGTACCGGCATATGAGGCCAGAACCAGCAGGTAGAAGCGAAACAGGAAGCAGTCGAGCTTGGAGCAGAGGGCCAGCCATTCCGCCTGAGCCGAAGACTCACTGTCCTCCTGGGATAAAGCCAGGCGGAGAGAAACCAGCTCCTGGAGAAGCCACTCCAGCCCAGATGGAGCATCCTGGATCTCATTCAGGGACAGCAGGTCCTCCTCCAGTGACGGCTCAAGCTCATAATCTATGAGGAAGATCAGGGAATCTGGTTTAAACTGTGAACAGTTAATATAGATGCATGCAGTTTCTCTACATAAATGTAAATAATACAAACTGATCATCATGGCTGGGACAATTTAGTCATATTTCTGGCATCAGTATTGTGATACTTTCAAAAATGCTCAGTTTCCAAACACTTTGGTACAGACTGTTTCATCTCAGCTGGCCAGAGAACAGCTTTTCCAACTCTTTCATCATTAATCAGAAGCTTTCAGATGGGATTTTACAGAGATAAACTGGAGGAAAACAGTTTTCACAAACTGAAATATAAGAACATCTAAGCCTTAAAGGTCCAGTGTTTAAGATTCATGGGATTTAGTGGCCTCTAGTGGTGAGAATTGCAGATTGCAACGAGCTGAAACTTCTCCCGGTCAGAATTCCTTCAGTGTTCATTGTTTAGACGGTTCTCTTCCTCTCCAAAACAAACGGACCAAGTGATTAAAAACACAGAGTAAAGCAGTTTCACGTTAGACATCAGTGTGTCTCTGACACTGTTCGGCTTGTCGCAGACAAACCGCTAGCCGAGCCCCTGCTGATGCGTGGTCACCTTTTTTCCTCTGATAACTTAAAGGTCCGTTGCGTAGGATTTAGTGGCATCTCACAGTGAGTTTGCAGAACTGAAACTTCTCCCTTGTCACGTGCTAAGTGTGTGTCGAGGATGCTTCCTTAGTAGGATGAGTCCTTCCAAGTCCGGTGCTACAAAGGCAAGACTCCTTCCTAGCATTGGAACACATTGGAACAGGCTAGTGAGTGCCCAGGTGTGCATCACTGAAGAGGACCTGCCTTTAATTCTGGCAAATCGAGCGCAAAAAATTGTGGTTGCTTGTTGCCCGCTGAGGATACACACATGCATCCTTGAGAATTTGAAGGATCCTTGACATTGGAACAGTCCTTTGGCTGGATTCAATGACGTAGCCTTCCTGAAATTCAGCCCTTTTAGGATCCTTTCTTGACTCAGAGAAGCACCATGACAACATGGCCGACTCTGTTGACCAGTGTTGGGCTTGTTACTCTAAAAACGTAACAAATTACTCATTACTTTTTCAAAAGTAATAATATTACTTTACCTATTACTCTCTGCCAACAGTAATTTGTGACACGACTCTTATATTGGTAATTGGGTATCTCCCCAAAATTCAGATGTGTGCCTCTGTGTGAATGTCAGGGTAATCACTGGTAAGTGTAGCTAGGGCTAGATAGCTTTATTATTTTTTTTACCTGGGGGACTACCTGCAGCAGCAGTGTTCTTGTCATCTTTCCTGTTGACAAAATCAAATTAATGGGAATATTTCCAGCCGTTAAGGTCGGTGTTTCCAACTAGCTCGCTGCTTAGTGATGCAAATGCACAGCAGGACGATTACAAGCAACAAAAGTAATGTTGTAACGAGTTGTTTGGTTTTAGAGTAACTGTAATATTATTACTGTATTGTACAATATTAGTGATTAGTTACACTACTCATCACTGGAAAAAGGAATATTATTAATGTAACGCACTGCTAGTTACGCGTTAGCGCCCAACACTGAAGAGGACTCACTCCATTTGTAGATATAAACGGCTCATTCTAAGGTTTAATGTTAAAAAGTCAGTGCTTCTCTGACACAGCTCATCGCAGAGGGGCTGCTAACCATGGTGGCTGATGCGAATAGCTCTATCTGGAGTCAGCATTAGGTTTACTATAGAAACATGGCGGTGCAACATGGTTGACTCCATGGATGAGGACCCACTCCCTGTGTAATTATAAACAACACTTTCTGAAGTTACAAAAACGCACAAGTCTTATTTTCAGGTGATTATACACTAAAGAAAACACTCATATTCCATTTCTGCTAGTAAATCCTCCGAAATCCTACTCAAAAGCCTTTGTGTCACCAACAATACCAGAAGTTCAGTAACATCTGAATTGTTTTAAATTGTTAGGGTTTAAACTTTCCCGCAGAAGTGCTTTGGCTTCCTTTTATCCAAGCGTTCTTTCACCCTTGACTCCATTGAACACCTGTTTATTGCAAACTGACCTTTCTGATTTGGTGAAGCATGAAGCAAGAACACACCACAGTATCGCCTGTCAGCAGGACTTTTGGAAAATCTCAGTCTTTGAGCTCGTAGCTTACCTCCAGATGGGTTGATGTGATCGAGGGTCTTAATGGAGGTTAAAGCGCTCTCTGTGAAGCCGTGACCAGCTGAGCCATACTTGTCCAGCAGGCAGGCAGACACTGACATTTGCCTGACCTCCTTCTCACTGTGGTGGAGCAGCTTCACCACCAGAATAGACTTGATCAGGCTGAGCATCAACAGGGCCATGCACACCGCAAAGAACACACCTGGACGGAGAGGGGAGAGAAATCAGAAAAGCTCCCAACCCTGGCTTTTTGCACAATCTCTAGATTAACCTAATAACCAGAGTAAAGCATTATATTCCAGATCAAACCTGATCTTCCTCTAATGGCCCTCTAGAGTTTTACATCTGTGGGTGTTTTTGTGCAGAGATGACTGCACTGACTGTATTAGTTTTAAATCAATTGATTTAAGTTGTTAGAATGTAACCTGCAGTTATTGTAACAAAAACAAAATTTTGACTGTATTTTTGTAGAAAAAAAGTTTATTGAAAAAAATATACATAGTTAAAAAAGTGTAAGGAGCCGAAAGAAAGGAGAGGCTCAGGAATCAGCAGCAAGGTTCAATGCTTTTGCGTTGCATTGAACAGTGTTAGAATAAAATATGTGAATAACAGCATTAAAAATAGATTTTTATAGTTTCACATAATAAATCTTTTTATTGGATTATGTTTCTTCAACCTAAAGGCATGCTGCCCACCCAGTGGACATGTGAAAAACCCCTTGAATATAGAGATAGAGAGAGCAGGGCCTCCAACAACCTGTCACTACACCACATCTGGGACGCCTCACGACATTCCAACAGAAAGTCTAGCATGTTTGATTTTTTTTTTGTCGTTCTTGACTGCTTCCGTCACAGCCGTCACTTTGACCAATAGGAACACAGAGCAATAAGCTGCCATAAACAACTGTACGGCAACAACACCCCAGCCTTTTAGATATTACCTTTAGGGACGTTAGCACACAGAGTAAAAAGGGAACAGCAGAGGCTGCTGAGTACTGCCATTAGCATCAAGCTAGCAAACAATGTTATTTCTTTATAATGGAGACAGACATAAAGTACGAGAATTAAAAAATAGTGGCTTTTACTCACCACAACTGCAGAGGCTACCAGCTTCATTTGAAACCGACTACATTAGACACGGGCCGTTATTTATTATTCCGTCTTAATTTTTATATTTTTACTTTTTATCCGCTCCCGTTTGCCTTGATAAAGTTAATGCTTCACGCCGTCATTTCAAACTCAACACTTCCTGTATCTGTTTCAAATTAAAAGCCCGTTATAACTTGGGTTGAGAGAATCCCTTCATTTTTTAAAAATACTTTTATTGTGAAACATTTGCAGGAACTTGTTGTGGAGCATTCAGTGAGTTGTTTGTTTGCATACGGTTCTTCAAATGTAGCTCCTGCCATCTGCTGGCACTTTTTACGTTACTACAACAACATTTCTATACTGTTTGAGGGCCTTCCTGTGTACCCTGTTGTTTCCTGTTGTCCATGAGCACCCTACACAAGGTTTTGATTTGATTATACAGAGCAATCAGTTGTCTCTTTTCCAGTGCTTGACCTTGTTTTTATCTTCTCAATTATTTGCGTAAATCAAAAAGATGCTGTTGCAACTATTTAGAAGCCCAGATAAAAAATAGAGTAATGTAATTTCATAGAAAAATCAACAACTCTGCTTAAATTATCTGGATAACGAACAGAAATGTTGACATGTCCCACCTATGAGTGGAGTCCTTACTGCAGTGGCGGGCAGGTCATCTGTCAGGTTGACTCTAAAGACAGTGTAACCCAGCAGGATGCTGATCTTAAAGGCAATGCGTGTGCCGCTGTTCAGAGGCAGGTAGAAGCTGATCACATCTACCAGCATGAGAAAGATGCTGGGGATGAGGAGTCCCACCACATACAGCAGGGGGCGCCGGCGGATCAACACCTGCAAGAAAGATGAGGACAGAGAGCTGAGATCTAATGGACACTCAGAAATAATATCAATTATTCAGCCACATGTTCCCTTCAGTGGCGTCTGGCTGTTTTGCTTTTATTCATTCAGGTGTTGACGTAGCTACCACCTTTGCTTCATACTGAAGTTTTGTTAGAATCAACATTTTTCTCAGAGCTGAAGACGAACAGAGGCATTCTCCGTCAGAGACCCTTTTCATAAGACATACCTACCTTCAGCAAATAATCTGCCACAGTGTAACAATATCCCAGTGAGCCATGAAATGCTCCATTATCAGAAAGCCTTTCGCTCTTTGAGCTGAATAAATAGCAGCCCTCCCTGCTCTCCACCTGCAATGGGCTATGGGGCCATTTTCCTCACCACTAACAAGAAGTCCATTGATCAGGCAGCCACTGAGACAGTCTCATTATGGTTGCTCACCCTCCCCTGTCTATCAGCCTCCCTCTCTATCTGTCTCTTTACTTGCCAGAAACAGCCTCGGCCTCATCATTTGGCATTAGCTCACTAGCCCGATCCATGAAGGTCGCGGCCAATTGCTTTACACTTTACAATTCCAGCGCGCAGTGCGGAGGGGGGCTAACCCACAGAGGGGCTACAGTTTAAAGCTCACCATCGATAAGCAATCACAGCCATCACAGTGCAGCGACTGGCTCACTTGTAACAGAGCTGTTTCACAGTACTGCACCGTTAGACATCAGTAATATTACAGAAAAATAACCTGCAGTACAACATTTATACTCTCTACCTTGGCCTTCAATCACTCCCTCTGTGTTAATGTGATACATGTACATGACCGAGACAATAAGGCACATACGTTGAACTGGATGTGAGCATAGTCAGTGTTGTCTTGGTGGATTTGCCAGTAGCTGGAAGGAATGGACAACAGTTCCCACTCTCCATCGTTCATGAACTCCCTCTTATCATTAGCAATGGCCTCGGCACTCCTCCACAGCGCCAGGTCGATTTCCTTCACTGCAACAGAGAGATAGAGAGATGATGATGAAGGTTAGAAAGGAAAGCAGTAATTATCTGCTTTTCCTTTTTGATCATGTTCATCATTTTTTCCTCCCAGTAAACACAAAGAGATTGTGTTTGCTTGGATTTTATCCAGGTAGTTTTTACACTTAACTACCTCTGTCTAAACATGCAAACAAGGTGAATTGGAAGTTGTATGTCTACCAGGCTGCAGCCGCCTAAGCTGAGTAGTTGGCTACTGATGAAGTATGTGGGACAAAATAATCTCAATCACTGGAACTTTGCTCATTTATTATGGAGATGATTCAGTTGTTTTAGCCGCCATCCAGTTGGGTGTGCCCAGAAGAGCATACTCAAAGAGCACCTGAGAGGATACCATCCCTTTATTCTTGTGCTGTCTGCTGTAACCCTCCAACATCGCAGCTCCAGTTACATTGCACATTTGTCATACAATAGAATGTTTTCAAATGGAAAGCATTTGTTTATGGTCTTATATTAAGGATCCTTTCAGTGATTTCAGAGTTGTAATTCTCACGCATGTCTTTATTTTTTAATGAAATATATTCCAACATGAGATCGATTGCGGATGCCACAGTGAAACGAATCAATCATACCCATGTTCTTTGATAGTACGCTAACCATTCGCACCAGATTTTACTGCACGTGTTGCATCCCAGTGATATGACGCCATATTACACTGTGTCCCAGCCTTTATTTAATAGCCTTGCTTTTCATTATGTCACCTACCAATGGGGGTGTTTATTGGTCCGGTGCATTCTGGTAGTTGCAGTCTTTCTACCGCTTGAGCAAACGCTAATGCCACAGTCCTTTTCCTCTTTTTTTTTTTTCCAGTCATTAAGCACCAGTTTCAAAAGTATTTGCACTGCAGAGCCTGCCCAGTTTTGTCAAAAGACCATGTTTCCAGCACAGAAATACTTCCTTAAGCAAAAATATTAAACATTATCTAGAACCAGCCTCTAAATTTAGATTTGCTGCTTCCCTTTTTCTAACTTGATCATATTTTTGAGTTTAGGTGTGTTAGTCATCAAAATAAAAATCATTTTAAGGAGTCACCTTGGGCTTTAGAAAATTGTGACTGACATGTTATAGACAAAATAATTAGTTGCCTAATTGGGAAAGTAATTGGCAGAATAATCTATAGTGAAAATCGTAACCCCTGTCTCCGTTCAAAGATGGTCTCTGGTGTCAGATGTGAATGGCCCTCTTGATTTTTCTCTGGCCCTGGTTGATGACTTTTGACCCCTTCCCAGCCTTTGGTCTAATGTTCACAGTCTGATGGTGTTGTCTGTTGCTAGTGTTCATTCAGTCTCTTGTATTCACCTTATTCCTGCGTGTGCTACTGTAGAGATGATTGTGGGTTGACATTGCTCCAGTCGAGTCATTATATGCCAGTTTTTTCTGACACAGCCTACATGCTACCTTGTTTTCATTTTCTTGATCAAAGTACTGCCAAACCGTGCTGGTTTTGTGAGAGGACATCTCTCCAATGTCCCACTGTGCTGTTTTAAAACTCCAGTCTACTTCAGCATTACTGCGGGGAGGGGGACTGCTGTTTGATGGCTCTGTGGTATAGTTTCATTGGCCTACCTACAGAGAGGAATAATTTGCCACCTGTACTGTTTTATGTTAATACCGGATTGTCCATCGTCCATGTTAATGGAAGTTTGTGTAAAAAAGTCTACCCTTTGAAAATAACTATAACTTAGGGGAGATTCTCCATCCATTTTTCCCCAGTGTCATAGATAAGCAAATGTACACGGTAAGATAACCGTTAACTTTTATATCATGGTATACCTTAAAACCGGTATATCGCTGCAACCCTAGTGAGTAGTGATGACCCCTTACTTGGAAACTCTGGCTACATGTTCATAGGCACATAAGGGTGTATAGGATGCTCCTGGTGGTCCCTTGGTTGTAAAACTGAGCAAACTCCATTGACTGTTGAAAGCTCTAGAAAAGCTACGAAGTTGACCCTGAGTTTCCAGTGTTTTGTCAAGCTCCCATAAGGCTTGGGAGATTCTAAGATTAGGTGGTTGTACTCAAATCATATTCCTCATGGGTCCCACAAAATTCTACCCTGCATTTACCTGAATTTACTGAGCTTACAGACACACCGGGAAACACACCTGAGTGAAGCCAGCTGCGGAAGGTAAGGCTGCAGTTCTGCTTGTCAAATGGAAAGGCGTACATCTCCAGGCTGCAGGCCAGTACCACCTGCATGGGCCGGTAGTTTTTCACTGAGCCAGAGGAGTTGACGTACACATAGGGGATCGGCAAGGACTTCCCCTCGTCCACACTGAGAATGAGCGAGAGGGGAGGAAAGGTGGAAAACAGGGCAGAATATGAGACTTGAGGAGCTGTAGTGGTCATTTGGTGGTCCAACTTATATTAATGATCACATTTATCACAAGTGGTCTCTGAAATTCAACTTTACTTTCGATTACAGTTAACGACTTTAATTATCACCTTCGAGCAGTTGTAACACCAATCACAAAATGTAGGACAGAAGCAGAGAGGAGAATATGAAAAAGAAGAAGGATAAGACCATTTCTTACATTACCATTATCAGCCAGTTCCAATATTTAGCCAGGTTAAGGGACCAAACTTGTTTTTGCATGTTTTCAACAACATTACTTAATATTGTAGAAGTAGTAGTTGTTTTTTTTAATGTATGTTAGTCTTTGTTATTTTGCAACTTTTAGAGACTTGAATCACAGTAAACAGTTAAATGTTTGCTCCAAATACTTTCAGAGATGTGAGGGTGCGCTAGCACGGCAAGATAGCTCTATCTAGCAGGTCAGCTATGTACGCTATGACGCGCCAGTCAGCATCCACGCTCTACCCAGGAGAACAGTCTTATCTCAGAAGCCCTTTGGTAATTACCAGTATTATCTGTAGAATTTTAATCCTTTCAAAAGAGAAACTTAAGTCTTGTACCCTTTTTCCACCAAAATTAGCATGCATATGCAGGTTTTTTAAACATGGTAACCTGCTAAAATAGGCA
Source organism: Epinephelus moara (assembly GCF_006386435.1). NCBI lineage: Eukaryota > Metazoa > Chordata > Actinopteri > Perciformes > Serranidae > Epinephelus > Epinephelus moara. Next base: position 29,945,195 of record NC_065508.1, read on the forward strand.
ACAGACTATCTTCCTATTGCCAGCAGCACAAGTTGAGTAAATATGCCTTTTTTCCCCTTCCCTAGTGTGTAATGCTCCATGTCACAGACACACTGGAAAATAGGTTTGTAAACTGTAGAAAGTGCATGGAGGCTGGTGAAAATGTCAAGGCAGTTAATTTTGCCTAAAATCTGTTACCTGTCCAATCTCCCTTTCAAACTTGATGCAGACTAATTTTGAGTAATGTTCAAGCACTGCTTGGACAGAGCAGGCTCCTCCAGGAAGGGTGCTGGGCTTTGAACAGTGGAATCGCAACTTCCAGATCCCTCAAGTGATGCCTATGGCATCCCATAGACTTACAGTGGAAAAGAGATGTCAGTAAATCAGTGGATCACAACCTCTTTTCACAGGGGTTGGATCCATTTAGATTTTCAAAGTCTAGAGGAGCCACCTGAATAAATAATTTTATCTCTATTCAAGTTAGCGGAGGGTTAAACCACAAGTTAGTCACATTGCTTGTGACAGTCTCTAGCGTGCCTGCTCTATGGGAACAATGAACTTTTTTGGCGTCATGCACCACTGAGCAACTTTCAAAGCAAATTGCGCCCCACCTCAAACGCTCTATCCAGTTCTCTTTTTTCATCCACTGGACGGAGACAGACGGTATTTAGTGACAGCCAGTCATTGTTTTGCACCAGAAAAGGGGCATAAAGTAGCGCATCCACACAAGTTGTAATTCCACTGTTGGGCCACTGCTAATATTGACTTCAAAGCCATGGATGTATATTAAGAGACCTGGATAGAGCATTGGAGGCAGGACCCTGTTCATTCCTATGACAGTTGCTCAGTGGTGCATGAAACCAAAAAAGCTCTATCTCTGAAATTACCCAGATGATCAGCACTGCTTCCGCATCAATAGGTCCATAGAGTAAGGGCACTAGAGACTTTCCCCGGCCGAGAGGGCTACTTCAGGTTAGTGCACCGCTAACTTGAATGGAGATTAAATGATTTAATCTTGCACCTCTGCTGGACTTCACAACTGATGCTTAAAGAAATGTATCCCTGATTTAAAAACACCTCTCTCCCAATGTAATGTAATGTCTGTGGGAAAAGTATTTTTCGGGCCTAATGGCATCATATGACAGACTCAGGAGTTGTAATTCCATTGTTTGGCCACCACAAAAAATTGGCTTCGAAGTCTGGCATACTTCCTGGGAGCCTGGGCCACCCATCAATACCAACTAAAGCTGAGCGGAGCTGGAACTGCAAAATACCAGTAACTACATCAGAGTCCTTAGCCCCAGGAGTGACTGCTGATTGTAGCCTTTCCAATCAAATACAGACCCCAGATGTTAGTGGCTGGGGTTTCTGTGCGTTGGGAAAGCGGCTTTTGAGTCAAAATCTAGTTGCTGATCAAACTAGTTTGAGTGGTGGTAGAGTTAAGGTTGGTGTTTTGTATTGGGCCTACTTTTATGTACATATCTTATATATCTGACTTATAGTATATTTTAATGCACCAATAATGATATTGGACCCTGCGTTATTGATAGTTATTACAGTAAGGATAAGGATAACATGCACAGTTGTATAATTACCAAAGTCTTGCTGAGTGGGTGATGTAGAGTTTGAACTTTAGCATACTCTTTATTGAGAACGTTCTGGTGTCATTTTTATTCTCACTGGGGGAGTGCCGAAGTAGGGCATTTTTTAAATCTACTCCTAGTTGCTTTAATGTAAGGATTCAGTGCTTAGGGCTTATGGTGGACATTAGGACTCAGACAAGGTCTCTGCAAGTGGATCTTTATAGATAATCGAAATCAATGGAGGTCAATGGCTGAGCAAACAATAGGAAAAACAGAACTAAAAGATGCTGTACATTGAGACTAAAATGTCAGTACTTTCGTACAATTCACTGACGATAACATCGGGTATCCAGATGGCATCAGATGACAGTGAGATCTCATTGATGCCATCAAACTCCTCTGGGTCCCAAACCAAGAACTCGTCTGTCCAGATCTGAAAACAGAGCAGGAAGTTTGTAATAAAATAAATGGGAAAACAAATGGTTACAAAAGCACTTAAACCAAAAATTGAACTCAACTGCCAGTGTTATTGATTGTGAAGTGTATTACAATCAATACTGTGTAATTCACTCGTGCTGTGAAGTGAGAGCTGCTGTGAAATTTACAAGGCTCGCAGCATATTGTGAAGAAACTTTAAAATGAAATCCCAGTGTTTTGCACAAGTTGTGTAAAGCTGACAGCAGAAGTCAGACACTGAGGTGATAGATATTTGGAAGTGTTTTAATTTTAAAGATATGGATTTTATAGAGGAGAAAAATATATTTTTTGCTGAAGCTTTACAATGAGAATCAAAAAGGACCCACCTACCTGTCTGTACCAAATACTGGTAGTTATGCTCTGGGTCTTTCCATCCTGTGAAAAGCAGAAAGTCTTGATAATACTTTGTAATAATACTTTAGTCTTATATTATACTGTGTGGACGTTGATGATATCAGATCTCTAACCCATTAAATTAAAAACCAGCAGCGTGATTGTAGCAGAGTGTTTTCAAAGTTTACACACCACATCGAGGACAGACTGCAGGATGAGGTCTATGTAGATGATGGTGGGACTGGTCCAGTTGTGAACAGGACGAACTCCGCAGTCGTATTTCCTCAGGAGGGTCCTTGTCAGCTGGTTCAGAGCTGATCTCTTCGGCTTCTCGGGCACACATTCAGCCACACGAGCTGAAAGGCAAAGCTAGATTACCAACTGGGGCTCCAGATCCTCCAGGGACCCGAAAGGCTTCAAGTTCGCGGTAATGTGATTAATTACAAATTTCTTTGGGTGATACTGTCTGCGTCTACCATTTAAGCACAAAACTGAAAAAATTTTCTTCACGCTTCCATACATCTTGAGTGCCAACCCGGCATATACACATACCCCACAGATACAACATACATTTGCCACACACACACATGGATCTGAAATGTCATTTCTATTTGTCTTTGATGCTGCTCTGTTCTGTTCCTGGTGGGTCTTTGCTGCTGCCTTAGGCTTTCCATGTAGGCGCATGGAAGGGCAGGGAGGATTGCCTCAGGCTTTCCTCATTTGCACGTGGAAGGGCAGAGAGGTGTGCTCTCTCTGCCGTATGGCTTTCCACGCAGGCGTGTGGAAGGGCGGAGAGGTGTGCTCTCTCCGCCTTATGGCTTTCCATGTAGGCGCGTGGAAGAGGCTTTCTGCGTAAGCCCGAGGAAAGGCAGAGGGGCCGCAGAACAGAGCCATACCACCCAGTATAATACTGTCCCAAATATAATACTGCAAATGGAATTAACGCTTTCTTTGACAAAAGTTTTCCTGACTGAACTTAAGTTATTTACACAGTAATATGAAAGTATTCCCTGACATAAGTGGTTGCGGTGCTTTTTAATAACCTGTGATTCAGTAACTCTACATTTTCTTTACCAGTGTCGTCATTATTACATGCAGCGTACCAGTGGCGCCCCCAAGGGGACACAACCCAGACACACCAAACCAACTTCAGAGAACTAGCTGCAATAAAAGCCGACTGTAGCGTCACCTCATGTCACTGTGTCTCGGCCAGAAAGTCGCACATAAACACACTGTAGAGACTACAGCTGATGGCCACAAGGATGTAGGTTTTGCATCTGTGTGGAATAAAAAAAAACTCTCCACACCAGCAGATGGCAGTAATCTGTATTTATTATTCAAAGAGGGAACCTGGAAGACTGACTTGACACAAAATATTCTAGCGTTCAAACTTGCGCAAGTAACGCGAAAATATATTTTCAGACTTGTTTTACTTAAAAAAAAGAAAAGAAAAAGAAAATTAAAAACTCAAATGAAAATTTAAAACCATAACTTAACAGCCACCCTGGAGTAACTCTGAGGACCCTCTAGTGCAGTTGTTTGGCTAGTTTGCTGTCTCTGTTAAGTAGCTGTCTGTTAGTCACTCACGCTACAGCAGGAAACAGCACTTCAAAATAAAAGCTCTGTGCTGGAAATTCACTGTACTTAAAAATAAAGTGTGTTTTTTACAAACTTGACACATTTGCAAGTCACTTGCGGCCCACTCAGAATGGACCTGCGACCCACTTTTGGACTGCGACCCACCAGTTAGGAACCACTGCCCTAGGTGTCCCAGACCCCACAGTGAAGACTCGGGCCCTGACATGTACACAGATACATCACACATTAAAATGAGACTGTTGTGGAGCTCAAAATATTAACTGTACCCGTATTAGTCTGTGCACATCAGATAAATAGTGACGTTAATCATAAGATGAGAAGCCTGTATACTACAACAGCAGTTGAGTTCCAGAAATTCTGTCATGCTTTTGGTTTTGGTGTACTGTGCCCAAATTTCCGGTACCTCAATCTGGCCACCCCTATGAAAAGTTTCCGGGGGCGCCGCTGTACCTGTGCGTGTGTTACATGACATATGACAGGAGGGTTAGAAAAAAAGATCATGACACCACTGACAGTGAATCTGTGAGAGGGGAGACGCTGACCTATAAAACAACCAATGAGTCATGGAACGGTCACACTCCAAAGAGCAAACAAAGCTAGCTGGCTCTGTTTTGATTTTACATTTTACAAAGTAGAAATCTTTGCAGGTAATTTTTAACTTACAAGTAGTTCATTCTATTAAGGAAATGCAATTATCTGGTCGTATCTTTAGCCAGGAAGAACACCTTACCTGAGAACAGCAGCATCAACCAGATGAGAGACATCAGGCTAAAAAAAGTCAACCTTCCAGATGACAGGTGATATCCAGGTGTCGCATCAAATCTGCTCTGTTAACACAAAAATATCCACAGTTTCGGGAGCAGCAGTGTTGAGTGTAGAGGAAGCACAATGAACAGGGTAGTGCAGACATTTTGGTAGCACTGATATTGATTTTCCACTGCCTGGGTAAGGTGATACATAATGAAAGACGCTGGAGAGGAAGCTCCCCGGAGGTTTGTTTAGTGCTGGTGTATTGCTTCATTACAGAGGAGCACGAACACTTAGGTATCTGTCATCATACAGGTGTTTCTAAGCCAGCTGTAAGCACCACACAGAGCATGCAACAGATACACATCATAAATTGTTCCTGTGTTGCACAGAATGGCCAAAGGTATTTTCTTAAGTGTAATTTAAGAAAACATTGAAGTTAGTTAGTTATTTATTTATAAGAATTGTTAGTTAATGAAACTAACAATTCTGCAGCACTGTACAGGATGTATTGTGAAAAAGTAAATGTCACACAGCTTGTGTACCTGAAGGAGAAAACTGAGACCTGAATCTGAATTTTACAGACATCAGAGTAAATGAAAAATGTTTAAAGTGTGAGAGTCTAGAGTCTTAAGTCTTTCTTACAGATGACAGATGCAGTCAGCAGTAGCCGTCAGTCTTTGTGCTGTATCTTTAGCACTATGCTGTGTTATCAGGTCCCAGATGCTTTAAAATTACTCCCAGATGTTCTTAGAAAAACAGAAACAAATAAACACATTATAAAACAGTAGTAGTTGCAAATATGAGTAATTAAGAGTCTTATGTTGCTATTATATCACAGTTTTAGGATTTTTTTTTCACATTTTCATTTTTATTTATCATAGGCACAAAGAAATTATGACAGTCTCCAACTGTAAATATGTGTACTTTATGCACTGAATTAAAAAAAGAAAGCTTTAACATGTTTTACACGTCTACTGCCTGGCGCCTTTTCCTCTGAATTTTGCCAAACCTTAATGGCAGTGGCTCGTCTTAAGCCTCCTTAGCAAGGCTAGTAATGGATTCCAAATCCAAAAGGCTGCTGTAGAGGTGCCATCTTGTGGTAAAACATATTTTTGAATGCTCATTTAGACCGTTTTTTTTAATGTTGATAGGCTAATTTAGACTGAATTCGCAGTGTTACTATAAGGCTCAAATATGTTTTGCAGCTCCAGGCCAAATTTGGCTCTTTTGATAGTTAAGGTTGCTGACTCCTGTGAAATCCAGAAAACAGAAGGACAGCAAAATTAAGGTCAGTTAATAAAATGAAAAATACAATACACATATACTATTTTTAGGGCCTGCAAACTTGATTGTGTAATGTATTTGAAATTAAAGTACATTTTGTCAGCAGAGTGCTGCTGGAGAGAGACATGGAGAAAGATGTCAGCTGAAAAATGCCTGATTTTAATTTATTTATTTTTTTTATCACAAAACCATGTCAGTGTTGCTTATTAAAATGTTATATAGGCTATAATGACAAAATCAAAAAAGAAATCTGTTTTGAGAGCAGTGGCGTTGTTAGGTTTGGATGAATTTTTTAGAATTAGTCCCAGATCTAAACAGGCTGTATGTGTAAAAAAAAAAAAAAAAAATATATATATATATATATATATATAATATGTGTATATGTATGTATACTGCTGGGTAGTTTAATCTATAATTATACATCATCATTTATTGGCTGATTATAGTTTGTATTATTATCTAAGTGTTCAAAGGAACCAAAAGCAGACAAATAAATGTAGTGGAGTAACAAGTACAATATTTCCCTCTGAGCTGTAAACGAGAATTATGAAGTAGCATAAAATTAGGAACTGTTGTTCATGCTGTTAGTATAGCAATTACTTGATATCTGCCTGTACAGGTTAGATTTTTTTGTTCCCTTTTGTATTGATGTATGTAAAACAAATAAAAAATGAAATACTTAAGTCAATCAATATTTGTAACATCACAAATTATAATAAGTTTGGAAAATGAAATTAAAAAGATAAACAGCTTTAAGGGTAAATAAAATGCCAAAGTGAAGTGCAGAAAAATAGAACTTGTTAATAAAAAAAGATAATAATAATAATAATAATAATAATAATAATAATAATGTTAATTTCAAGAAATAAAATTCTCACAGCAGGATCCCCTCGGACCCCCCACCAGAGATCCAGGCTAAGCCCCCCCATGTCTTCAAATCCTAGAACCGCCCCTGTGAGAGTTAACAGTTTAAATGTTTTATATTTTATTGCAGAAAAACATAAAACACAGACACACTGTAAAATCATCTGTGTGAGGGTTTAAATCAGTATCAAACACTGGAAGTATTGTTTTACATTCACAACCGTCATGTGCGTTGTGAGAGCGCGCGCGTTGACGTTCCGGTGCACGCGCGTGTCCTGACAGGTGAGCGCGCGCAGCTGGCCGGTCGCTCTCAGCGGGTGACAGATGGAGTTGGTTTGACTCGGAGTCAGGGGCTGAAAGCTTTTTGGTGAAAACAGGAAGAAATTCACGTCTCTTTTTTATTTTTAATCTGCAATGAGAGGTGATCAGACAGAAAATGGAGAAAACTCAACGAACTCGGTGAGCGCAAAGGATGACGGGACAGTTATTAACGTAACAAGTGACATGTTTGCATCGGAATGCACGAGAAACTAACGTTAACACTAACCCCTGTGTTCGAAGGCCAAACCTCTACTAAAAACCTGTCATTTTAAAGTTACTTTTAACATCGTTTTACTTTAACACAAGGTAGGAAAACACTTTAAACAATAAAATATTGTTTAGAAAAGACTTGTAAATTCGGCTCACAAAAAATAAAATAAACTGCTCGTATTTAAATAAAATTTAAATGTTAAAGTTTGGCTGATTAGCTAGCTAGCAGGTGATTAATGTATTTACTTAAGCTTTGATTTTTAAAGCTTCTTAGCTAAGTACATATTTGGTTTAAAATTTTAATTAATATAATAAACAAAAGCTTGATAAATTAAATTCACATTTTTATCTGATGTTCTCAGCTGCTGGTCTCCTAAAACACTGGATTTATCAGTACTATATTCCATTAAATAGCCTATAAAATAAACTATAAAAGATTTCATTTTTTGCTTTAATTCTTGCAATTTAAAAGTTAACAACATTATTCTAAAGTGTAACATTTACACTTTAATCAGTATTTGGCTCTGTAGCCATCCAGACAGTCTATTGCTTTATCAATAGGCCTTTCTAATTAACTATTCCAGCAGACAGTATATTGAGGCAAGCTTCTAATGATGTGATGTGTGTGAGGGTTTACATACAGTGGGTCTGCTGTGATGTTGTTATACTGTTTATTTGCCTGTGTTTTCTCTGTGGTATTGACAGAGGAGGTGTGTATGAGAAACACAGAGACACCCAGTGCCTTTGTCACTCATGTCTGGTGGCATGGTGAGTGGAATGATAAACAGAAGCCTGAGCTATCCATGTCAGGGGCCGAAAATAGAGGCTAACCAAGAGGGTCTCAGATAGCCCCCCTGGTCTCCATATAAGTCTGGTCAGCCTGCGTTTGGCTTCCTGTGTGTGTGTATATGTGTGTGTTTGTGTCTATGTGTGAGAGATACCCTGACATGTCCACCTGCCGTTAGGGGAGCAGGCTTTATATAGCGCCTCTCACTCGGCAGACTTAGTTATGTCTTTTTCATGTTTATGAGGTCAAAACATATGACAGCCTTGGAGAGTTTGTGTTCACTTGTCTAAATGTGGATAATGGGATGTTGGCATTTTGGTAATATGGCACACAGTTAACCTGCTCAATACATTTTTTACAGTGTTCAAGTTTAGTTTACAGGTAGGTTTAAAGAGATAGTTTAGTTTTTTGTTTTTGTTTTTTTGCAGTGTACCTCTGCATAGATAGTATATTACCAACAGTAGATGTCAGTCGGCACGCCCCCAGTTTGTAGAAGCAGGCTGGAGTCCAACATGGAAGCTAAGCAATCTACTGCTGTGGAGGGGTCAGCAACACAATGTATTTTAGCCACCTAAAAAAATCTTTATCAGTTTAAGTGTACGCTATATTACGAGTATTATCACTGCTTTACCTTAATGTCAGACAGCGATTTCCAACGGGATAAAGAAGCCGTTCTATCGCTCTCTTCAAAGCCAGATTCCATTGAGAAAAACAATAATTTAGCATTGCTGAACACAGGAGCTGCTGGTCTGCTGTTGCCTCAGTCAGTTATTTAGTTTGTGTTATTGTGTGAATTTGGTGTTTAAAAGAATTAGTTTGGATTCACCAAAGTCACACAATAACTGACACTAACTACCAGAGCGCAGCAGCGATAGACCTGCAGCTCTCGTGTTCAACGAGGTAAAATTACTGTTTCTCTTAAGGAAGTCTGGTGGCTTTGACAAGAGCATAGATGGGGAACTGAGGGCGTTAACGGCTTCCCTGTCAGAACTGGCTTCCTGATGGAAAGGTAAAGCGGTAAAAAATACTCTCAATATAGCGTACACTTAAACTGATAATGATTTTTTTTAAGTGGGAATCAAACACAGTACATTGCTTAACTTCCATGTCAGACTCTAGCCTGCTTCTCCAAACTGGGGGCGTGCCGAGTGACATCTACTGTATGTAATATACTGTGTATAGATAAGTACCCCATACAACCCCACTTAAAAAAAAAACAAAAAACTTAACTATTCCTTTCAGTAGTTTGTTCAACATGTTACCCCCACCAAGGACAGACTTGTCAAACACAAGGGTGACAAAAACCTTTGTTCATGTATTTAAAGATTGTTTAACAATTTGAGAAATACACTCATTTGTCAGAACAGTAAATACGAAGCTACCATGAGCAGCCAGTTAGCTTTTGTTGCAGACAGACTGGAAACTAGGGGAAATGGCTGGCCCAGCTATGTCCAATGGAAACACAGTCTGCCTACCAGAACCCTAAAGTAGCTAAATAACATGTTCAATCTTGTTTGTTTATCATTTCAGACAAAAAAGTGCACAAAAACGTTAAAAATGACAAGTTCCTGATTTATGTGCTGAATATTTCTGAGTTAAGACCAGTAACTTCCTGGAGTCTCTGCTAGTTGCTCAGCAGTTAGTCCTCATATAGGCTGTAGAGATGTGAGAGTGGTATCAATCCTCTCATCAAACTCTCTGTGAAAGAGCGAATGAGTACATTTTTATAATGTCAAACTGTTCCTTTAATTTCTGCATATTGAAGCCACTGAATTTGGCTTTGTTTCATCAAACCGTTGTCCTGACCGCGCTGACATGTAGGCCTCATATAGGCATGACAGTGTTGGCATTTGTACATTTGTCCTTCAGCTCCATATATACCCCATGAGTGTGCTCACAGCTGGGTCAGAGGCTAAAAGTGAGGCCCACGTAAGCTGTTATCCTCAGGTGCCACATAATGTCATACTGGGACCAATGGAAAGCCCATTTGTGGCCCAGCTTGGTCAGTTTGATGTAAAGATGTCAAAAGTATCGATACTGGTATACTTTTATCATCTCAAATGTTTTATTATACATTTGATAGTATCAAAGGTACCAAAGCTATAAAAAAAAAACAGATCTACAGTAAGATTTTTAACCCTTGGCTGCACAGATGAAACAACGGGGGAGAAAATCAAAATCACATACGGCCCAATTTGACCTTAGATGGGCCAGACCAATAAAACCATTGCACCATTACCTATAAGTACCATCAGCTCCAATATTTTCCCTTTGTTTGTGTAAGGAATTATAATTACATTCTGTAGACGTCATCCTTTTACAAAACAGACGAACAGCCTGATATATCTTTAAAAGAAAAACAAGTGCAATTTCAACAGTTTGTCTCAGTCTTTCCACATTCAGTAAGTCTGCGTCTCACTGTCATTACATGTGCATTTATTTATACATTTCCTGAAACAGGTGTGACACAGTCTGATACAGATTCCTTTGAACTGAAGCTGACGATTGACAATCCTGAAACCTGGCACCTCTTATTCTAATCATCTAGTGGGCCAGAGTGTACCCTTTGGTGAGCTGGTTCTGGTCCACGGGCCGTATGATTGACACCTGTCACAGACCCTCATGTTAAAATGCCCAGCTTTACAGCAGAGATAAACATGTTAACAACCTTGTACAAATAACGGTTTTGGTCTGTAAAGCTTCATGTAAGCTGCACAGGAGGTGAATTTTTTATACAATTCACCCATTTATATTTAATTAAGGTCCAGACTTATGCATAATTAAGGGAGTGGCCCACTTGAGTGACAGGCCGTCTGTGAGGATTCTCCACAGTCTATGAGTCAGATCCACCCCTCGCTCTTCCACGGCTCCAACCTCTCATCGAAATACGGTCACTTGTGGCTCCAAAAAACCAAGATATTGATGGCCAAAATGCTTCAAGGCTTCAAAATGTTATCCCACAATCCAATGGGTGACGTCACTGTGGCTACATCCAATATTTATACAGTCTGTACTTCTTTCAATATCACAGGAAACAAAAAAATGTCCTGGGAAAACAAAATCATGGAGTGTCAATCTTTTATAATAGCATTATATCGAAGTTTTAAAATTCTGGTTTTGTGACAGCATCAGCCAAATGAAAGTCAAATGCCAGTCCATTACTAACCCAAACTATGTGTCGCATACGACATGCTGGCAGAGGCATTGAATGACGGATTTCAAACCTGACTGTTGTGTTTTGTTTGTCCAATCATTTCCCTCAGCAGAGTGAAATCCTGATCAACCAGCTGAAGGAGATCACTGGTGTCCAGGACCCACAGATTCTCTACAGAGCCTTGAATGTAAGACCTCAGAGATCATCATCAGTCATTCATTCATTTATCTTCCATGACTGCTTATGCTGGTACAGGGTCGCGGGGAGGCTGAAGCCTATCCCAGCTGACATTGTACTAGAGGCGAGGTACACCCTGGACAGGTTGCCAGACTATGGCTGAATCCAAATGTCCCGACTCCACCGCTCTTGCAGACTCGCAGACTTTGCAGGCACGTTCCTGGGTGGTCTGGAGGTGCTTAGGGCTGTCCAAATCTACATTTCATCCAGTCCACAATGGGCCCTAAGCAGACTTTCTGCAGACTTTCAGAGAGTCTGCTTTGGGTGCAGACTTCAGCAGACTTCACTGATTTAATTGCCCTTCAATTTATTGCAGATGAGCAGACAGAATATGGCCCTGATCACACTGAAAGCGTTTTAGCAGCTGTAGGCACCTTTTTGTAATAGTTTTTAATGAGAATTAAGCTTTTTGCTCGCTGTTTTGCGTTGAAATGCGCCTCGTGTTTCTGTGCGCTAAGCAACTGGCGTTTTGAATGCGTCGAGTTTAAAAAACCTTTACTCAAAGTGGAAAAGCACGCTATGTCATCTCTTTCTCCCATTGTCCAGTCTGATGATTTGAGAAGCGGGCCTTCTGTGGTTGTCACGACAACAAGTTTACAGTTGGTAAACAATGGAGGAGAAACTGGTGGTAGTGGTTGCTGGATACCCAGAGCTATACGACCTGATGATAGACAGCAGGTTTTCAAACTGCCCCTGAGTCATTCTAAAATATGCCTGGGAACGTCCATCATGGAGGAGAAGCTCCTGGACCAGCTGGTGGTGCTCCCCATGATCCAGCCTCTTATTTAGGGTCTCATGTACCCACACAGATCTCTGTTTATCTGCTGACAGCCTCTCACCCTCAACCAGAGCTACAGACAGTACCCTCTGCCTCAACATGTCAGGAACCACACACTGATTACTGTTAACTAAAACAGATTTAAAAAGGGGTAGACTGATTGCACGGGAAGGGTAGAATAATGAGGTGAGTCCGTGGTTGCCTGACAACAATAAAAAGAGGCAGCAAGCGTTTTTTTTTTTTTTTCACTAGCGGGCAAAAAAAAAGGCAGTGCAGTGCGCCTCACGTTTTCCTGCGAAACGCTTTCTCTGTGATCGGAGCCTATAACAGCAGCATGTACATGATTGTAATTGTGGCTCGAATGTTTCCATGGCAATGAGTAAAACAGTCTCGAGGGCCGTCTATCAGCAGCTTGCGATCTCTGTCCTTGCAGATTTTTCGTGATGGTGGTGAACACGTCACAGTATGTACCACTGACGTCCGCAAGTCCAGAGGGTGGACATGTGGATTCAGACTATCACAGGACTGACACATAGAGACAGACAACCATTCACACTCACACTACAGACAATTTAGAGTCACCAATTAACCTGCATGTATTTGGACTGTGAGAGGAAGCTGGAGAACCAGGAGAAAACCCACGCTAACACGGAGAATCTGCAAACTCCCCACAGATTGGCTGGTGGATAGAACTCAGAACCCTCTTGCTGTGAGGTGACAGTGCTAACCACTGCGCAACCATGCCACTCGAAATCATCATCAGCTTTTATAACTGATTGTATCTCCCTTGTTTTGCCACACTGCGAGCCGATGAATTGCCTGCATAAAGCAAGTGTAACATAACCACAGCATTGTGATTTTCCAAATACTGAACACGCAGTAATAGCAGAGTAATAGCAAAAGCTAAAGGTGTTTTGTGACATGTTATGAGCATAAATGTGTGAAGAGAGATATGCTATTACAGTTCATCCTGTAGAGAACAAGAGCGCCTGCACAAAATGTCATGGGAATCCATCCCTAGAGCCATGCTGCTAGTTGGCTAAAAAACATAGCCCTTGCTGTTCTTGTGTAATTAATGTTAAAGGAACACTCTTTGATTACATTAAAAGCACCCCCAGGGTGCCTAGTTTCCACCCCAGCACACCGCTTATGTTTTGAAACACGGCTGCAAATGAAAAAGTCCCTAGGAGCTTGAGTTAATAGGAACCTCATAAAAGTGATAATTGACAAACAGTACACTTAAACAGTCTGGCTGACTGTGGTGCAGGCATCCTACAACCTGTTGTACCAGGGGCAGACAGAGAAACAGCAGGAGCTCACAGGTTCGGGAGGGGCACACACTCTCCGAGTTCTATACAAAATTAGAAATGTTTGTCTACCGCTGGTTTCAAACCCAGAAGGGGAATCATTCTGTTTTCCCTTAACACAGTTTGCTGTACTGTATTTGCATGCATTTCATATGTGTTTATTTCGTTCTTGTGGTGAATTGTATTCCTAAATCATCTGCAGACACTATTAATATCCAGAATATCTGACCTTATCTTTTCCTTGTTCCCTCTCCTTAAGGCCAGTCAGGGTGACATTGGACATGCTGTTGGACTGCTCACAACTCAGACTGCAGAGGTTCAGGATCCTGGAGAACCACAGGAGTCAGGGACCTCTGCAGAGGCCTGGGAGGGCCAGAAAGGTACACTGGAGACAAAACAAGCATATGCAAAATTCTGACTACATTCACTTTAGCATGAAATATTTAAAAAATAACATACAATCACATAGAAACTGACGGCAGAGATATCACGTCCAGCACAGATGACACATGTTCAGATCAACAAGTAAGGACCACATTCATTGAGAAATGTTAGTATGTTAGTAATGAAAGCGTTATTATTGTGAACAAATTCGACGACAAGAAACAAGACATTCAACCCCTCATATCTGCCAAACATGCTTGAGGTCTAAATCAGTGGTTCCTAAATGTTTCAGCCACGCTGTCCAGATTTTTCCATATTCATTAGTTCAAGGTCCACACAGTTTAATATATTCAGCGTCACACTTGAGTTTGGCCATGTCGTCGAGCTAGTTTGCTGTCTCTGTCAAATAGTTGCCTCTTAGTCACTCAATCTACAGCAGGAAACGAGGGCTACTGTAATTGCAATAATTAAATCAGTGAAGCTTTGTTCTGTTCAAAGACTTATTGGGATCATTTGTTGGTCCATCCAGTTATGAAATCTGTAACAGTGCTGGGATAATTTGTCTGTTACTGAGCATCTGACCATGACCCACATCCATGCCTATCTACTTGTACATCACTGAAGCAAGTTTAGAACCTGAACTACTGGAGGTCAGTAAAAAAGAATCAAGGTAGTGACAGACAAGGCACACATGGGGGTCGACAGAGAGAGGAATATAGGCAATACGCAGAGAAACAAAACAAACAAGCAAAAGATGATCAACTATAATCGTATTCTGGGGGATCCTCCTCTGGCTCCAATTTGGTGCTGTTTATGCACTCTGGCACCTTATTTACATTCAAAGTACAACAAAAAAATTAATCATTCTATCTTCATTGTGAATTAGAAAATGGTCGGTGGGCCACCCAGCACCCTATCCCAGGCTAAGTTTGGCCCACAGGCCTTGATCTAAGGGTTAGGATTCCTGGTTCTCACCCAGGTGGCCCAGGTTCAACTCCTGGTATGTCTTTGTAGTTCCAACAAGATTAATCATACAGGGTAACGGGGCTCACTTTCACATTCAAGGTGTTGTACTCAGTTGTTCACACAATAAGTGCCAGAAGTTGTTGTATGAGAAAATTATTGATACTTTCACACCCTAAAACACAGACCAAACTCTATGTAAGTTGGACGTGAATTTCATGCTGCTTTTTAGAAAGTCACGATATTAAGGATCTGAAGTGGATTCAGAGGCTGCGCAACGATCCAACAAGCACATTATTTGAAGCGTACTGAGGCTTTTACTTTTCAAAGTCGCTGCCTTTGGCTTAAACGTAGGTGTCTCGATGCCTTTGGCTTAAACGTAGGTGTCTCAATGCCTTTGGCTTAAATGTAGGTGTCTCAATGCCTTTGTAGGTGTCTCAATGCCTTTGGCTTAAATGTAGGTGTCTCAATGCCTTTGGCTTAAATGTAGGTGTCCATTATGAAAAAGTTTTCTGCTGATTCCGATTCTGATATCTGAGAGTCAAACTTTCCTTTAAAGATGTTCTTCAGAATGTAGACAAGGAAGAGCAGAGTTAATCAGCAGCATAGAGGAGGGAATATTTCATGAAGAGTGATGCAATCTGTTATGCCCCATATGCTGGTAAAATTGAGCATGAAACTGTTTTAACTAGAATGGCGGGACCTTGTTGTTTCTTCAGAACTTCCTAAAGATGAGCTGCAGACCGCCATCGAGCTCAGCCTGCAGGAGTCCCATAATGCCCAGGAAGAGGAGAGAGAATTCAACAGGTACAGGAGAACCTGCTTTTTATACAGTGCTTCTTTGTTACAACTGACTGGTTTGTTTTATTTATTTTTTCTAATTTACTGCTGACTTTCATGGAGAACAGTGTGAAAATAGAAACAATGGTTGTGGACACTTGTAAGTTTTCTGCTTCTCTGGCTCATGAACTGCTAAAATTAGAATTAAGGCTATTTGCAAGGTTATTGCACAGCCAAGGCGATCAGCAAAGGTAACTCCCTCCATCTGGCGAAACGAGAAAACTCACTATAGTTTCCAGTGGAAATTAAGATGTGAAAGACTCTTGTTAAGATGAAGATGAAATGAAAATTACCCGACAGCTTAATGTAAGCATATTTACATTTTAGTCACATTGGCGGCCTGGCTTCGGGGTTGGCATTGTGGTTAAATTGGTCTGACACTCCAACAGATACAGACTGAAATACCTTGTCAGCTACTGGATGTTTTGTGAGGGAATTTTGTACAGACATTCATGATCCACAGAGGATTAATCCTGACTGATCCTGGCATTAGTGATCGGCTGACAAAAGTTTTTAATCATCTACAAAGATACATCTCAAGTTACTGAATGAATAGGCACAAAATTTGATACAGGCCTCATTGATTTCCAGACAATGACTCTGGTGAACCCCTGATTTTATTTCCAGCACCACTATGAGGTTGACATTTTCAGTTAAGAGTGAAATGTGTCAACAAAATTTTAATTTAACCAATACTTTGGTTTATGACCAAGTACCTGCAAAACTGACATCATCATCTGCTGTACTTTGTATTTTGTGGTAAAATGAAAATACTAGCATGATAACACGCTGAACTAGGAATGCCGTCATTATCGTCATTAAACAAAAGATATATTTTATGATCATAGTCGCCCAAACGTTAGTCGACCAGAAAGGTCATTAGTCGGCAAGATTTCAAAAATGTTAAAGCTGTGCCTTGTCAAAATAAATCCAAACCTGTATGACTGGACCATGTGTTAATTTAATTTGAAAGGACAGACACAGGAAGTGTCCACGCTCAGTGACAGGAGTCAGGTTAATTTCCAGGGCTCGTACCTGCGGTTATTCCACAGGCTAGTTAATAACATGTCAGGCAGGAAATCCAAAGTGTGGGATCATTTTGAGAAGGTGAAGGACGAACCCAAGGTGATATGTAAACTCATCTTCATTGGTCGACTACAAACATGACGTATCATCTGAAACATGGAAGTAGCTACATGCCCATTAGCCCACAGCGTCATTAACAGGCGGCTCGCTCAGTGTGTGACGTGCACTTGTAGATAAAATATAGGCCTATATTAATGAAGGTTCATTAGTACGGTACGACTAATGGCCCTAAATGATGACTGTTGATCAACTAGGAAAATTCTAAGTCGGGGGCAGCCCTAATCATACCATACATTCCTTCTTTCTTGTGGCAGTTTGTGTTTTCCTGAAAGAATTTGAGGGGATTTCACCTTGAACTTAGAAAGGTCTTATTATTCAGTCTATACACAAGAAAGGGAGTCTAACTAAGTCAACCTGTGTTTAATACAGTCGTCAGTTCAGTGGTCTCAGACGGGTAATTTGATGTACTGCAGGGCTCTGGAGGCCAGTGCAGAGGAGAATGCAGCGAGAATGAAGAGGAAGAGATGTGAAGCCCAGAATGAGATGTGCAGCCCTGCAGACTGGATCCGTCAGGACGACTGGCCCGTGGGCATTCGCAATGTTGGAAACACCTGCTGGTTCAGTGCTGTCATCCAGGTGGGAATCAGTGTGTAATTGGATACATCAAAGTGATGAGGATGTTGTGACTCACATGGATACAGTACCACATGTTTGCTTGCTTTCTTTTTTTGTTTTCTCACAGTAACACTGTCTTGAACTGTGGGATAGGCATTCTTACATGTGAGACACTTGAATAAAAGCATTCATAATATAACTGCACAGTGCACACCTAGCATTTAGTCTGTTAAGTTCACTAAGCTCCTTCTAAGTGTCCACCTGTTCTTACACATCCTTTGGTGCTAAAACTTAAAATAGCCTTCTCACTTGGCTTAACAAACATTTATAGACTTGGAGTTTCCCTTCCAAGATTTCTAAATTTAGTCTGTCAGAGGGGTCGTACCTTAAATTCAGTGAACAAATGTTTGTTTTTTTGGCTTTCAACAAACTCTAAAACATGGTTTTGATCGTTTTTATCCTCTACGCTGGCAATAGATGCAGCCAGCATCATGTTTTCAGGTTATCTATCCGTCTGTCCGTCCCCTCAAGAACACTTTGTGGGAGTTTCCTCAAATTTGGCACAAACATCCACCTGCACTCAGCGATGAATTGATCAGATTTTGGTGATTATAGGTCAAGCCCACTGTGACTTCATCTGTCTCATTCTTGTGAGTGTGATGTCTTAAAAACAACTCAAGGGAATTAGTCCAACACTAACATGTGATTTGGTCAAAGGTCAAGGTCACTGTGACCTTGCATCCGTCTCATTCTTGTGAACGCAGTAGTTAAAGAAGGCCTTTAGGGAGCTTCCTCAAATTTGGCATGAACATCAACTTTGAGTCAAGAATAAACTTATTAGAATTTGGTGGTCATTATTTGAAAGGCTCAACATCCCTCTATTTATGCTCTCAAAAACTTTGACAGCGCAAATTACTAATGTGAGACAACTAGGATTTGTCCCCAGGTTCATTGTAAACTCTGATTTATCCATCTGACTGTTAAGAAGCAGAAAAATAACTTCATTAAAGCCTGAATTCTTTCATAATCTGCAACATGAGGTTTAAACTCGTGTTCTTTCACAGAGTTGGTGATTCAAACTAAGCTTTGATCTCTGTCAGAGAAAACTGATCTGAGTTCAGACTGTTTACTTACAGCACAGCTACACTCACAGATAACTGAGCCTCCTACCTGCCTGTCAAACACCATCAACCCAGAAACCTTCTCCAGTCCGGACTGAGTGG
Organism: Epinephelus moara; assembly: GCF_006386435.1. Lineage (NCBI taxonomy): Eukaryota > Metazoa > Chordata > Actinopteri > Perciformes > Serranidae > Epinephelus > Epinephelus moara. The sequence continues at coordinate 29,963,969 of NC_065508.1, forward strand.
AGTCCTGCGGGGTGAAGCTGTGAAGTCCGGCAGCCACTGGCTGCGAGCGGAGCTAACTGCTAACAGCCACCATTGCAACTAACAAACTCCACAAATCCATTCAGCAGCTCCACCATCCACAGTCAGACGCACAACTCGCACCAACCTGGTGCAGACTATTTACTGGAGTTTACCAGCCTGACGCTAATGTGGCATTTGAAGATAATTATAAGCACGGCCGTTCTCGGTTTTTGATGTCCGAAAGTCCACCACTAACATTTTCATCACGTCTCGTCTTGTCAACAAAAATGATTTCACAGACATGGATGTAAACTGTAACTGCAACTTGACCTGCAGTTATTCTAGTCTGCTGTCACCAATGTCTATAACATAACTTAGAGGTTTTTTTTCCACTTTAAAATGAATGTACATGTGGTTAATTTACTACTAGTTTTCTGTGTTTTCAGTGACCTGGCTCAAAATGACCTCCCATCACATGTTTTTAAACTGACAGCTGAAACAGAGAGAGCTCCTTTCAATCACATCTTTTCACTGATCTATGTCATCTTTATAAAGTTATTAAAAACATCAGAGAGACAACAAAAAGGTGTTTCTGCCAAAAGAGAGCATGCAGTATTTCTCTGAGGTGCTAATTCTATTACAAGTCCATTCCAGTCTGAATTTAGCAAGGCCTATCAGGTGGCCCGGCAGAAACTGGAGCCCTCATTGAGATGCACAGGCTGTGTGGATAATTAAATAGCGAGTGATGTGATGATGGAGCGAGCAGTGGACTTCCTAGTATGAGCCTGGAACGGACAGAAAGCAGACAGTAATTGTTTGTCTCTGTTGAACTCAGATATGCTTCTGCATTGATGTAGGAGTGAAACCCCCAAAGGACAGGGGTTATTATCTGGGAATAGAAATGGGAAAATGAGGCAGTGTTGTTTGAATACTAATGGCGTTCAAATGATAGCCTTTTGTTTATTTTTTTCGCTGGTGTCGATACTGTTTGTTACAATTGAGCCGATTGCTGTAGATCCAACAGAGCCCGAGTCTTGATAAAGCAGGCTCGCCTTAAAAAGTAATTATGCTATCAGATTGAGGCAGAGTGACCACATGATTCAGTTGTCGGCTCATATTCCCTCTATTATCCTTTGTGGTATAAATTACAGTAAAACTGAGATAAGCCGTAATTGAATTTCCTCCTGAAATGGAAATATGTATAAAGATATTCATAAGGGCTCAGAAGCTCCACTCACCACCACACACGACACGAGAGTAACTGACTGGTATTAATGCATGTAGTTTATCATGACGAACACAAGTATCTTATAACAAAGTGGTGTGCTTTGTGTGCTCGAGTATTTTTTGTAAAATTAAAGAGGAAATACATTTAAATTCTGGAAACGTCTTTCAAAACATTTTCCAAAAGTTTCTGAGACACTGGTATCTTCTTTGTTACATCCCTGAAGCTAAAGAAATATTTTTATTTGATTTTATTAGTGATTGGAGCCAATTTTGGCATATACCATAATACTTCTATTCGTAGCCCGGGCTATTATTTGCTTAAATCACTGAAATCAACAGGCCTGTATTTGGGACAGGCCTTTAATTCCTCACACAAAGCTGTTGCTCAGCAAAGATCAGAAAATACAGCCAAATTGTTTATTTGAACCAGTATGAATATTAATTGTATAACAATTAGGCTTTAGATAACATATCAATTATGAATCGTTCATTTGATCTAGCACTGACTTACAGCACATTAGACAGAGAGTGTTACAACACCTGGGGATTTCGGCACCCGGTATATGGACACAACACCACTATATCCTATTAAAACAAGACTCTCAACTTGGATCAATTTCTGTGGAAAAACCCTTTTGATTCTTTTGATCTGAGGACCCTTATGGACTAAAGGACTATGAATAACTTACAGAGTAGTCGAGGAATGGACATATAATTTGACGTAGCTAACAATCTGGTTTTATACAGCCGAAGAACTTCTATAACAAAAATGAACTGCTTTGCAACCAGACCAGGCCTCTAATAGAGACAGGCCTTTATTTGTCAAAATGTGTAGCTACACTGGGCTAGTAAAAGGGACCAGGCTTTTGATTGCCCCTTCGCTACATCCCGCCCCTCTGGAGGCAGACTGGCCAATCATAACGTAGCATCTGGCCGGCTCAGACCAGGGTCCAACAACAACACAGCTGTGCTCCACTGACTCTAATGCAGTCGTTTCAGATTTCCTTCATTTTCAGGCTGGTTTTGTGGATTTGGAGCTAAATGTTGTGCCTGGGGCACGTCGTGTATTAATGACACTCGTTACCTGGAGAGGCTGGGAAAAGATTTACGTTTCTTCCCTGTTCCAAAACCAAAATCAAACCCTGAAAAGTGTAGGGTTAGCTAGCTAACTACTGAAGATATAGCCTACTGAATGTATACACATGCTGCTTTTGCTTTTTAATGATTATAACAGTGAAACAAAGGCCGACCCTGCTGTACAGGAACCATCTAATCTCCCACATCTGACCATGACTGGAGAGCTTCATTAATGGTTCTTGTTTTGTTGTCTTGTTGCAGTCACTGTTCCACCTGCCTGTGTTCAGGAGGCTGGTTCTCAACTACCATCTGTCTGAGAGAATACTGGAGAAGTGTAAGAGCCATTCTGTGAGTAAACTACTGTCATCAGCACAAAAGTTGGTTTCTCTGCCACTTCCACAAAAGAGATGTTTTTTTTCTCAAAATGTCAAATTCATACACATTAAGGATAAAGGAGAACACACTGTGGGGATTTTTTTGTTGATATGAGCATAGCCACTATGTGATAAAGTGTGACGGGGCCGAAGTTTGACTCTGAGCTTGTGTTCAAAGGACAAGAGGAACATAGCTTTCATGCAGGAGCTGCGCTGTCTGTTTGCCCTCATGATGGGCTCCACTCGCAGGTTTGTGGATCCTTCTGCTGCCGTGGAGTTACTGCGAGACGCCTTCCGGACCAGTGAGGCCCAACAGGTACTATATGTTTCCTGTCTTATGACAAAAAAATTTAACTTAAGGTCCACTTAAAGTATAGGGGGCCTCCCATTTGTTGATAAGGCTCCAGGCAGAGGCACCAATATAATAATATAATAATCATGAAATTATGCAATGAAAATAGCTTTATTGTTTTGTTTACTATTTGTCATTTTGTGGTTTGCTTTGTTTAGCGGATGAGTTTTTACGTACGCATTTTTGTTAGCTGCTCTGTAGCATGCTTGCTAGTCATGTTAGCTGTTGTGTCAGTACAGCTGGAGATATCGCTGTCAGCAGAATCCAGCAAGTCTCCATCCTTTGGGCCAAAAAATTGAGGGTAATGGGCGCCCAGTAGCTCACTGGGTTGAGTGGACGTCCCACAGAGACAATGTCCTTACTGCAGTGGCTGTGGGTTCAATTCCAGCCCATGCCCCCTTGCTGCATATCATCCCCTCTCTATCCCCCCTCACACTTAGTCTGTCCTGTACAATAAAGGCCAAAAACATGCAGTGGTCTAACAACTCTTCGTCCAGCTCGACATAAAATAGGGCGCACTGTCACCAAAACAACCACCATGTTCTGCGCTGATGATGTAGTCCTTGTTGGGAAAACATGAGGACACATTAGTGTTTATACTACAAAACATGGTCAAATGCGTCCCAGACCAACTCTGCAAGTAGTTTGAGTGATTGGCGGTTGTTTACACTTGAATTAACGCTGTCCACTTGCGATTGGATCACCCAAAACACATGTTAATACCAGGTATAAAAGGGATCATAGAGACGGACAGCTATTAATGCTCACGTTGACACCTGTGGGCTGTTTCCAGTCACCAATTAATCTAACCTGTGTGTCTTTGGATTGTGTGAGAAAGCTGAAGAACCCGGAGAAAGCCCTCGCTGACACAAGGGGAGATAGGCATGCAGACTGCTGGCCAGTGGGTTTAAACCCAGACCCTCTTGCTGTGAAGCCACAGTGTTAGCCACTGCATCGCCGTGCCGCCCCTCCTGCTTAATAAGTGTATCTCCAAATACTGAAACAAAATGTGCGCCCATGCACATAGAAAAACATAAATACCCCCTTTAAAAAGAGATGATGTGTCTTAAGAGGCTTGTCCTGTGAACAGATTTTGTTAGAGGGTCGACGCTCCCATGTTGAGTGCAGTGAATTCCCTACATGAGATCTGCTGTGTGACCTATGAAATACTGACCAAGGAATAAATGATCTTTTAGTTTTTTGCTCACCCCTGTCTCTCACATTTCTGTCTCGCTTATTTTCTAACAAGGTTGTGAGGCTTTTGTTTGTGTTTTGGGAGGATAAAAGTGGAACGAGATCAGGCCTGAACCAAAACAGACTGCATCTTGTAATGGGAGGCCCTGTGTCTTAACTGCCTTGCTGGTGTGTGCACTGATGGGGTGTGAAGAGGACAATTGTCTTGGCCAGATGTTAAGATCAGGAGGAAACCTTCGGAAAAACGGACCTTTAGTTAATATTTTTTGTCAAAATATACTGTTTCTGAGGTCATGAATGAACTCATGATGTGACATATTGATTCTTAACCCTAACTCTGTCCTTTAATGTTACAACTACACATCTTATTTTAGCTTTGACCTTGAGGCAGTATATAGAGGACATTTGTTTTTACTGATATTTTTCTTCTAATGTGTTTATTGCAGGATGTCAGTGAGTTTTCCCACAAACTGCTGGACTGGCTAGAGGATGCATTTCAGCTGGCTGCCACTGAGTAAGTTATATGTTGATGTGATCCATGTGCATGGACTATTCCTCTTGTCTCTTTGTTTACTAAATAACATAAATATGATGTCATGTTTTACTTTTAGTAGCAGACAAGACAAACAACAAAACCCCATGGTCCAGCTTTTCTATGGCACCTTTGTGACAGAAAGAAGACACGAGGGTATGACTTTCGTGAGAGTTATTGTCATGGTGACAAACAATATGAATTCTGTTCTCAATCACTCACCCTCTGACTCTGACTCTGCTTAGGTAAGACGTTGTGTAATATTGAGCAGTTTGGCCAGTACCCCCTGCAAGTCAACGGCTTCAACAACCTGGACGAATGCCTAGAAGGCGCTATGGTTGAGAAGGAGATTGAGTCTGTGCTGTCAGATCACAGCACCACATCTGGTCGTGAGGTGAACAATTTCATTACAATGTTTTCTCCCCATTAAAGGTCTTTTTTCTGGGGGAGAGTTTTTCCTTATTGGCTGTGAGGGTCCAAGAACCGAAGGATGTCGTATACTGTAAAGCCCTCTGAGGCAAATTATGATTTGCGATACTGGGCTTTATAAATTACATTGAATTGCATTGCAGATGAAGGACTTAAAACTGCACTAAACAAACCAAAGCCAAACAGAACAAAATAGAGAAAGCAGTGACAAAATGAATGGTAACAACACTTAATAGTCCCCACTTTATGATGTATATATAAAGGCTCTAGGCCACAGAAGTCCAGGTCCAAGTTCATTATTGATCTCCTCTTGAAAAGAAAGAAAATAGTGGTCAGGTCAGTCTCTCTAGTGGTAGGAATTCTGGTACTTGGTCCAGGAATAGCTGAAAAGAAGGAGGTGATTCATTTTTCCAAGATAGAAGTATACATCTCTTTGCTAAGTATGTTATGGTCATTAATATTCTGCATTTTTTCAGATGTGATTGGGAATCTGGCATGTCATTTTATACAAACAAGGATTTCAGTTAAATGTTATTTCCAGGGCGGCACGGTGGTGTGGGGGTTAGCACTGTCGCCTCACAACAAGCGGGTTGCCGGTTCGATCCCGGGTGTGGGAGCCCTTCTGTGCGGAGTTTGCATGTTCTCCCCGTGTCTGCGTGGGTTCTCTCCGGGCACTCCGGCTTCCTCCCACAGTCCAAAGACATGCAGATTGGGGACTAGGTTAATTGATAACTCTAAATTGTCCATAGGTGTGAATGTGAGCATGAATGGTTGTTTGTCTCTATGTGTCAGCCCTGCGATAGTCTGGCGACCTGTCCAGGGTGTACCCTGCCTCTCGCCCGATGTCAGCTGGGATAGGCTCCAGCCCCCCCGCGACCCTCAAGAGGATGAAGCGGTTAGAAGATGAATGAATGAATGTTATTTCCAGGACTGATGTTGTGAATGAATGAACCGAATTCCAGAATTTGTTTTAACAGATGACATCGCCAAAACACCTGCATGAATGTTCGTTCGTCAGTTTTGCATCTCGGACAGTTAGGTGTATTGTCCTTGGAAATTTTATGCATTTTTATGGGAGTGAGATAGAATTATTTATGGATAGACATAAAATTAGTTTCCTTGATGTTGTTACTTGTAAATGGAAAATGTTTAACCAGGTATTCTAATCTAAAACATCCCCAGATCTCTTTCCCACATCTTTAAAAGGGTTGGGAAAGATCAGTGATCTCCTTTGGCCATAATATAAAATTCACTAATCTTACCTTTAAGTGTAATAGAGGAAATTAATATATCCTGTACTTCAGATAACCCAAAACTAAACTCTCTTAATAATCTCTTTTAATAAAGAAATTTGCAAATTTCTGTCTTTGGACACATCATGTGCGATGAACCCTTACGTCAGAAAAAAACAAACAAATCTGAGCCTTAACTAGTGATATTTCATAAAAAAAATCTATGTCTCCTTTAAAATTTGCCCATAAATAAACCTTCTGCATGAACTAACCAGGATACAGGACAAGAAGAACCAAGGCTTTTTTCAGCTCCGAATTTCATTTTCAACTTTTAACCTTGACCTTTCAAACATCAAAGGGTAGGTCTTAGAAAACTAATCACTAATTAATGGTGGAGGGAGGGTCATCACTGTCCGCCAGGAAGAATATTTGTAGCTTTAGGGAGGGTCAAAAACCCCAGCCACCCCCCTCCTCTGATAATTAAAGAACAGCCCCGAAAGTATTTTGTAGATGTTGATGATTTGCTAAGACGATCGTATTTTCTCTTGGTTGCAGAGATGGTTCAAAAAGCTACCACCCGTCTTGACATTTGAACTGTCCAGATTTGAATTCAACACCCAGCTTGGTCGTCCTGAAAAGATCCACAAGAAACTGGAGTTCTCACAAATCATTTATATGGACAGGTGAGCTTTGTACGAACAGCGCAGCCATAGATGTGCACGTTCATTCAGTTTCACTCGTTCCAACACCATAGAATAAGCTTCTAAAGTGGGAATGGGGATAACTTTAAAGAACATATAGGCCATTATGCCATCAATTATAGGAGGGAAGAATAATCGAAGCAGTTATCTGTCTATTTAAACATTTAAACAAATCTCTGGGAATTGCCTGATGTTTTTTTCCTGTGTCCAGATATCTGCACCAAAACATAAAACAGACCCATGAGAGGAGAGTAGAAGTGAAGAAACTTAAAGAGCAACTTGCAGCCCTTCAACAGAAACTTGAGTGGTAAGTTAACTCTGCTGAGACATGACTTTAAAAAGCATCCACAAATCCCACACTTGCTTTGATGAAAGTGCTTTTAATGTTCTCTCATGTTGGTGTCAGCTACAGAGTCACCGTAAACTAGATTCTATCATGAGTATACAGGATTAAGGACTTTTTGACCACTGAATGCACATATGTGGTTACTGAACGCTGCTTGTTTTGCTGGTGTGTTTTTAGTCTCTTTGTTCTTCTCTGCGAAATTCTTCATGCTGATGTCTTGGCCAGGACTCCCTTAAAAAACATTTTGAATCTCAGTGGACTGGTCCAATAAAATGAAATACTCAAGGTGTTCTGTTCTTAATCACAGCTACAGAAACTATGGCTCGGGACCTGCCAAGTATCCTCTGGCTGACATGCTGCAGTTTGTGCTGGAGTTCGCTACCACCAAGCCATCAAGTGTTTCCCCAGCTGAAGATGTGAGACCAGCTTCTCCGACTCCTGCAAACCACCCCCTCAGTGAACCCATCTCCACAGACAACAGGTTGAGTAGACACAGCAGTGTAACATATACAGATATCTACAGACTTTTACACGCACAGCATATTATTCATATACCTAATGTCTCTTTCTATGCTGATGATACTAATATTTGGAGTTAAATTGAAAAAAGTAATTCTTTACATCTCGTTTGTCTGATATTAATCTCCTTGAAGAGAATAACATTTGTTTAATGAAAAGAATATTCACTTACAGCATTGAACATACTGGATTTATTTACAGGCCTTTGATGTTTCTCTTGCTTCCCTCAGTGAAGCTGGAGATACAGATTCATCGGAGGGCCTGGCTTCCAGTGTTTCCAGTTGCCAGCGGACTCCTATATACAAGCCCTTCACCCAGTGCAGACACCCCATTGACTGCCCACCACATCCAGCCCCCCACAGCATCACTGAAGAGGAGCTGCACTTTGTGAAGACCTGCCTGCAGCGTTGGAGGACCGAAGTAGAGAATGACATAAATGGTATGCTACTGCAATTGTGCACGTAATACAACTGATACATTGCTTTTAACACAGATCCATACAAGTCTTGATGTGCTTAGCTATCTTAGCATAACAGTCTCTGTTTCTGGCTCTTTAGCTGCTAAATTAGTTACCTTTGCCATGGAGGTCATGGTTTTGTTGGTTGGTTGGTTTGTTTGTCAGCAAGATTACGGAAAACTACCCGCCTGATTTTCTTGAAACATACAAGAGTGTAGCATGAGCCAAGGAAGAACCGATTCAACTTTGGAGGAGATCCAAATCCAGGGCAGATACACAAGTTATTTTTGTTTTTCATTGCGAGATAAAGCATTTGGCCTTGACGGAAGTCTGCGTTCTCTGAGTTCCCTTCTAATTTGTTGTGAATTTTTGTCTGTCTGCCGTTCTGTGCCGGGCAGATGGTTAACAGATGGTTATCAGGTTTAGCTGGCTACAGCGTTGATGAGTGCGGTGAGAGTGAACTGAAATATTAAAGTTATGGGGCTTAAAACCAAAACAATGAACTGAAAGGCGCTAAAATGCTGCAGAGAGCTGAGAGGGACAGCAGAACAGGGTGACAACTCTGAGTTCCTTCCTCACGATAAGTGACGTGTATACATTACACATAGTAATTCTATCAATTGTTTATACAAAAATATTGATTACACCAGTGGTTCCCAACTGGTCCAGCCACAGGGTCCAGATTTCTCCTTTCTCATTAGTTCAAGGTCCACACAGTTTAATACATTTGGCGTCATACTTGTGTTTGGCCATGTCCTTGAGCTCGTTTGCCATCTCTGTCAAGTAGCTATCGGGAAACGGTACTTCAAAATAAAAGCTCTGTGCCGGAAATTCACTGTACTTAACAATAAAGTGTGTTTTTTACAAACTTGACACGTTTGCGAGTCCATTCAGAATGGCCCCGAGACTCACTTTTGGACCCTGACCCACCAGTTGGGAACCACTGGATTAGAGCATAGATCATAAACATCATAAACATCATAAACATCATAAACATTTTGGACGTAGCTACTGTGACGTCCCCCGCTGGTTTGTAGACTCAGCATTTCGGTTGTCGCCATCCCACTTTTCTGGAGCCAGAAGTGACCATACACCGCGTTCCAAATTATTATGCAAATTGTATTTAAGTGTCATAAAGATTAAATTTTTTGTTTTTCAATTAAACTCATGGATGGTATTGTGTCTCAGGGTTCTTTGGATCACTGA
>NC_065508.1:29974572-30013697 GCF_006386435.1 Epinephelus moara
CATAATAATTTGGAACAGTGCATTTTAAGTTTTTTATTTTTGAAAAAAATACTGTTTTCATTGGGAGGTTTGTTCAATAACATTTGAATTAAACTTTAACAGCTGATGACTTGAAAATTATGCTGACTGTCATTTGCATCGACTATTTAGGAAAATCAGAGAAAAATATCATTTGCATAATAATTTGGAACGCGGTGTATTTGGGCGAGAGGCTGGCACTGTGGAGGAAGGGGTGGATCTGAGGACACGATCAGCAGGCAGCCTGTCGCCCAAAGCGGCCTGCCCTTAATTTTGCGTAACATTTAGCATTTTAACATGGGGGTCTATGGGGACCGGCTGGATTCTGGGGCCAAACTCAAGTGGCCATTAGAGGAACGCCAGCTTTTGCTTCATTTCTCAGCCCCACAGGTTGCCACTTGGTATAAATGCAACACAAACTACTTACAAACTGGTAACAGCAGATCGTGCAGAACGAGGTCAGTCTTGACAGTGAGATTGCAGTGAGCCCCTGATTTGCCAAAGGCACTTTTTTCTGCTGCACTTCTTCTCCCACTTGGTCGCACCAAAATACCTGGTATATAAATATAAATAAGTGGTGCAAATGAGGCAAGAACTTCAGCGCACCATGGGAAATAGTCTCCACTGGTTCAGAGCTGTACACCTGAACCAAAAAAGAATCCCAGGTAATATATTATAACACGTGGGAATTGCTGAATTGTATTCCTCTGAATTTAACCCGGCTCCTCCAAACTTTCCCGTTATGAAGCAAATAATAGGTAAAAGAATAAAAAACATGAGAAATTCATTTCTTTTTGTTCAGTGTTGTTTTGCTTTGTGTGTGTGTGTGTGTGTGTGTGTGTGTGTGTGTGTGCGTGCGTGTGTGCGCCTGTGCGTGTGTGCGCCAGAGCTAAAGGCCAGCATCGACAGGCTCACTCAGATGCTGGAGGGCATGTACTCAGACAACAGTCTCTGCCAGGTAAGACTTACATTCAACTAATTCACTCTGGCAAACAGCAATTCAATTACGTTTTACATCTACAGCTGCAGAGAGAGCAGCAGCTGAGACTGGATGAAACTTTATTGATCTCTGTGGAGAAACAGAAAATAATGTAATGTAAACAGAACAGAATACAAATAAGAACCTGTCAGATTAATATCACACTACAGTGGATTTAAAGCCCAGTTCAGACCAAAGATTCACGATGAGACGAGTTGAAACAGGCAGCAACTTTCAATGCGCAGTTCTGCAACGTTCTAAAAACCTGCAGGTTCACACCAAGTCAACTAGATGAGGTGGTGTATCATCTCAATGCAACAACTCTCTGTTCTTCTGTTCTGATTTCCAGCTTTTCGGGTTTATTTTGTGGCTGAATATAATTTACAGCTTCTTAAAATATGAATGAAGATAGTGATACATAGTGATAGTGGCTACAGCTGCATTTGCAGTAGTGATGAAACGGTGAAAAACAAACAAAAAGAGCATCAGATGGACTGTATTCATAATTAATACGCTACAATAATATAAATAACCAGCACCAGTTAATCAATCAATGAGAATGTGTGTGTGTGGGCGGGGCATAAGTAGTCAAGTTCAGACTGGCCAGTTCGAACCACTGAAACGTTCCTCTGCAACGTTCTGAAACGGTTTCATCTCGTCACAAATCTTTGGTCTGAGCTGGTCTTAAGAGTTGCACGGTCACATCTCAGTACTCGGATATCGGATCCCAGTGTTACAGGGCTTCAGTGTTTTATACAGCTGGGATTCAGTGCTGTCTCCCACTCTGCTCTTATTAAGGCACCCTACAGACTCCATGCAGTGCTCGTCCATGAAGGCCAGGCATCAGCAGGCCATTACTGGGCCTACATCTACGACCATGCCAATCAGCGCTGGATGAAGTACAACGATGTAAGCATCACTGAGTCATCATGGGAGGAGCTGGAGCGAGACTCATTCGGGGGCATGACCAACGCCAGTGCCTACTGCCTGATGTACATCGATGACAGGCTACCCTATCTCATTACAGGTACATCTCTGAGTGTGTTTCAGTTGTTTGATTCAATTTGATGAGATGAGATTAACCTTGAATCATTTTAGAGGGTATATTGGATTATTGCAGTGGCACTGCAGAAAGGAGAAACAAAATGTAGTAGGAGAAAACTGTGGTGTGTGCTGACTCTCTCACAGTGCTCGTCTCTGTCCCCAGTCCTCACATTTGTGCGACTGTAGTGGATACAGTTTGCAGTTTGCAGGTCAGGTGGTTGATAAACACATATTTTTAGCATCCCATGCATCTTTTTGTGTTATTTTACACCCACTCCTGACACTACTAAATAAAACTCATCTCATTTAGCATTCACTTTCTGCAGAAGCACCTCCACTTCAAAACAGATGTTTTTTTAATGTTTGGCATCTGGTGCTCCACCCTCTTCAGACTTTCAGTCAGGCATTCTTGACTTAATTTGCTCAGCTTCGTCTTCCTCTTCACTTTCTGTGTGTGCACACAGCCCTGCGGTCTCATAACCTTATATGGGGATTTGCGGGGCAATTAGGATCAACTGGCACACACTTCTAACTTACAAGGACAGTGGGATTCATCATTATAAGAACACTGGTGTTAACAGTTCTGCCGTTTGAATCTGCTGTAGATTTTTCTAAGGACATTTCTTCAGACCAATTTTTAGAAAACACTCCGGAAGATATTTGTGAAAGAAGCCCAATCTTAAGATGTGAGAGGGTGTCAGACTTTGGTCTCGTTTAAGAAGTATTTTAAGTCTTTTAGTGCATGAAAGGTGTATCCTGATATTGAGAAGCAGGCTATTCCATCATGTTAGAAACCAGAACAGTATAAGCACAGTCCTCTTATGTATTTAACCATTGTGTCAATATGTATTAACAACATTAGCCTATTGAAAACTGCAAGTATGTATAACAATAATTAATTTATTCTACAGTAATTTCTACACTATTTCTAATGATCTGTGAACTGACACTGTCCCACATCCACCCAGAAGACACAGATGATGAGACAGGCCAGGTGCTGCATGGCATGGACTCCCTGCCACCTGTCCTCAGACGCTACGTCCATGAAGATAACCGCTGGTTCCAGCAGGAGCTCAGTGAATGGGAGGAGCAGTTCTGCCAGACCGCAGCGCCACAGGGAGAGTCAACAGCGTCTGCAGAGCCCCCAAACCCCAGTCCTGAAAATATACAGCAAACACCTGTCGAGCCAGCACCTCAGTCAGGACCAGCTACTGAAGAGCCGGACCAGGGAGCTTCTTCAGAGCCACAACCAGAGCCAGAAGCAGAGAAGGAGCCACAGCCGGAGCCTGATTCCTTAGAGAAACCTGAAGGTCTGTATGTGCCGATGAGAGAAGAGGGAACAATAAAAACATAACTACTTAACAGTACTTTTCATCACAGTCATGTGTGTCCACTCACAGCCTGTCTCCTCTCTCTTTCTCTTTTTGACCCCAGAAGAATCAGAGTTAACACCACCCCCACCACCATCACAGGGCACCGGCTGCCAGCCAGACGACACCAGCAGTGCGGCAGTCACTGACACCCTGGAGCCAAGCCAGAGCTCCACCTCCGCTGAGAAGGAGCTTCAGAGTCAGGTGGGCAAGTCTGTGACACATCACCCACCCACTCCCCCTCTGTGGAATATGGGTCAGAAATTTTAGGCCGCATAAATAGAGTGTGTACATCTGGGTCAAGGATCCCATTCCACCACTTAGCATAGCAACACAGATCCAGGCTTAATGTCAGACGGAGTAATGCACCGATGAACCAAAGGTTAGGGGTAATTACTGCCATCACTTTATTGGTTTAATAGTCAGGAGCTTGTTTGGGGGCACATCATATAACCTTCACTTCATCGCTTTCAGTTTTTGTTGTGGTCAAAATATTAGGAACACCAATGCAGACCAATACAACGCCATGCACTACAGAATGCAAAAATGACCTGTAGCACCCAAGAATGTAATGATCTCCTAAAAAATTTAGTTATTATTGAGAATTTATTACACTTTAATGTGTTTTATTTTCCCAGAACTGATGATGTAATACATGAGGGATAATACTATGTTCATTTTCTGTCCAGAGTTCTACGTTTTGTGTTTTAAGAATCTAAGACTGTTATACACATTTGATTTGAAATCAGAGAATGACCACTGGGTTAAAGCACAGACCCTGAGCACCATACAGCCGTATGCACATGTGCAGAAACTCAAGGACGTGCACCTACATCCTGGTCTCCTTGAGAGGGTGATAGACTTGCCTCCTTTGGAGACCACCATATGGAAAGCCCAGCTCAGACCAATGATTAGCGACGAGATGAAACCGTTTCAGAACATTGCAGAGAAAAGTGTCAGCGGTGTGAACTGGTTTGGTCTGAGCTCGACTCAAGCCAGCTGATGGTGTCACCTGCAGCTCAGCTGGTCAAATCGCAGATGGCTGGTTTTAAAGCATGTCACCTGTTTCAACAGCCAATCAGCTTGTAGTGAAGTCTGCTGGTCAAGTCAAAATGACCGCAGACGGCGTGTTGGCTTGCTGCGGCAGGTGCTCCGTCCCCACTGAGCCCTCTGTTTGCGTCCTCAGGGTGTGCCGGTGTCGGTGGGTCGCTGCTGCTTGCTATATGTACTTATGCCCCGCCCACACACACACACACACATCCTCACTGACTGATTAATTGGCGCAGGTTATCTATATTATTGTGGAGTATTTATTATGAATACAGTCCATCTGATGCTCTTTTTGTTTCTGTTTTTCGGCATTTCATCTCTTCTACAAATGCAGCCGTAGCCAGTATCTCACTATCACTATCCTCATTAAGATTTTAAGAAGCTACAAATTATATTCAGCCACAAAATAAACCTGAGAAGCTGGAAATCATAACGGAAGTACAGAGAGTTGTTGACTAGAGATCTCATCTAGTTGCATTGGTGTGAACTGGCAGGTTTATAAAACGTTGCAGAACGGCACATTGCAAGTGGTTGCCTTTTTCAACTTGTCTTGTGGGGAATCTTTGGTCTGAACTGGGCTTAACGATCTAGAATTCCAGATCAGATAAGCCTCTGAGCAGCACAGGAGACCCCAGGTGACTCTTTTCTAAATGGTCTATACCACAGATTTCCAACAAAACACTACCTCCTGAAACTAACCGCAATCCAACAAAACAACTTTTGTTTTATAAGGTTATTATTGGGGTTTATTACATTTTCGATTGAGTCAAGTGCACATATTATTACATTTTCAGGAAATTATTACACTATTGGGTGCTGCATGACCATCATAAACATTTATTGTGGGCTGTTCTGTTATGTGACATTAAATAAACTGGTAATTTAGTTGAGATAATAACTCTGTCTTGCCATTGGTGTCAGGAGCCCCACTGACACACTGATTCGTCACATGTAAGTGAGTGTTTTTCCAAATGTATTGAGCTGCAGTCTGTCTGCTGACCCTCCCTGACTTCATATAATAAGACCAACCTTTCACTGGATACAAGTAGCCATTTTGAATTTCACACACTCCCTGAGCCAATTTGTTCACTGGCCGAGTGGAGTTAAAATAGAAGCACATGCTGTATGACATTTTTAGATATATACACTTTGTTTCACAGGTGTTTGTAACACATACAGAGGTGTAGATTAGTGTAGGTGCACTATGCAGAGCCCTAAACAGGATAAGCACTTATATAGATTATATATAATGCAGTTTGTTAAATCTGTCTCTATCAGACTCCTGTTGGCCCTGAAGCAGAGCTCAGTAACCAGGCACCACCTGACCTCCATGTGGAAAACGATGACACGCAGGCAGCAGGCGGCGGCCCTCAAGCTGAAGGCGAGCCGGAGGCTTCCAGAGAAGCTCCTGAACATGAAGCAAAGCAGGAGGATGAGTTGCAGCAGCAGGAGGTCCCAGCTAGACAGCGACAGACTGAGAATGAGGTCTCAGAAGTGGAGATCCCAAATGTTGGCAGGATCATGGTGAGAGCTGATGCTGATGGATACAATGAGGAGGTGAGTAGGTGCCATAATGTAATATGAAGTCAGTAGCTCGTACAACATAGCTGCACTTGCGAACATCTCAAGTTAGTGGCTCCAGAAATAAATTAAACTGGGTGAAATTTGAGGATAAATGCATCTTCGATATGTCATAGGCATGCTGTTATTCAAATCAACATTGTGCAGTTTCTGCATTGGTTTAAAGTCAGACTTTATAACATTTAAGCCAGTAGAGCCAACATGTGACCAATGCAGGCAGGCTCCAGCCATTCTGTTGCCCGCTTTGGACATGTCCAAGGCTATACATATTTTGGCAAACCATCTTCAAGACCTTTTCTAAAATAATTTGAAAAACTGAAGAGCCATTGGCTCTGGTTCTTGAGCTGGTCTTGGATATATTGGTGCTATCCAGCGAACCCATCCACATTTCTACCAGTTTTGCACAGAACCTTTGTAATCATGAATGTGTCATCAGCGGAGGGCGTTGTACCATGCACAGTGTAAGTAAACAGAAGTAGCAAAATTATACCAGAACCAGTTTAATGTTGGTGGAAAAGGGAAAATGTAGGCCTCCTGTAGTTACTGGATCAGGGAAATCATGTAACATCTTAAACTGGAGAAGAACAGATGTACTCTCAGAAGGTGTACTTTGAAATGTCACACTATTTTGGCAGCCTTTTTTAGCCTTTGTTGAGAATATGGAAGCTGGCAGCACGACAATGTCACCAATGTCTCTCTAATTCCAATTTATTTGTGTTATTTATTTTCCTTTTGGGGGTATCTGCCTATGTGTAATGGATAAATGTGTGTGGAGCGGGTGGTAAAGTTTTTTCTTTCTTATTTTTTCTTGTTGGACCTGTGAAAAAACACAGTAAAAAAAAAGACCTTAACTAAAAGTAAAAATTGCAATCGGAGAGCCTTAAAATGAAGAAAGGATCTGTCTGCCCTCACTCTTCTGGGCAGGAGTTCACATTTATGACTCCACCGGTCTGATTAATAGTTCAACATCAATTCAAAATTTAGCCAGGGTTGACCATTGAGACACAGAAATCATTATTAAAGCCTGTGAGTGTGTGATTTCATCTTCCTGCTGCTCTTTCACAACTTATAGCAATGCATTTGATTGTTGCTGTTTTGCAGTTTTAATTTTTGACTCTAAAGGTAAAGATACTTTGCAGGATTCCTGTTTGTAAACAGTATTGCCAGCCAAAACGGAAAGTGAAAGCCAACCCCATATCGGCATTTCACCTCTTATATTTTTTTATGTTTCCGGTGCTGTGTCTGCGATTTTTGTTGCTTCCTCTTGGATGCATGCTGCTTACGGTCTGGCACGTGGTCGCTACCTTTTTATAACACAGGCAGAGGGCAGGGTCTCTACAGATGAATACGTCACACACTTCTAGTGGGTAATGAATAATGATTGTAAGGAATTATCTTTTGTATGAGTTTATACATTGTTGTTTAGGAAAATCCTGCATAGTTTATCGTAAAGGAAGTTCAAGATGTTTCCGCAGACATCACAAGCAGCCTTCATTGTCAAACTGTTTGCTTCACTCTTGTTTCTGCTCCTCACACTCATTTCATAGATGATGCTGACTCCAGCGATGCAGGGCGTCATCCTCGCCATAGCCAAGGCCAGGCAAACTTTTGATAAGGAAGGCCCTGAGGCTGGCCTCATCAAGGTACGGTCCTGCAGGGATACTGGAGGTTCTCACGTCTCACATCCACGAAATAATCAAATAATCTTGTTTTGTGAAATAGTTTGCCAGCCAACATGAAATATTTACACGTCTACATTCAATTAGTTCTTTCTTTCCCCACATATGTATCAAAATCAGGACATAAAGACAAAAACATTCACATATAGTGAGGTACCTGTTGGCTGCGAGGCAATTTCTTTATTCATCGGCACGCAGCATGTACTGTGTTAACAACAAGCAGCTATAGAGGATCAGACGCCTGCTAAAGATTTCTTTCTATAAATGATGAAGACCAGATTTTTTTATGAACTATTCCAAATACAGGAAGGTCAAAGTCAATAACAAGATGAGCGTTTTAACCTTGTCTTTTGACTCATGAAATCCAATATTCCCAACATTTTAATGATAACACGGTAAAGACTCAGAAACACAGAAAATATTGCAAATAGTCTCCCAGTGTCTAAGTTGAAAAATCCATATTTTCTCCTCATGTGAGGAGAAACTTGGCTTCATACGAATAATTTACTTGTTTGTGTGTATTTTTGATGAGACTTTCAACTTTGGTAACCCTTAACGAATGAATAATGTCTGCCTGTCTTAACTCTGTTCGCACCAAAACTCTCAAACATACTCAGTTTTTGTATGAGTCATTCTGAGGTTGGTCACTGAGAGGTTGCTGCATCAAATAAAATCTATCTAGCGCTGTTACGTGTTTACTCACTATGAGCATATCGGAGAATTAAAATATAATTAAAACTAAGATACGTTTCCCACTGTTCCTTCAGGCCTTCCACGAGGAGTATTCCCGCTTGTATGAGCTCTCCCAGGAGGAGACCACACCCCAGGAGGACGCTCGTTTGCAGCACGCTCTGGTCTACTTCTTCCAGAACAAGGCACCCAATCGCATCATTGAGAGAACGCTGCTGGAGCAGTTTACTGACCGCAACCTGAGCTTCGATGAGAGGTACACACAGATAGCAGAAAAATGGACCCTCAATGAGCCAAGGAAATCAGTCTATACCAGTTTTACCCCATCGTTTGGACACAGTTTTCTGAAATTGTAGCTCAAACACAAAACTGAAAAGAAATAACTATTTAGTCAAAACTCTCTTGCAAAATGAAACACTGGAATCAAAACTGATTCTTTACACCAAAATGATTCACACAACAATCATATGAATACCTCCAACATAGCACCAATTAAACAGTTGTCCCTGTGATCATGGGAGCTGTGTTGCCCAAGGCTAATAGACTCTGCTAGGGTCTCCCAAGGCAAAGTGGTCCCAGGGGAGAGGCTTTGATATGACCTCGAGTACCTCGCCCTGTATGGGGACATTGGGGCCCTCCCTGTAGCCCAGTGGGGCTCAGCCCGAATAATTGAGGCTGTGGGCTCACCACCTGCAGGGAGAGGAATCAGGGTTGGGTGCACTCTGTGCCGGGCAGCAGGCAGGGGTCCTGGGCATGCTGATCCCTGATGTCGCAGACTAAACATTGGTGTGATAATTTTAAAACACTACCATCAAAATATTGTTATATATGATTTGGCTTCATGAGGCCATGTAACATATTCAGAATTCAGATGTATAAAAATGTGTAGAAATTATTTCCTTTTTTCTCATTTCTTAAAGATTTTTTTTGTGTGTCCCAACATAGACTGCATTTTTTTGGTACATACAGTATACTGCACATTTTTTTTAATACTTTTTATTTGTCAAAATTATAGTCTCACACAGTAATTGGGCTACTTTTCATAGAAACAAAGAAAAAAGGAAAGTGTCAGTCTTTACAACAGCTACTGTACATCCCTCCTATCCCACTCCACCATCCCAACATAACATATATATATATATATATATATAAATTCTAACATACATACATAGGATAACAGCAATTACAATGCACATGGGAGCTCATTGGATAGACAAAGCTTCCCAGAGTCATACTGTAAAAGTTGATATGAGAGAGTCACTTATGGCAAAACTCACGGTAACTGCACTGGTACTGTGAGTAACATGACAAACACTACAGCACTTTAAGACAGTGTTTAGACTGTCCTGGTTATGAAATGATGAAATCAGGGCACAAATACAAAAAAGGGAAAATACTTGTTTGTTACTGTAACACAGTAAAATGTTAAGGAGACTAAACTGGCCTCAAAATAAATGTTTTCTCATAGTCGTTCCTCTCTGTTCTCTTTGCTGCACCATTTTCCCCCCAACATGGTCTCAAGGCCTCCTTTATGCTCTGACACATGATGGGAGTGTTTTGCCAGTTGAGTTTGAACAGAGCTAGGATGTGGCATTTTGAAGGCCAGTGTCTTCAGGGTGACCAAACTGTGCTATATGATGCGATCTGTGCTTCGAGTTTTGCTAAAAAGTGATTTAAATTTTCTTTTTGAGTGAAAACAGTGAAATCATGCTGAGACTTCAGCAGTCTGGAGTCTTGCTGTTGATACATGAGCTTCAGGTTTTCAGAGTTATGTGCATAATTCCCTTTTTTGTGTGTGTACGCTAGAGGTTAAAAGAATTACGAGATAAACTAATTTGCCAGAAATCAGATGCAGCGTCAGGTAGCTCACCTGGTAGAATGGGCGCCCCGTGTACAAAGGCTGTGTCTTTGCTGCAGCGGCATGGATTTGATTCAAGCCTGTGGCCCTTAGCTGCATGTCATCCCCTCTTTCTCCACCCTCCTGTAACACCCTAGCTGTACTAACAAATAAAAGCCACAGAAATAATCTTGAAAGAAAGACAGACAGGAAATAGATCATGTTTGAGAGGTTTCTGTGCAGAAAATGTGTGTGGTTTTACTCAGAGGAACAGCACTTTAAGGCCCATATAGCATGCCTATTATGCCATCTAGTGTCCAGAGCAGAGACCTGCAGCACATGGTAAAAGTTCTGTATCCACCCTGATGTAAATTTACAGCACTCGTATGTCCTTTCTGTACACACAGGGCCATCAGTATCATGAGGGAAGCCCGAGCCAAGCTGCGCCTCATCAAACCAGAGGACATGGATATGGATGAGTACTTGGTACGGTCTAACAGATGCACTGACTTCTGTCTTTTAGGGATACACTGTTTGTGTTTTAGGGCTTAATCTGTCCCATTTTTGTAATAATCTCACTGGAAATTAATCTGTCTCTGTTGTCTTTTAATTATTTGGTAATTTGGGTTATGTCCTCGCCGTCTGCGGGTTTTATTCTGACGTGGCCTTTTGCTGCATGACATCGCCCACGGTTCCCACAGTCATGGAAAGCCTAGAAAAACCATGGGATGTCACAGTCATATTTTCCAGGCCTGGAAAAGTCATGGAATTAGTCAAGATCATTAAAAGTCATGGAATTTTTTCTGTATTGAAATTGTTACCATAATCTCAAAAAATCGTCCATGTAACATAACTTGAGCTGTCAACTGAATGTAGCTTGATGTCTGACGCTTCATCTGCCGTCATGTACATTTCATTATTTTGTCTCTGGGCTGGTCTCTCCCTCGCTGTGTGCCAGCAAGCTGGAATTATATTTGAATAGAGTTTGAATCTGATATGTTTGAAAAACGCCGGGCAAGTGGAGCAAAAAAATAAATAAATTCTACGATTGATGACACGGCCACCTGCCTTGGCGTGGTGGGCTGGTCACAGGCATGGCACACTCAGGTTGCGTAGAGGAATGGGCATTGATTTGATTGGCAGACAAGAGGCAGTGTAAATTAAAACAAGAAAATGATAAAAACAACACTCCAAATCTGAGCACATACTGCCAGACTAGTATGTGTATGTAAAGGTAGGACGTGTAAGCTGTCCAGGTTAATTGGTGACTCTAAATTGTACGTAGGTGTGAATGTGTCCAGGTTAATTGGTGACTCTAAATTGTACGTAGGTGTGAATGTGAATGTTTGTCTGTCTCTATGTGTCAGCCCTGTGATAGTCTGGTGACCTGTCCAGGGTGTACCTTGCCTCTCACCCAATGACAGCTGGGATAGGCTCCAGTATACTACACTAGTGTACTATAACCTTAACATCAGAGTCTGGTGATGTTCTATGTTTTTCTCAGGACAGGAAGTATTTTTTGTGGAAGTGGGATGGGACACAGTAAAGTCCACTCCTGTTTTACCCTCTATCACAGTGGTTTTTAAACTTTTTTTGCCGTAAGCAATTGAAGGGCATGCACACACACGCTAATGATGTGGCTAATGATAATCTGTCATGTTCCTGCACTCAACAAGTGCCATGACAAGACCAACCAATCCATCTGTCAACTGTGCTGTGTGTGTCCACAGCGTGATGAAGGGCATCCCTCTGTGCAGTCAGCTAGGCCTCCATTCTTTGTCCAAAAAAGTATTGGAGGACATCAGTGAGCCAGAGCCTTGGCTGGGTGTCATGCTCCCTCTTTACCATGAGCACCCACGCGACATTTAGTTTTGAGTTAATGCACGTATAGTCACTGAGTGGACAGGCATATGTGAACTGATCAGCAGCGCGGCACACTTTAAGGACGCATCTTCCCAGTGCATGGTGAATGCCACAACTGAGAAATGGAGTCCTCCTGTTAACATAGTAACTAACATTTTCTAAAAACTACAATGACCAGCTGTTTTTAGAAACTACGGAGCCTTCTTTTAAAACACTGTCACTCTGTCAGTAGGAACCTGTTGACGTGAAGCTGAGAGCCACTAACAAGATCGGGAAGTTGGAAAGTATTGAGAAACGGACTAAGGCAATGTTCGTTTTGGTCTTTTCATGAGATTTGTTGAACAAAAATATCAAATATCGACAGCTGTACCTTTGAAGGAGGAGTGAAATGGAATCACCGACTAACCACATGACAACTGAAGAAGAAATAACGCCTGTATTTAGTTCCATGATCAGACAATATAAAAACATGGCAAACAGTGATTGAAATAATCGTCTGTTGTCCTGTTTTCTGTCTCGCAGCAGTGGCATGATGACTACAGACTGTTCAGAACAGTGTTCGTCTACCTGCTGACTGGACTGGAGCACTACCAGCATGGAAAGTAGGTGTCCAACGTTCATCACTGCACCGCCTGGCCCCAGCATGTGTCACATCACCTCTGCAGATCAATATCAATCTTCTTGTTTGTGTTTGTTCTCTGAAACTTGACCACTGAAGTTTCAGAGAGTTATAATAATCATACTGGACATACAGCAGAGAGAAAAAGACACAATCCTCATATTACAAATGATGTACGACTCATTTTCTGAGAATACTTCTTAAATATGTTTAACCCTCTCTGGTACACTGTGTGATGCCATTTGGTTAAACTTTTGGGTATGTGACCTTAAAGCAACACCATACCATAATGGTAAGAAATTTAAAAAGATGTAGGGCTGCCCCCGACTAAGAACGTTCCTAGTTGACCAACATCATTTAGGTCCATCAGTCGACTAGCTGCCTGCATGTTTATGATATGAATGTAATGATTAAATGATATATTTTGGTGGTCTGAGTTGAAGGTGTGAGAAAGAATAGTATCAGTAACATTGTTAACACTGTGCTACATTACAGAGAAATACAAAAGCGTACTAATGAACCTTCATTAATATAGGCCTATATTTTATCTACAAGTGCACGTCACACACTGAGCGAGCCGCCTGTTAATGACGCTGTGGGCTAATGGGCATGTAGCTACTTCCATGTTTCAGATGATACGTCATGTTTGTAGTCGACCAATGAAGATGAGTTTACATATCACCTTGGGTTCGTCCTTCACCTTCTCAAAATGATCCCACACTTTGGATTTCCTGCCCGACATGTTATTAACTAGCCTGTGGAAAAACCGCAGGTACCAGCCCTGGAAATTAACCTGACTCCTGTCTGACTGCTGAGCGTGGACACTTCCTGTGTCTGTCCTTTCAAATTAAACTCCCACATGGTCCAGTTATATAGGTTTGGATTTATTTTGACAAGGTGCATAATAATAGAGGTTCACTTTTGTTTGTTTTTTTGTTTTTTTCTTCTGCGACTAAGCGACCAATGAAATCTTGCTGACTAATGACCTTTCTGGTCGTCTAACGTTTGGTCGACTATCAGGGGGCAGCCCTGGGCTCACCTTACTTACTGTATGTTGTCACCATTTGTTTTGTTGCTGCCAGGCTGCTGCAGCATGTTGTCTTCTGAACTTTAAATTCTTATCCATCCTCACTAACATCGACTGGGAGCACTAATTTTACCCTCTTCATCTTTGAGGGGTTATAGAATAATAATAATGCATTCATTCTGTAAATGGAAGGAAAATATGTGTAAAATATAAGCACAGTCACAAAGCATAATTGACTGTATGGTGTCACAGCCCAAAATTTATTTAAACTAACATTATTAAACTTATCTAGGTTAATTTGTAGAGATAGAAAGGAAACAAACAGTGTTACTTCAAGGCAACATTTGCATTTTTTCCAGCACTTAATTATCAAAGAAAGTACATTAAACAATTAAAAATTAAAAATTACTCATGTATTTTTGTGAATCCAATTTTTCCCGCATTTTAAAATGTCAGAAAAAGACACTTTCAGACCACTTTTGTGGAGATGCCTGATGGAGCTAAACCATGTGAGGAAGGCCCCAGAAAGAGAGACTTAACATGGCCTCCAGAAAGTCATGTGACAATTTAAACACTGCTATTGGTTTGAGTAGGGCTCGGCTCTTTTTTAAGTAATGCAGTATATTTGAGGATGTATTGTGTGAGTGTAAATGGGCAAAAATGAGATTGTTACTTCGAGGCAACTCAGCACCACAGAGGGTTTAAATATGGCCTAAACTGGGACTGCAGTTTTTGTAGAGGATGACATGGTGACTGTCGCCTTGTGTTTGTGCTGCAGGACGCGGGAGGCATTGATCTTCCTGGCTCATGCGTACGAGACCAACGCCACCCTGCTGAAGAACGGAGAGAAACGTGGCGTGGACACATCTCTTATTGCCGTTTACAGGAGGAAATGTCTCACTGTGAGTACAGCAGCTCTTGCAGTCAGTGTGTGTGTGTGTATACTGTATGTTATTGTGGCGGCACTGAGCTCAGTCCTTCTGCAGAAAGGTTAGAATAACAATGGAAAGGTATCATTAAAAAAGTGTGACTTTCATGGAAGCCTCCTCTTGTGATTTTACATTTCTTATGTACAAGTAGAAATTCTGGCCTGCATGAAAGGAAATTCAGAGGTCATTAGAATCATACCATTCATCCTCTGGGAGCTGGCCGTGTCCAGTAGTTGCTGAAATATCTCCGTCTGGAACAAAGTGCTGGACAGACAGAATTAGACACAAACTATATTTAGGCTGTCTGTGTTAAAGGACATATGTTTTAGATATGAAGCTCTTGGCTTTGAGTCCTACTTACAGTCTCGGTAGTATATATAGTATATGTTGGATTTAAAGTAACGACTACAAAGTCGAGGTTCAAGGTTCATCACTCACCCTGGGACTAGAAGTTGGAAAAAACAACCTCACAAAAAATTCCATTCAGACTTGTTGCCAAGGTCCACTGTTTGAAATGGAGTTACGGAACATTTAGGAGGAGTGCTGTCCATCAGTATCGGCCGCTTTCGCCTCAGTTCAGCTCAGACAGTGTCCCAAGCAGCATTTTGATTCTTTTCATGTTTTTTTGACAGGACTTTACACTTTCTGACTGAAAGTTGTGCACTTCCCAGCATCTGCACCTGTTAGAGGCCAGTGCTGGTGGACAGTGCAAACTTTCAACATGTCCCAAAACTACATTATAGACGGTGGAGCTCAGTGATATATCTGTCTATCCTACGGTGCACTGAGGCCAAGAGACAGTAAAGAAGGGAACAAGTGAGAGAGACCATAGACATACACTCACTGGCCACTTTATTAGGTACACCTGTTCAACTCATTAATGCAAATAGCTAATCAGCCAATCACGTAGCAGCAGCTCAATGCATTTAGTCATGTAGACATGGTGAAGACGAGCTGCTGAAGTTCAAACGGAGCATCAGAATGATGAAGAAAGGTGATTTAAGTGACTTTGAACGTGGCATGGTTGTTGGTGCCAGACAGGCTGGTCTGAGTATTTACTGGGATTTTCACCACCACCATCTCTAGGGTTTACAGAGGATGGTCCCAAAAAGAGAAAATATCCAGTGAGCCAAAATGCCTTGTTGATGCCAGAGGTCAGAGGAGAATGGCCAGACTGGTTCAAGATGATAGAAAGGCAACAGGAAGTCAAATAACCACTGGTTACTGCAGGTGGGCTTTGCCGTAATTTACTGTGTTGATTGCAGCCGTTCACGGCACATGGGCTACAAATACCATTATGAAAATAAACAACACACTAAACGAAGAGAGGTATGAACAAGGCTATGATGCCACAGTTATGGAAAAATACAAGATAAATTGACTGGCTAGCTTCCTATGATGTTCATGGTGTTTATGAAGTTTGGAGGATGACGTATGACTTGCAGATTCTACTACAGTCATACGTCATCTTTCAGTTTTACAACCTTCTATTTTTAACTTTGAGCACAAAATTATTTGTCAGAAAATATTTGGCGAACACAACATAGTAAATACAGAAGAAACCTCATGACAATAACTTTTACTCTCTTCTCCATCCTCCTCCTCCTCCTAACATTTACCCTGCAGGCACTGAATGAAAGCGCGTCACAGCTGTTTTGCAGTGGTGAGGAGACCAACGTGGAGGAGGGCATCGCCATCATGGACGAGGCCGTCATCCCCTGCCTTCACCTGATGAGCCGGGACGAGGCTTTATCCCAGGAAGACCGGGACGCCATGGAGAGCATCCGCAGCCACTGGTGCTGCTGCCTCGGCCAGGACATGGATGGTAAGATGTTCAGCAAGATAATCTTTACAAATGAACTCTTTTATGATTTTTGAAGCGTAAATTCAAACACCAGAAAGCTATGGTTAGGCTATAAACAAATTACATTACGGTCACATGACTTCAAAGTCGCCCCCACAATGATGCAGCAAGGCATGTATGGCGTGATGATATTCTGTAGTCTCTTTTAGCTACTTGTTCACAACTCCTCCTCACTCCTTTTTGAGACACTTAAAGGTGGGGTATTTACTGAAGTATTTTTATGTCAGAACCAAACGTGAAAGTCTCTTCAGCTTGTTTTAACCACAGACCTTATTTCAGACATCTAACCAAAAACCCACTGACTTCAAGACGAGGGAACCAGGAGTGTAATAATGCTAACTCAATTCTAGGTTTTAGCACTCATTCCTGGGGCACTCTATGTAGCAAATAGGCAACGACATCATGGCGCATTGCATTCTGGGTAGTAGCATCCATACCATAGGACACACTTTTTCAACAGAGACAAATTCATGAATGGACGAGCGCAAAAGTCCAAAGGAAATTAACAGCCCCAATTAGTATGAACTAGTGAAGTGGTTAGGTGGTTGGGCTAAGCTTGTTCAAAAATATCGCAGGTTTCAGGTGGGTGGATCATAAATTGACAAATTAGTGTTCCAAGTGAGTTATCAATAAATTTAAAAGCCGTGCAGTAATCCAACTTTGACCTTCTCTTCCCCTTTTTTCCTCTCTTTCCCTGTGTACTCGTGGTGCTTCTCTAAGTCAAGGATGCTTCCTTGGTGGGACAGGTCCTTCCAAATCAGGTCCTAAAGGGCACACATCAGAACAGGCTAGCGAGTGCCCAGGTGTGCATCACTGAAGAGGCCCCGCCTTCAATTCCGTGGGTACTTCATGCCCGCTGAGGATATACACATGCATCCTTGAGAATTCTCTGAAGGAAGGACTTGGTCCTCAGTAGAATTCAAAGGATCCTTGACATAAGAACAGTCCTTCGATTTGATGGCGTGGCCTCCTTGAAATTCAGCCGTTTAAGGATCCTTCCTCGACTTCAAGAAGCACCATCAGTCTTTAATGGAGCCTCTGTGTCCTTAAGTCCCACAGTGCTTTGCGTTCCTCGCTACTGCTCATGTCATGATCCTGTTCTCTACAGCAGACTGTGTATCAACCTTTTCTCGTGTGCACATGCATGCATCCTCCTCTGTGCACTATTAGGGTTGAAATACACAAACAGACATTAAACTACAGTGCACTAAGATAACCTCCCATTTCTGCTGCTCTTCCTTTGTTTTCAGACTCATTGCAGGCGAAGCTGGGTGAGTTTCTGCCCAGGGTTCTGGACGGTTCAGCTGAGACAGTAGTTCTTAAAGACCCACCCAAAGTCCATGTCAACCAAGCCCATGATCTGTGCAGCCGCCTGGCCGCTGTCATGGAGTCCATCCACAGCACCTCGATAGTCATCGTGAAGTAAAGCCCTGAATGAAACCCCTAACAACCTCCTTGAACTGTGTGTCTGACCTGCAAGCAACATGGCTGATAGCTCGTTCTGTGCTGACAGACTGTGGGGTTGAGACAGCGTGTAGTTTTCAACAAGCCAAATTATGTATTTCATTTTACCTTCAGTTTTAGCATTGCACATGAAATTCACTTTGATATTTTAACATAGCACACTGTAAGCACTCATTAGGGATAGACTGGGATGGGGCAGGGTTCTCACCACCTGAATACATGCTCATTACAATGTTATCAGGACATTTCAGCCCAAACTTCTCTGTGAAAGCCCTGTGAAAGAAATGATCAGAATGAATCCTCCGTTTTCTTCTCAGCAGCTTTCATGAATTCTTTCTGTCTGCCCACCACCATCAGCAGCTCCCACCCAGTCTGCTGAGAAAAGACTAACAATGCTTAAAAATTGGAAAAGCCTTAAAGTAGCAGCAGGTTATGTGAAAGAGGCCAACTGTGATTGTTTTTATGCCTTCACGCCAGCGATAGCCATAGCTGGAGCATTATATTTTCGGGTTCTCCTGAAGGAGATATCTCTAGAATGCCTTCAGGGATTTTTTCAGATTTAACACAAACGTCCACTTGAACTCAGCAATGAATTGATTAGATTCTGGTGGTCAAAGGTCACTGTGACCATGTCTGTGTCATTCTTGTGAACGCAATATCTCAAAAACACCTTGAGAATTTTTTTCCCCAAATTTGGCACAAACTTCCACTTGGACTTATCAATGAACTGATTAGATTCTGGTGGCCATAGGTCAAAGGTCAATGTAACCTTGCATCTATCTCATTGTTGTGAACGCAATATCTCATGAATGCCTTGAGGAAGTCTATTCAAATTTGACACAAACGTCCACTTGGATGTTCCATAGAAGAGTAGACTGATTAGAATTTGGTGGTCGAACATCAAAGGTCAAGATCAGTGTGACCTCACAAGATATGTAGAAATTATTTCCTTTCTCCCCTTTTTATGTCTCCACGCCGGTGATAGCCGAGGCCGAACAAATGATCTTATCAGCTTGTCCATCCCATTCTTGTGAACGCAATATCTCAAGAATGCCTTGATGGAATTTCTTCAGATTTGGCACAAATATCCACTTAAACTCTACAATAGACTGATTAGAATTTGGTGGCCAAAGGGTCAAAGGTCAAATGTCACTGTGACCTCACAAAATATGTTTTTGGCCATAAATCTGTGCAGTGCAATCTGAATTCATACACTGATTATGACAAAACTTGACACAAATGTTCAACAGGATAAAATAATGAAGTGATGACATTTATATCCAAAAGGTCAAAGGTCAACTTCACTTGACAGCATAATGTTCTGCATCAAACACTTTTCTGGCCTTCAGTCAGTGTTATATCTCAGGAACAGAAGGGGAGACATTTGGTCAGATACTGAATTGGTGACTCTAATCTTGAAACTGTGCTGATTGTATAGATGTGCTGCATCCATGTTTTCACTGACATGGATGTAAACTGTAAGAGTGCGCGGAGGCATCAACCGCGGGGCGGTAATTCTAGCTCTCCCATGACCCACAGAACTGGCAGCAGTTATTTGTTTACCAGATCAGTTGACACCTGAAAACATGTTTAAGACTTTCTGCCTCATTTTGGTAGCCTGGCATCACCCAGCCAATTCAAAATGCAAATTAGCGAACAATGCATAGACAATAAATAAAACATAAGGTTGCATATTTTCCATTTTGGTACCCACTTCAAAAGCACATCACTTACCGCCATGCCCAGTTCTGGTTCTGTGTAGCGGCTCTGATCTGTTACCTAAAAAACTGTGTAGCTGTTCCTGTAATCAGCTTCTCATCAGCCGCACAAACAGCTTGAAGCTCAGATCAGCACTCTGAACAGTTCAGGCATGGACATGTTTTATTGGCCGTCAAACCTGTTAACTTTAATTACTGGTAACAACTGGCGTGTCACTCAACTCTGCAGGAAGTGACTGGATCGGTAGGATTTTTTGTTGTGTTGTTGTGAAGCAGTGTGAACGCACAATAAGGCCTTCATACAGGGCTGAATGATATAAAAGAAACACTAGATTTTTATTGCACAGTAACAAATGCTTTTTTAAGTATATGTTTTATATTACTTTGTATTTTTCCAAAACAGGAAGTGTCACATGTAGGTGAAGCTGGAAAAAGATATCCACAGTACTATTATGCATAAAAATATAAATGGTAGGGCATCTGTAACTGTTTAAAGAGCTGCTGCATGCTCAGATGTTCAGACTGCAGTAAATCTGTGCACTTAGAACTATCAGTCAGTGGCGACTCTTTGTTTACATCTGACAGAGCACTGTTGGACAGCACCTTGCTCAACACGTGCCTTTTCTCCCCTTTTAAAGGGTTCTTTGTAAACCATGTAAACCCTTTAAAAGGAAAGACATGGTACAAGAGATGAAATCCTTTTTTCTGAGGTCCCAGATGCAACGCAGTATCAAGAATGAATCCTCTTAATCGGGATTTTTTAGGACAGCAACATGGAGCTCCTCGAACAGCCATTTCTGGCTGCTGATTTCACACTGCTTTTTCACTCTGTACTCTGTGATGATACTCAATAAATGTTTTAAATACCCAGTGTACACCATCATCTTTGACTGTCTTCATTTGTGTAGTGGGAGAAATGCTTGCTAAAAAGTGTCTGGCTGTAATGAGAAATAAAAATGACGTGATTTACGGCTTCAGTGGATTAAAGCCCCGTCTCCACCAAACCCTTTCAGTACAGTACCTCTGTAACCAGCAGTAACCCTTCAGACATGGTACCTAGAGCCTCGGTCTGTTTAGTGTTTCCACCACAGACAGTCCTCTTAAATGTGGGCGGGGTTGTTGTCACTCACTGCTCCGTCCAGCGCTCGCTGTATTTCCTCATCAGCGATGACACAGATGAAGTCTGCACCTGGTTTATCGTCCACAGAACGAGGCTGCACGCCGAGATTTTCAGAACAAAATAGAACAGGCTGCAGTGAGAGTCTCTCTCCATGGGATATTTAAAAATACCAGCTTTGTGCATTTAGTCCTTCTCAGGCAAGCTCAGGGGTTTAGTGTTGCTGTAGCCCACAGGAACGACGCTTTGCGACGTGAGGATTAGAATATATGCAGTTCACATAATCCAGCCAAAATTAATACATATAAACGCTTGAAGATCCACTCATTACTAAAAGTGTCTGTCATATAAAAACTAAAGTGATAGTCAAAGTTGTCACAGTGAAATTTTAGGTGTGTTGATTGAGTCACCTCATCACCTCATGCATTGAGTAACATAACAAGTAAACATTCCACCTTAAAAGTTGCCGGCAGTCGACCCAGTGAATGAAGTTATTTTTTTCTCCAACTCCGGGCAAAACATCCTTTCATTTATAGTTACAGTTTACTAATAAAACTCAACCAAAAAAACTTCCCCAGTTGATTCGTTACAATGAGACACCTTTTCAAGTTTTCTGAAATGTTATCTTTAAATATGCACTAATTTGCACATTTCCAGAACAGAAATCTGAACATTGGATAAATCCAGGTTCAAAATTCTTGTTTAATTTCATTGACATTTTAGAGTCAAATGTTTTTACAGAGGGGATTTGGGATATTTATTCTTTGTTTCTTAATAAATCAGAAATCACTGTGCAAACCATTTTTTTAAAAATCCATTTTCGCTGTTTTTAGGAATAAAGTGTTACATTAATCAGTTGATATATAAACTCATTTTGAGAAAATGGCCTTTAAAGATATGTACTCTAAGATTCCATATGTTTTTAAGCGTACGAATTTTGACTAATAGATTTCACGATTAAAGTTCCTCAGTTGATTATTTGTATCGCAACCATGATTTTTTTTTTGTTTCATAATGGGTTTTTTTATTTTTATTGTTGCTAAATATGCAAATGAGACATAATCTAATTAAATATGCGCCTTTTGCATAGAATTGCAGAGCTGAAATCTGAATTAAAATAAACACTTAAATATATATTTTGGACATTTTCTTTCTACTCGTCTGAAAGAAGACATGTTATGGAAGCCAAAAAAAAAAAAAACAAGTCACCAGACTCCATTGAGAAAAACAGTAATTTTGGCTCACTGAATGCAGGAGCTGCTGGTCTAACGCTGCTTCGATCAGTTAGTGAGTTTGTGTTATTGTGTGACTTTAGTGGATCCAAACTAACTCTTTTAAACACCAAAGTCACACAATTACACAAATAAAATAACTGATCGAAGCAGCAGTAGACCAGCAGCTCCTGTGTTCGGGACTGTTAAATCACTGTTTTTTTTAGTGGAGTCTGGCTTTGAAGAAATGACATAAAGGTTTCAGTTTCCCATCAGCAATGGCTGTCTGGCCGAAAGGTAAAGATTTCTGCAATGTGAAGTTAAAGAAAATACTCTCAATATACACTTAAACTGATAATGGTGGTTGTTGTAGGTGGGACCTTTTTTTAGGTGTTTAAAATATATTTTATTGTGGCCCCTCCACAGCAGTACATTGCTTAGCTTCTGGGTCAGACTCCAGCCTGCTTCTCCAAACTGGGGGCGTGCCGACAATCATTTACTGTAGGTAACAGATTGACCATGGATGAGTACCTCATACAACCCCACTTCAAAAAAATCTGAACTATCCCTTTAAGAGAAATGCAGATTACCTCCAGGCTCATCGTTTGACAAATGTCCCTGTTTTCTGACCCCTGACACCCATCTTATTTCATACTTTCGCACATGAGGCTGTGAGTAACTCTACCCATCTGGTCCTTGATTTACGAGCAGCAGTGACATTCTTACATTTCAGCCTCTTCCGCCTGTGTCTTAAGTGCTAAACTTCTGTGCTGTTTTCATGGCTTCAGTTTGGAATGGCACACATAATCTCCCGAGTCCCTTCTGCAGCACTCCACCAGAACAGTGTTCTGTTTCTTCACTGTTAATCAAATCCACATCAAAGGTGAGATTAAACTGAGATTAAGAGAATAATACGAGTGAGTCAGGGTCTGTGCTGGGCTGGATTAAGATCTGATTTTCACTGTCTCTGTCGTCCATAACTGCTCTGATGCAGGATGTGTGAAGGCTGCCAGAAGGGGTGCTGATGATGACAAGTCTTAAGCTGTCCGAAGGTGTCAGGACATGTGCTGTTATTGTTCCATCTGAAAACCTGTCGTTTGAGGAGTGTGGTTGGTTTTAAATCCAGTCATTCTGTGCAAAAGTAGTCATCAGTGGGTTTGTAGTAATGTTCATTTGCACACAACAGTGCAGCTATTGCACTCTTAAGATGACAGGACTTGGTCTTCTGTTTGGAAACTTTATTTTTCCCGGCCCTCTCCCCCTCTCAGGGTGGTATCTGTATCATCCTCAAGTTCAGGTCCTCTACCAGAGGCCTGGGAGTTTGAGGGTTCTGCACAGTACCTTAGTTGTTCCTAGGACTGCACACTTCTGGACTGAGGCTTCAGATGTTGTGCCTGGAATCTGCCGGAGCCACTCGAGTGGTCCTACTACCACGGGGACCACACAACATCAACCACATGAATGCCAGGACCCAAGGATCCTGGCATTCATGTGGTTGTCACCTGACACACTCCCCCCACCTAAACACCAGTTCAGACCAGGTACCTCCACTCATGGCAACGGCACTCCAGTAGCTGTGGCCCCCCAGCAGGACAATGCACCGTGCCCTACCTGCTCAGGAGTGGTCCAAGGAATGCGACAAAGAGCTCAAGGCGTCAACCTGGCCTCCAAATTCCCCAAATCCCAGTCTGATCAAACATCTGTGGGACGTGTTGTTACCCCACCTCACAACCCACAGGACCCAAAAGATCTGAAGTCAAGGCGTTGGTGCCAGACACTATACTCCAGAGGTCCTGTGTTCATGCCTTGACAGGTCAGAGCCAAGTCCAGTCCAAGGAGGACCCACTGTGGATTGGGGGTACTTCCAGGGTAACAGCACGTCACTCAAATGTTAGATCAGATTGGGATCTGCGGTATTTGGAGGTCAGGTCAACACCTTGAGCTCTTTGTAGTTTGTAGGCAGTTTCTGTGGTGTGACATAGTGCATGGTGCATGCTGGTGGGGCACTGACATCCACTATTGCTGTTGCCATGAGTGTAAGGGATCAGTGTATATACATATATATTTATTTATTTTATTTTATTTATTTTTTGTAATAATTTGCTCGGAGCAGCTTGATCTCACATGGCAGCACAACAAACATGTCCTCTGAAAGAAAAAGCAAAAAAAAAGGTGCCCCCTAATGACGTTTCTCGCTCACAGATTATTTTACCCTCTGTCTGTATAAACAATGAACTCAGGCAGAAGAATAAACAAAATATTAAATCAAGGGACAGAAAAGGAAATTGAAATGTGTTCTGCTGGAGATGCCTGACGCATGACATTTTCACTGAGTTCATAAAGTTGAATATTTCACAACACCATTCCTGTTCATTCAGATTCAAACAGTGCCAGCATTGTTATCATTACGATTTCCTGAGGATGTTTTGGAGCTTTCTCTCCGCTCTGCATCAGTGAACATTTCCACATCCAGCAATGACGGGTTACGTGAACACCATGCATTGTCTATTTCATCTCAAGAGTTGCAGCTGAGTTTAAGACGGACACATGTGAAGCAACAACAAACAGGACGTCTTTGAGGAGATTCAAAGTGTCAAATAATGGCCATTAACGTGAAATGTGTTGGCTCTGTGAGGCTTCAGCCAGCTGCCTGCTGGAGGGAAATGTTGCAGTGTGAAACTGAGCATGTTATTCAGAGTTTGAGGCCGAGCCAGGGGTCATTTTGGTTTCCTTGCATTGCGAGCTATAAAAATTCGGAGAGCGGCTGGCATAGA
This sequence comes from Epinephelus moara, assembly GCF_006386435.1. NCBI lineage: Eukaryota > Metazoa > Chordata > Actinopteri > Perciformes > Serranidae > Epinephelus > Epinephelus moara. Next base: position 29,999,407 of record NC_065508.1, read on the forward strand.
CGTAGACTCTGGGCCCTTTATAAAAAATAGGCTACATCCAAATTTATAAATGGAGATGTCTGAAATAATGTTTGACAGTGACGAACGCACTGCTGTACACTAACGTTGACGTGGCTGACACAGTGTTAGAGGCACCGGGTTTCATAAATCTGCAGCGACTGTGACACAATAAGTGATGTTGGGAGGAGGAATAACAACACGTGTATAATGATACGGGTCATTATTTCTTCTTCGCCCATTTAAGTTTTTATCCAGCTGCAGTTCTGACATCTGTTTTGTGTATCAGTGGACGGGGATTATTTGCTGTATGTGTGTGTCACACACCTGATTTAATTTGAGTTTTCTTAATGTGAACCTTTCGTGCTTTTATTTTGAAGGCAACACGCCCAACCGGAAGCGTTCGTTTTAACTAGTTTTCCTGATCTTCACCAGCCACGGGAGTTTCCTCCTGCGAGCGGCCCGAAAACAAAGAAACCCGACGCCAGGTGAACATACCTGGGAATGAGGAAAGCCAGCAGCCAGGTGTGTTAAACATGGCGGGGAGGAGTAACGTTACAGAGCCTGGCTCGACCGCTGGAAGCTGAACAAAGACACTGCTGATTACCGCATCCGAAGAGCGGAAGTTGTTGAACGAAAACAGTCGGAGGGACCGAGACGGTGTTCATTTATTGCCTTGTGCAGCGTGGACAGAAGACTTGTCGGAGTTTAGGAGTTTGGATGATTCAGAAAGCACCTCTGGAGACAGGTAAGACGGAAAAAGTTGCAAACGGACGAGGGATTTTTTTCATCAGAAGTCGTGTTGAGTAGTTAGCTAACTAAGTTAGCTAGCTAACGTTACAGGAGTGTCTTCCCTCTCTGAATATTGTCTCACTGTCACTAACTTTCTGCTTATAACCGTGACAAATACAGGTGATTTAATGTCACATTTTTGCACCAGAAAGTTTGACTTTAATGTTAGTAATTTTCCCTTCCGGCTTGAAGGCACGTTGATGAAAATAAACTAGCGTTGTGTTAGCTAAACTCGGTAAACGGATCCTGCTAACTTGGTCTAAATATACATGGAGGCGTAAAGGTGCACTCATCTGCTGAGGTGTGAGCTCTGCACAGATCAGGCCACCACAGGAGCACCCGGTGCTTTACTCTAATTAGATAGTGTATGTCTTGCATTTTGTTGTAACCGGGTGTTGCATCACTTCCAACTTTGCTTTTAGATTCACGGCTGTTTTTGACGCAGGCCATTTTGGTACTTCCTGTTTATTTTAAAGGTAATCAGTGTGAACATTAACGTTACATATCTCGTATTTCTACTGTGATCAGTTGAATATGTGTCAGAAAGTGTCTGCAAATCACTGAATTCTGTTTATTTTGACACTTTACAAAATGTCCTAACTTGTTTTGGAGCCGGGGTGTTGTACAGTTTCAGGATAAATGCAGAGGATAATAACGCTTTCTTATTTGACTTCCATCTGTCGTCACGTTGACAGGTGTGCTCGCACAAACTTGGGAAACCAGTGATTTGTGTTTGCTCAAAGTCTCTGTTGTTAGCAGAGATGAACAGGCAGTGAGGGAACTGAGCTGGCAGACTGAAGTATATGGACACTAGAACATTAAATACATTCTTGTGCAGACTGCTGGATGTATCTTTCCAAATACATGATTATTAACAGGGCTCCAGACTGACTTTGGTTAGTCGGAGCACTGTAGCCCTTAACTTTGGGAGCACAAGCAGAACATGTAGGGGCACACCTTAAATCGTCCTGCAACACAATTATTCACATTTTTGGCCATTTTAACTGCATCTTAAACTGTCTGTGTCTACTGTATGTTAACCTTGGACTGTTTTAATTATTGAAGTATTTAGCATCACAGACGTGTGGTCAGTGGGATGTGAGGATTCTTAAAATAACATCTGTACAGATGTGAAGCCCTGACTATTTCTGACTGATCTTTAATGAAAGCTTTTGTCTTGTATTTTTTCCCCTCTGACACAATTTATTTAGGCTATGTAGTTGAGGGAACAGGTCAAACTGATATGATTATGAGAATACATGTCAAATGGAGGTTGAACCATGAACATAAATTACAGAAAGCCTGTAAAGCATTTTAATAACTCAAACTATCATAATTAAAATAACTGGAGACTCAGAACAAACTGATATGAGTTTGGATTCATTTGGATTCAGCCCGAATGTCCGGACTTCACTGCACATGCAGATGCACAGACTTTGTAGGCACGCTCCCGGGAAGTCCGGGAGTGCTGTCCAAATCCACAATTCAGTACTGACCACGAGGGGCGTCAAGTGGACTCTCTGCAGACTTACAGAGAGTCCAGTTGGGGTGCAGACTTCAGCAGACTACTATTAAATAACCCACATTTTATTGCAATACAGACATGACGTTGTGGGCTTTTGAACTGCCGAAAAACAAACAAACATATGAATGTGAAAAACAGTTATTGATAGTTAGGTCTATTAAATGTTACTTGAATTGTGTCGGCCAGAAATAATATTCAACCACATCATGATACAGAAATATGTATAAGTATGGGCTGTAGGGGAACTGAAAATAAATTTTATTATTGCAGGCTGTGCAGTGAAATAGGCTAAAAAAATGGGCAAAAAACAAGAAAAAAAGGATTCTGATGTCAGTAATGCCCAATTTATTGAATTATAGTCCTGTTCTTTTTCACAAACATTTCCGTTTTTATACACTGTAGCCTGTAATACAGAGGTGTATTAATAAATTTTTGTTTAGTCACAAAAAAGGCTATATGTGGGAGTTATATCTTGTTATCTACAGGAACAGATGAGTAGGCACGGTTCATCAAATTATATGACATATATATGAATATGACAGCAGTGACAGTACAGCTGAAGTCCGCGAGGGCTCAGTCTGCAGGTCCAGAGTCTGGACATTTGAATTCAGCCTCTGACTTGACCGCAGCTTGTTGTCACCACCTCCTGCTGCAGCCGTCTGCTCTTGTCCACTTTCCAGGCGAGGCGCAGTTCGGCTCCAACGAGAGATGAGTGTAGATGATGTGATCCTCGCAGTTAACCAATCCCTCACTTCCGGACTTTCCTCCTGTCACACACATTGGCCTACACTGACGGACTCACTCCCATGTTTTAAAACATAAAAAAAAAGGCTGCGGGTTGCACACGAGTGAGTAGTTGTAAAAAGCACTTGCACTGACTTCAAAAACAGTAACACAATATGCTGGTCTTCTTTTCTGCGTCTTTACTTTTGGGACCTGGCTGCAGACAGTTGTTCCCTTTATGAGCAATAGTGAGATGATGTTGGGTGACAAGTCCTGGCTCTCAAGCAGTGCTCCAGATTATCCTCACAAGTGTTGGGCAGGTTAACATCAGGGCTCTGTGCAGGCCAGTCAGGTTCTTCCACATCAAACTGAGAAAAACAATGTGGTTTGTGCGTCGGGGCATCACTGTGTTGCAACAGGAAATGATCGTCAAGCTGTCACCGCAAAGTTTATTCACATGAACATCAAAATACGTTTGTATGCTGCAGCAGGAAGACTGTCCATATATTTTTAGTCATGTAGTGTATATGACAGGTGGTTAATGAGCTTTTGTGTCGCAGTATGCTACAACTGCTTTAACTTTATTTTCACAGCAGAGTTGGAGTGTAAAACAATGTGCTCACAAACCGTTTTATTCCTAATTTTATGTTGCATAGATAATGAAAGCAGCTAATCAAGTGAGCCAATGCACCATGCATCAAGTTTGTCCTTTCATTATTGATTCATTTTAATCGTTGTTGCATTTTAAAATACTACAGTCATCAAACAGTAACTAATCATCATCAAACGAAGTTCTACAACTGCATTTTCTTTGCCATTAGTTGACAGTAGCTACACACTAGATCATAGTTTTTGTCTTTATATTACCTCATTCATTCATTCATTCATTCATTCATTCATACATTAATTAATCAATTGACAAGCTCTGGATCAGCCCTGGGACTTACAGGAAGGTGCATCAGACGGGTCAACAAGTTAAACCTAGACATAATAATATATTAAAAGCATTTAGAGAGCACCAGCTGCAGGGTAACAAATGCATTATGGATCAAAATGTAGACCATTTTCTTTTTCTCATTTCTGTCAGTTATGGGGTGTATTTGTGATTTTTTACCAAAAGGGGCGGTGTGTAGGATTTAGGGGGATTTAGTGGCCCCTAGCTGTGAGAACTGCAACCAGTTAAAACTTCTCCTGGTCAGAATACCTTCAATGTTCATTGTTCAGGAGGTTTTTAACAGGAGACAAGTGCTTGGTGATTTTAAACCAGTAAAACCAGTCCAAAAAAATTGTTGTTTTCCAGACGCTGCTGTCCCTGAGAGGATGCTAACTTTGTTGGCCGATGCGAAAATGCAGAGACGCCAAGGGCCTGATCTAGAGCCAGTGTTTGGCTTGTCCGTTCTGAGCTACTGTTGAAACATGGTGGTGCAATATGGCGGAGTCCATGGACGGGGACCTGCTTCCTGTATAGATATAAACACAAGAAAACACAACTATTTTTATGCCTCTGCGCAGTTGATTGCCGTGGTTGGAGGCATCATGTTTTCAGGTTGTGCATGTACATCCATCCCATCTTTGTGAACGCAATATCTCAAGAACATCTTGATGAAAATTCTTCAAATTTGACACAAACATTTACTTAGACTCAACGATGAACTAGGGGTGTGCCATATCTTCTTTTTCATGATAATACTGGTATAATTTTTAATCTGAAATGAAAAATTCATATCGTGATACTCATGATATTTTGCCTTGTTGATGTTGTTTATGAGCAGCCCCGGACTTCTCAGACTCTTTTAGTGACTTACCGCTCAGAGGGAACCCAGTCAGCGGCTCCTCTGGCAGCAGCACAGTTGGTGTCATCAAGTGATTTTGTCATGAACCTTTGGTAATGTAAACCTACGTGACGCTCACGGCTCAGCAAAAAACTCCATATATGTGAATGTGTGATAGATAACAGCCTGTTACAGGTTACAGCGTGATGATTAGAGGAGAAATGGCAGAGCATAAAGGTCCAGGTGGGAATATATATAGATCCCAGGGGACATCCTTGTATTTGGGAGCTGTTTAAATCTATAATTTGTGGTAGATTTTATTTAGTTGAACTATTAATATTGTAACAGAATCTGAATCTCACTCTGAGTTACTGTTGCTGTTCACAAACTAAAGAAATGAGAGATCATTTCGCATTCGTTTTATTTCAGTATCTGACATTTGGTCAGATACTGAATTGGTGACTTTAATCTTGAAACTGTGCTGATTGTATAGATCTGTGTGTGAAGCATCCATGTTTTCACTGACATGAATGTAACCTGGAAGAGAAGTGCTAATTCTAGTTATTTTCAGATGATTATACACCTAAGAAAACATTATATTATAGTCTATTTCCATCATTAATCCCCCTAAATCGTGCACACTGTGTCTTCAATTGTGTTTTAAGTTATTTTCTAATCTTAGAGGTACAAAAATATTGTGAGGAAACAGAAAATTGTAGTAAAGTTGCTGCTATTTTTAAAGCAATCTTTATTTCTATTAATCATCCTTTGTCTTTCTCATAATGTTTCTTTCCTGTCCTCCATTTCCTACTGCTCCCACTCAAACACTGAGTGACTGAGTGACAACTCCTCCGTCTCTTTGCCAACAGCATGCCAGAGCAAAATATTATTGTGACAGACAGACATTATGCCTCTAAAGAGTTCACTGCGGGTTGTGGGAATATTTGAGTTTTTCCTTAAAAGGAGAGAGTTATCGTTGAATATGAACAGAAACACAGAGCTACAGTGATTTAACTTTTGGGAAAATGTACAGTTGTAGCATCTTTTGTATTGTTGCATTGACATGACCGTCTCTGCCCTTTATACCCACCAGGTGCTATGAGCAGTGAGCTGAACGTGCCGATGGGTTCTCCAGCCCCAGGGGTCTCAGAGCGGGCTCCGGACTGCGGGGGGATGGACTACAGGGACTGGGTGCGACGCAGTTACCTGGAGCTGGTCAGCTCCAACCACCACTCCGTGCAGGCCCTGTCCTGGAGGAAACTCTACCTGAGCCGGGCCAAGCTGAAGGCCTCCAGCAGGACGTCTGCTCTGCTCTCCGGCTTCGCAATGGTTAGTTTATTGTTAAAGAACGTGACCGCTTATTTTTCATGTTTCAGCCTGTGGAAAGTTTTTAGTTTCTCATGGCTGATTTCTGGGTATTTCATGGTTTCAGTTCATTTCACTACCACAAATCATTCTAGTTGATCTACCACAGCGACCTACATGTCACATGGAAACACAGTGGTGGCAGGATCTGGGTTTAAACTTCCTGTCTGTGCATTCAAGATTCAGTGTTGGCTGCTGAACAGTAACATCAATGCTTAAACTTTAATGTGTTGTTAACATAAATCATAATCCAGTGTCCAGTGTGTAGGATTTAGGGGGATATATTATATAATAGGTATGTCTTTTTTTGGTGTATAGACTCTTTTAGGGTGGAGGTGACAATGATGTAACCTTAATAGCTGGAGGCAAAACACGACTCTCCTGTTTTCACATTTTGGCGTCGATCACTGTCTTTAGCAGCCCGTCCACAACAAGCGTGTCAGAAAAACACTGATTTATTTTAATGTGAAGGTGCTTTATTTAGTGTGGGTTTTTTTTTACCAGTTTTAATAACCTCCGGCCTCTTTTATTGAACTCAACGGAGAAACCACACTAAATGTTTGCATATGCACAAATGAGGGAATGTATGTACGCCAAAAATACTGTGATTTATAAAACCATGAGTACACCTTTTATAAAGTCCAAATCAACTTGTCCGCACGTGGACCAGCCTCATATCCCTCCCTCATTCAGGCATAAATGTACAATGCAAAGCACTTCATTAGTGCTGATGAGCTGATCAGTGGTTATTTGCGGTGAATCATGGCAATGGCCGAGAGGAAAACGAAGAAGATGAATATTCCTGACGCAGATATTGAGGTGCTTTTGGGTGAACTGGAGGTTAGTAGCACATAGCCTTTTGTTTGGTGGGTGGTGGGGTCACAAGCTAAAGAAAAGGCTGTTGCTGCTTCTGCTTTTAATGCAGTCAGTTTTAAAGCCTGGTTAATGTGGTTGGGGTGAAAATGACTCGGTATATTCAGGCTTATTATCGGGTTAAGGAAAGCCAAACTTTCCTGAATCCTGTCATCTTTTACTCACAGTGCCTGATTTGGTGTGAATGTAGCCTTATCATATTGTGACGCAGTAACCTGTAGGGGGTGTAAATCACCAGTTTCATCAAGATATGATATTGTATAAATTCTTTGGACAACGATACGATATTTGCTGAAATTACAAAGTCTGCCATGATATGATTTCGGTGAGATGCGATTCAGTGGCCTGCGATCCTTAGGAGACGATTTTATCTGCCCATTTAACACAGTCAGTTACAGAAGAAGCTGCCGCACCTTTGTTTTTTACTTTTGGCCATAAAAGATAAAAACAACACATTGATAATTTAAATAATTGTAACTGCTTAAGTGCAGTGAAGTTTAGTTTAAACTGACTCCACTAGCTTGCATGAAACAGCACATGGGATAAGCTAACCTTCAGGGCTTTCTGTCAGAGAGACCTTTGTGAAATAAATCTTTTCCATTTAACCCAAACTATCATCTGTTTCCTAAAACTTAACAACTGTCCGACTTAAAGCCCTTAAGGCAAATTTCTCCCAGCAGTTATGTAACATGGACTAACAACAACATCACTTTACACCCCTGGTAACCTAGTTATTTGTGTCCCTGTAAACATGTCATAGGTGGCCATGGTGGAGGTGCAGCTGGAGATGCAGTACAGTTACCCCCCTGTGCTCCTCATTGCCTTCAGTGTGTGCACCACTGTGCTGGTGGCGGTGCACCTCTTCGCTCTGCTGATCAGCACCTGCATCCTGCCCAACGTGGAGGCCGTCAGCAACATCCACAACCTCAACTCCGTCAGCGAGTCACCGCACGAGCGCATGCACCACTACATCGAGCTGGCGTGGGGCTTCTCCACAGCGCTGGGCATTCTGCTGTTTCTAGCAGAGGTGGTGCTCCTCTGCTGGATCAAGTTCCTGCCCGTAGACTGCAGCGGGGCCAAAAAACCAAGCGCCTGTAGCCCCGCAGAGAAGCCGGCGTCAGCCTCATCTGAATCGCAGGAGAGTGGCTGGAAGGCCGCGCTGGCCTCCACCATCATCATGGTCCCAGTGGGGGTGATTTTTGTGTTGTTCACCATTCACTTCTATCGCTCTCTGGTGCGCCACAAGACGGAGCGCCACCACCAGGAGATCGAGGAACTGCACAAGATTAAGGTACAGCTAGACGGCCAAGAGAGGGGCCTCCAGACTGTGTGATACCATGCCTGCAGCTTTAAGGACTTCACTTTGTGTCTCATATTTATCTCTTCTCTGACATCTGTTCTGGTCCTTGTTGATGCCTTACTGGGACTCGTAGACAGCGAGCTTTAAAGCTCCTCACTCTGCAGCACAGACAGCCCACACATGTCAGACTGCTAATTTATTCTTAAGGTAAAGTTGCGTTGTGCAGTGCCATGTCTGTGTTTTAAATCTGTTTTATGTTTAGGTAAAGGATGTAAAAAGGTTTACAGAAAAAGGGCTACTATGTTCTGTGTGCCATTTTTGTGCCATGTCTGTTTTTATTGTAGGGTTCGGTGACAGTAACTGGTTCCATTCGAATCTGGTACCCTCATTCACTCTGACGTCAGGTTTACACTGGACGCTGAAGTGCTACAAAGCACGATGATTTTCCGTGGACCAGTGCCCGCTTTCTTTGGCGCTCATGTCAGAATGGACCCCGAGGTCTGCAGCCGGCTTGCAATCCGAGCGATAGTTCCGGTGTCTGGTCTGATTTTTCCATGAGTAAATCTGGCAAGAAAACATAGACCACCGCTGTAAAAGAGACGTTGATAAAACTGTTGACAGGACACCTCCAACTGCAAACAAGGTCACTTATGACTCTTTCTATTCTGAATTTTTGAGCCATGGAGGTTATATGTTTGTAAAACTTTCCTCAAGCCGAGAAAAACTGTTTTAAAAATCTGTGACGTCATCACAATGTAAAGTGTAAGAGCCGAGCGGGGCCAGCAGGAGAAACACTTCTGCTCATATTCAGTGGGCCACCTACCGGGGAAGTAAACCTGGAAGCTATAAAAAATTTTTGGTGTATGCACCAGGCGTGCAGCTCCATTGGAATAAAGTGGCTCCATCTTGCCCTCAAGTCATCCTAAAATATGCCTGGAAACGTCCATCATGGAGGAGAAGCTCCTGGACCAACTGGTGGTACTCCCCATGATCCAGCCTCTTATTTAGGGTCTCGTGTACCCACACAGATCTCTGTTTATCTGCTGACAGCCTCTCACCCTCAACCAGAGCTACAGACAGTACCCTCTGCCTCAACGTGTCAGGAACAAGACACTAATTACAGTAAAATACAAAAAAAATAAGCATTACATGGGACGGTTAGTGTAAGAATGTAATGGGGTGGTTGCCCGGCAAGTGGCATTCCATTGAAATAAAAAAGGCATCACGGTGCTCCTCACGTTATGCAGCCTGCAAAATGCTTTCTGTGTGATCGGGGCCTCACGTGTGATTAGAACAGAACAGAATCTCTCGCTGACCAGCAAGGAGAAATGCGCTTCTGGTGTGAGCGACAGTTGACATATCGGCGCGCTTCTGCTTCCAGTGTGAACTTGGCATGAGGCCAATAGGTCTCTTATTAAATATTTTATCTCCTCACTCCTTGCTAGCAAAGAGCTGCCATCACTTTCACCAGAGGAAATGGTAAATGCCATAAGTAACTCGCCAATACACCAAAATCCAACTTTATATTATTGTGCTCTCCCTAACATGAATTTTGTGCTTAGCCAAATACTGTTTGTTAGGGTGCTCTCACACCTGTCCTGTTTACTCTTGTAAACTCTTACTCTTTACTCTTGTAAACTCTTACTCTTTACTCTTGTAACTCCTGTGTACTCTTCTTCAACATTTGGTTTACTTCCTGGATTTTTCCCGCATGGAAATTCTGACCAATCAAGAGCAGCTTTTTCACACAAGTCATTTGATCTGGTCCTCTTGTAAATGCTGCCGTGAGAACACGAACCAACTCTAGGTGTAAATGCTGCCGTGAGAACACGAACCAACTCTAGGCAATTATACAACTTTGTACCATTATTAGTCCCTGATTCGGACCAAAGGAGACGTCTCTAGGTCTGACAGGACCCTAACAGATAGAAGAATCACTTCCTTAGAACACTCAAGGATCAAAATCTGATCACAGATCTGATAGTTTGAGTTATTTATAGATCCAGGTCTTTGCAAATGTTAACTGGATTCAATAAGAGATTTTAATTGGATTTAATATCCTGATTTAATAAACCCAACCCTGCTGCATGGATTATGTGGTGAGTAAAGCCACAGTGTTTACACTTGACCTCCTCTTTCGTCAGGCTCACATGTTATGTAAAACCGAGCTTGTTGTTTTAACTGTAAAGAGCTGAGTCATCACACTGCCAGGACTTGTGTGTGTTTGTCTCTTTTCTGACTGATTGAGGGGTTTTAAAGTCTTAAGAAATGTTACATTCTGTGTGAAATTGTCAGAAAGTTGGTGTCACTGTTTTTCCGTCTGTCATTTTCCTCCTTTAAATAGCTTTTATTGACTTTAACAAAGACCACAGCGCCTGTGTCAAAGGTGTCAAACCAACCGACTCTGCACATTGATGCTGCTCCAAGTGCTTCAATATGAATGTTACTGTCCAAATATAGTTCTGCCTTACAGAATTAATGCCTTTTATGAACTGCTGTTTTACTAAAAGTCAGAACAGGAGCAGATGGTTATAGCTGGGAATATTGGGTGTGACAAAATGTAAAATAATGACGTTTAAATGTTGAGTCAGAAGAAGGCCCAGAAGGGATGGAGGAGAGGTGGGTAAGAGACAGAGTCAGAGTGACATGTTGTCATCAGCATGACCCTGTGACCTCCTGTGTATACAGTATATATTGGTGACCTTTCAGTAAGTGCAGGTTCATCAACACACACACACCCACACACACACACACACACCTCCTTGGATGAGGTTTGAATATGTTACTGTGTTTGACAAAACAACATCCTGTTGCCACATTCCAAATAAGATGACTGACCAAAGTGTTGCTCAGTTTGTTTCTCGCTCCTCAGAAGAGACAGAAGTGCACTTGTAGTTTAGTTGTGCAGCGAGTCAGCGCAGAGAATATGTGTTTTGTCTCGTGTTTGTGGTTTTGTGCTTCTTCAGGGGATGCTGCAGAGGTCAGGGAGACCTGTGTCGGGGAAAATGAAATTCACAGCCTGCAACAGAGTTTCATAATAAAAACATTGTTAAAATTCATATTGTATCCTGTGTCTCTGTGACCAGTCACAAGCAGGATTTACTGTTTGTTTGCATCTCAAGTTGTCAAACCAGACATTACCCCTATAAGTGCATGTAGAAACACTGCACTTTTTTTTTTTTTTTTTAGTGACATACTACATTATGACATTTTATGACTTTTTTTACCGCATGCTGACTGTTTTTTAATGTTTTTTTCTATGAATTACCATACAGTTTTTTACTGACTTTCTCACATTTTTGTATTGCCACACTGTACAAGGACTTTTTTTTTAAATGATTTTTAAATGACATATTTTACTGATAATTTTCAGGGATGTTACTGAGATTTTTTACAGCAAATGACACTATCACTTTTTAAAAACGTATTTTGAGTTATTTAGTTTTGATGACATACTACACTGACTTTTTTTATGACATTTTCAATGGCATACTACACCAGGGCTTAATTGCATTTATTTAATCATTTTTACTGACATCTTATAATATGACAATTTTATGAACTTCATCATCTTCTAACCGCTTCATCCTCTTGAGGGTCGCGGGGGGGCTGGAGCCTATCCCAGCTGACATCGGGCGAGAGGCAGGGTACACCCTGGACCGGTCGCCAGACTATCGCAGGGCTGACACATAGAGACAAACAACCATTCATGCTCACATTCACACCTACGGACAATTTAGAGTTATCAATCAACCTAATCCCCAATCTGCATGTCTTTGGACTGTGGGAGAAAGCCGGAGTGCCCGGAGAGAACCCACGTTGACACGGGGAGAACATGCAAACTCCGCACAGAAGGGCTCCCACGCCCGGGATTGAACCGGCAACCCTCTTGCTGTAAGGCGAGAGTGCTAACCACCACACCACCATGCCGCCCAATTTTATGAACTTTTATGACATAATGTTTATTAAGTATTATTTACATACTATTTTTTATTTTGTATGACATGCTTTACAATTATTTTTTTTGAATACTTAACTATACTGTCACCTTTGAATGATTTAATGACACACCACAGGCAGACCATTTGACTTTATTAATAATTTTCTATGCTATGACTTGTTATATGTTTTAACATACTTTACTATTAAGTTTTTATCATATTTCGGACGATATGCTATACTATAACGTTTTCATCATATTTTGGACATCATACTACACTGTGACTTTTTAATCATATTTTTCGGACGACATGCTATACTATCACGTTTTTATCATATTTTGGACGACATACTATACTATGACGTTTATTTTATATTTTGAACAACATACTATACTATGACGTTTTTATCATATTTTGGATGACATGCTATACTATGACTTTTTTATCATCTTTTGGACACCACGCTATACTATGACATTTTCATCATATTTCGGACAACATACCATACTATGACGTTTTTATCATATTTCAGACGACAAACTATACTATGACATTTTTATCATATTTTGGATGATATACTATAACATTTTTATCATATTTTGGACGACACGCTATACTATGACATTTTCATCATATTTTGGACGACATACTATACTATGACGTTTTTATCATATTTTTGACAACACGCTATACTATGACATTTTCATCATATTTTGGACGACGTACTACAGTATAACATTTTTATCATATTTTGGACGACACGCTATACCATGACATTTTCATCATATTTTGGACAGCATACTATACTATGACATTTTCATCATATTTTGGACAGCATACTATACTATGACATTTTTATCATATTTTGGACGACATACATACTATGACATTTTTATCATATTTTGGACGACATACTATACTATGACATTTTTATCATATTTTGGTAGACATACTATACTATAACCTTTTGATCATATTTCGGACGACATACTATACTATGACGTTTTCATCATATTTTGGACGACATACTATACTATGACCTTTTTTTTATCATATTTTGGACAGCATACTATACTATGACCTTTTGATCATATTTCGGACGACATACTATACTATGACGTTTTCATCATATTTTGGACGACATACTATACTATGACCTTTTTTTTATCATATTTCGGACGACATACTATACTATGACCTTTTCATCATATTTCGGACGACATACTATACTTTATGACTGTCTTTTTTACCATATTTTGGACAACATACCATACCATGACATTTTCATCATATTTTGGACGACACGCTATACTATGATCTTTTTATCATATTTTGGACGACATAATATACTATAACGTTTTTATCATATTTTCGACAAAATACTATACTATGAAGTTTTTAATCATATTTTGGACGACATACTACACTATGACGTTTTTATCATATTTCAGGCGACAAACTATACCACGACGTTTTTATCATATTTTGGACGTTATACTGTACTTTGACATTTTTATCATATTTTGGACGACATGCTATACTATGACTTTTTTATCATATTTCAGACGACAGACTATAACATGACGTTTTCATCATATTTTGGACGACATACTATACTTTGACATTTTTATCATATTGTGGACAACATACTATACTATGACGTTTTAATCATATTTTGGACGACATACTATACTATGACCTTTTGATCATATTTCAGATGACATACTATACTATGACCTCTTTTTATCATATTTTGGACAGCATACTATACTATGAAATTTTTATCATATTTTGGACGACATACTATACTATGACCTTTTTATCATATTTCGGACGACATACTATACTATGACCTTTTCTCATATTTTGGACATCATATTACACTGTGACTTTTTAATTATATTTTTCGGACGACATGCTATACTATGACGTTTTTAGCATATTTTGGACAAGATACTATACTATGACGTTTTTATCATATTTTGGACGACATGCTATACTAT
>NC_065508.1:30019145-30021699 GCF_006386435.1 Epinephelus moara
TATACTATGCTTTGACATTTTTATCATATTTTGGACAACATACTATACTATGACGTTTTTATCATAAATTTGGACGGCAAACGATACTATGCCGTTTTTATCATATTTTGGACGATATACTATGCTTTGACATTTTTATCATGTTTTGGACAACAAACTATACTATGATGTTTTTGTCATATTTTGGACGATATACTATGCTATGACGTTTTTATCATAAATTTAGACGACATACTATACTATGACGTTTTCATCATATTTTGGACGACATGCTATACTATTACGTTTTCATCATATTTTGGACGTTATACTATACTATGACGTTTTTATCATATTTCAGACGACAAACTATACTATGTACTATACTAAACTATACTATGTATTATATTTTGGACGACATGCAATACTATGACTTTTTTATCATATTTTTGACGACACGCTATACTACGATGTTTTTATCATATTTTCGACAAAATATTATATACAACGTTTTTATCATATTTTGGACGACATGCTTATACTATGACTTTTTTTATCATATTTTGGACGACATGCTATACTATGACATTTTTATAATATTTTGGACAACATAATATACTATGACGTTTTTATCATAAATTTGGACGATATGCTATACCATGATGTTTTCATCATATTTTGGACAACATGCTATACTATAACGTTTTTATCATTTTTTGGACGACATGCTATACTATGACGTTTTTATCATATTTTGGACAACATGCTATACTATGATGTTGTAGTCACATTTTGGAAGATATACTATACTGTGACTTTTTTTATGATTTTCCGGACGACATACTATACTATGACGTTTTTATCATATTTTGGAGAACATGTTACTCTATGATATTTTTATCGTGTTTTGGACGACATAGTGTAGTATGACGTTTTTATCATATTTTGGACGACATGCTATACTATGACATTTTCATCATATTTTGGACGACACGCTATACTATGATCTTTTTATCATATTTTGGACGACATAGTATACTATAACGTTTTTATCATATTTTGGACGATATACTATGCCTTGACATTTTTATCATATTTTGGACAACATACTATACTATGACGTTTTTATCATATTTTGGACGACATACTATACTATGACGTTTTAATCATATTTTGGACATCATACTACACTGTGACTTTTTAATTATATTTTTCGGACGACATGCTATACTATGACTTTTTTATCATATTTTGGACGACATGCTATACTATGACGTTTTTATCATATTTTGGACGACATACTATACTATTACGTTTTTATCATATTTTGGACAACATACTATACTATGACGGTTTTATCATATTTTGGACAACATGCTATACTATGATGTTGTAGTAACATTTTGGAAGATATACTATACTGTGAATTTTTTTATGCTTTTCCGGACGACATACTATAGTATGACGTTTTTATCATATTTTGGAGGACATGTTGCGCTATGATATTTTTATCATATTTTGGACAACATGCTATACTATGACCTTTTCATCATGTTTTGGACGACACGCTATACTATGATCTTTTTATCATATTTTGGACGACATAGTATACTATAACGTTTTTATCATATTTTCGACAAAATACTATACTATGAAGTTTTTATCATATTTTGGACAAAATGCTATACTATGACTTTTTTATCATCTTTTGGACACCACGCTATACTATGACATTTTCATCATATGTTGGACGACATACCATACTATGACGTTTTTATCATATTTTGGACAACATGCTATGCTATGACCTTTTTATCACATTTTGGACAACATACTATACTATGACCTTTTTATCATATTTTGGACAACATACTATACTATGACCTTTTTATCATGTTTCGGACGGCATAGTATACTATGACCTTTTCATCATATTTCGGACGACATACCATACTCTGACTTTCTTTTTTACCATATTTTGGACAACATACCATACCATGACGTTTTAATCATATTTTGGACGACATGCTATACTATGACCTTTTCATCATATTTCGGACAACATACTATACTTTATGACTTTCTTTTTTACCATATTTTGGACGACATAGTATAGTATGACGTTTTTATCATATTTTGGACGACATGCTATACTATGACATTTTCATCATATTTTGGACGACATACTATACTTTGACGTTTTTATCATATTTCAGACGACAAAGTATACTATGACGTTTTTTTCGTATTTTGGACGTTATACTATACTTTGACTTTTTTATCATAAATTTGGACGACATACTATACTATGACGTTTTGATCATATTTTGGAAGATATACTATACTATAACATTTTAATCATATTTCCGATGAAATACTATACTACNCGACAAAGTATACTATGACGTTTTTTTCGTATTTTGGACGTTATACTATACTTTGACTTTTTTATCATAAATTTGGACGACATACTATACTATGACGTTTTGATCATATTTTGGAAGATATACTATACTATAACATTTTAATCATATTTCCGATGAAATACTATACTACGTTTTTATCATATTTTGGA
>NC_065508.1:30023469-30026177 GCF_006386435.1 Epinephelus moara
TTGATCATATTTCGGACGACATACTACGTTTTAATCATATTTTGGACATCATACTACACTGACTTTTTAATCATATTTTTCGGACGACATGCTATACTATGACGTTTTTATCATATTTTGGACAACATACTATACTATGACGTTTTCATCATATTTTGGACGACATGCTATACTATAACATTTTCATCATATTTTGGACGACGTACTACACTATGACGTTGTTATCATATTTCAGACGACAAACTATACTATGACGTTTTTATAATTTTTTCGACGTTATACTATACTTTGACATTTTCATCATATTTTGGACAACATACTATACTATGACGTTTTTATCATATTTTGGACGACATGCTATACTATGGCTTTTTTATCATATTTTTGACGACACGCTATACTATGACATTTTCATCATATTTTGGACGACATACTATACTTTGACGTTTTTATCATATTTCAGACGACATACTATACTATGACGTTTTGATCATATTTTGGAAGATATACTATACTATAACATTTTTATCATATTTCCGATGAAATAGTATACTACGTTTTTATCATATTTTGGACAACATGCTATACTATAACATTTTCATCATATTTTGGATGACGTACTACACTATGACGTTTTTATTATATTTCAGACGACAAACTATACTCTGACGTTTTTATCATATTTTGGACGTTATACTATACTTTGACATTTTTATCATATTTTGGACAACATACTATACTATGACGTTTTTATCATAAATTTGGACGACATACTATCATATGACCTTTTCATCATATTTCGGACGACATACTAAACTATGACCTTTTCATCATATTTCGGACGACATACTACACTATGAATTTTTTACCATATTTTGGATGACATGCTACACTATGATATTTTTATCATATTTTTGACGACATACTATACTATGACCTTTTTATCACGTTTTGGACGACATGCTATACTATGACGTTTTAATCATATTTTGGACGACACGCTATATTACGATGTTTTTATTATATTTTGGACAACATACTATACTATGACCTTATTATCATGTTTCGGACGGCATAGTATACTATGACCTTTTCATCATATTTTGGACAACATACTATACTATGACCTTTTTATCATGTTTCGGACGGCATAGTATACGATGACATTTTTATCATATTTCGGACGACATACTATATTATGACTTTCTTTTTTACCATATTTTGGACAACATACCATACCATGACGTTTTAATCATATTTTGGACGACATGCTATACTATGACTTTTTTATCATATTTTGGACAACATATACTATGACTTTTTTTTTTACCATTTTTTGGACAACATACCATACCATGACGTTTTTATCATATTTCAGACGACATACTATACTATGATGTTTTTATCATATTTTGGATGATATACTATGCTTTGACATTTTTATCATATTTTGGACAACATACTATACTATGACGTTTTTATCATATTTTGGACGGCATGCTATACTATGACTTTTTTATCATATTTTGGACGACACGCTATACTATGATATTTTTATCGTGTTTTGGACGACATACTATACTATGACCTTTTCATCATGTTTTGAACGACATACTATACCATGACGTTTTAATCATATTTTGGCGACATACTAAAATATGACCTTTTGATCATATTTCGGTTAACATACTATACTATGACCTTTTTTTATCATATTTTGGACAGCATACTATACTATGACATTTTTATCACATTTTGGACGACATACTATACTATGACCTTTTGATCATATTTCGGACGACATAAAACGTTTTAATCATATTTTGGACAAAATACTATACTATGACGTTTTTATCATATTTTGGACGACATGCTATACTATGACGTTTTTATTATATTTTGGACAACATGCTATACAGTGACCTTTTCATCATGTTTTGGACGACATTGTACAGTATGACCTTTTTATCATATTTTGGACGACATGCTATACTATCACATTTTCATCATAATTTGGACGACACCCTATACTATGATCTTTTTATCATATTTTGGACGACATAGTATACTATAACGTTTTTATCATATTTTCGACAAAATACTATACTATGAAGTTTTTATCATATTTTGGACAACATACTATACTATGACCTTTTTTTCATATTCCCGACGACATACTATACTATGACTTTCTTTTTTACCATATTTTGGACAACATACCATACCATGACGTTTTAATCATATTTTGGACGACATGCTATACTATGACCTTTTCATCATATTTCGGACAACATAGTAGACTATGACTTTCTTTTTTACCATATTTTGGACAACATACCATACCATGACTTTTTTATCATATTTTGGACGACACGCTATACGATGATCTTTATATCATATTTTGGACGACTTAGTATACTATAACGTTTTTATCATATTTTCGACAAAATACTATACTATGAAGTTTTTATCGTATTTTGGACAACATACCATACTATGACGTTTTTATCATATTTCAAACGACAAACTACACTATGACATTTTTATCATATTTTGGATGATATACTATAACATTTTTACCATATTTTGGACGACACGCTATACTATGGCTTTTTTTTTTCATATTTTGGACAACACGCTATACTATGACATTTTCATCATATTTTGGACGACGTACTACACTATAACATTTTTATCATATTTTGGAC
>NC_065508.1:30026729-30040244 GCF_006386435.1 Epinephelus moara
TTTTTATCATATTTTGGACGATATACTATGCTTTGACATTTTTATCATATTTTGGACAACATACTATACTATGACGTCTTTATCATAAATTTGGACAACATACTATACTATGACGTTTTTATCATATTTTGGACGATATACTATGCTTTGACATTTTTATCATATTTTGGACAACAAACTATACTTTTTGGACGATATACTATGCTTTGACATTTTTATCATATTTTGGACAACATACTATACTATGACGTCTTAATCATAAATTTGGACGACAAACGATACAATGCCGTTTTTATCATATTTTGGACAATATACTATGCTTTGACATTTTCATCATATTTTGGAGAACAAATTATACTATGATGTTTTCATCATATTTTGGACGATATACTATGCTATGACGTTTTTATCATAAATTTGGACGACATACTATACTATGACGTTTTTATCATATTTTGGACATTATACTATACTATGACGTTTTTATCATATTTCAGACGACAAACTATACTATGTATTATATTTTGAACGACATGCTATACTATGACTGTTTTATCATATTTTGGACAACATACTATAGTATGATTTTTTTTTTTTACCATTTTTTGGACAACATACCATACCATGACGTTTTTATCATATTTGAGACGACATACTATACTATGACATTTTTATCATATTTTGGACGATATACTATGCTTTGACATTTTTATCATATTTTGGAGAACAAACTATACTATGATGTTTTTATCATATTGTGGACGACATACTATGCTTTCACATTTTTATCATATTTTGGACAACATACTATACTATGACGTTTTTATCATAAATTTGGACGACATACTATCATATGACCTTTTCATCATATTTCGGACGACATACTATACTATGACGTTTTTATCATATTTTGGACGTCACACTATACTATGACGTTTTAAATCATATTTTGGATGTCATACCATGGTATAACTTTTTTTTAATGATTTTTGTATAACATATACTGTGATTTGTTTGTGTTTTTATTTTTAATGACATTAATTTTTTAGAAATCTTTTTTTATGTTTTAACCTTTGATTTTTTGAAACGTCATTTTGTATGGCTCATTATATCATGACGTTTGTACAAATCTTCCATTACATACTATGCTACCAATTTTTTCAATCAAATTTGTATTGTTGTATATCATTTTTTAATGTTATTTAATGACATACTTTATCACAATTTTTCTACATTTTTTCGCATATCATCCAATGAGTTTTTCAATATTCTTCTAAAGTATACTATACTATGACTTGAGTATATTTTTCACAACACATTATATCATGTGCTTTTTTTTTATGATTTTCTTTTGTATGTATTTATTATATGTAAAAGGTCTTAAAATTAATTAAATCTAACTATAGGACTCCTGCCTATACCCTGCTCAGGTGCACTTACAGATTCTTCAGGTAGCTGCCAGACTCATGTGACAACAGTAACTTCACCATCCTGAGAAGAGCAGCACAAGAGGGCGAGAGCATCCTCATGACAAATACTTTATCCAAACTTTAGAAATTCAACAGATAGATCACAAATGAAAATCACTCTCAAAATTTCAACCAAGTAAAATTTAATGTCTACAGAGTCCTAAACACAACAGAAAACGTGGGAGAAACTAATTCAGTCAAGGAGACAAAACACTCCATGGCAGCACATTGTGTCAATAACATGACTCCAGTATTTGGCTTCGTACTGGAGGTGATGCTGAAATGAGTATTTTGTTGTTGATTCTCGTTTCTATCTGAAAATATTACAAAATCAGAAATCTGGATAACAGAAATGAACTCAAATGTTGTACATTCTCTTCCCCTTCAAGAGCTAAAATGGTGCATTAAATATTTCCCTCCAAAGAGTAAGATTTTCAGTCTGCCTGCACTTTTCTTTTTACACCAGCAGAGGGCATTTCATTCCACAGCCTGGCTGTTAATCCAAAATCCACAAACCATCTTCAACATTTTACTCGCAACATTTTGGAATAGAGGAAAATCTCAGAATGACAGATTACCTATTAATTTGTCTCAAAAGGGACACAAACCTTTTGTTTTCCAACATCTGGCAGCTATGTGCTGTCACTCTCCCCCCTCCCCTTTGCTTTACATGCAAAAACTACATATGTACTACATCTTCAAGACCTTCAAATCCACAATAAACACATTAATTCATATACACGGCCTCCGTAAGAATACAGGTACAGATAATACAAGCTGTTCTCCGTCACTCTGAAACTGTGACTTATACGAGGTTATTTTTGTTTCATAAAATGTCAAAATAAATACGTTCACAAATTAAATCAGATTGTGTTTTGATACACCTTACAACTGAAAGAACTGGGTCACTCCCATTTGCACAATGTCTCACAAGCTAAAATCTTATTTAAACTCAAGGAACACTTGTATGTAAACTCATTTTGCATTTTGTTTGTGAGTGCAAATCAAAGTGAAGCAGTTATTTGATTTGTAAGATCCAAAACATTTCAGAATCTTAAATTATTTAGAGCTTTTTAAAGAAAAAAGGCAGCCACATTTTCCCATTAAGTAGATTATATCATGTTTCTATAGCTTTTGAGACAAAGCTTCAGATGTACAACGATCATATAACCATGAATTAACAGGCTGAGTTACTGCCTAAAATGAAAAGCTGGTTGTTTAAATAAAAAGATCAGCTTTCAATATTTCTGCAAAGTTCACAAATTCCCCATCTTGTTAATTACAGCTCAGGATTCACAATGTCCTTCTTAATAAAAAGATAACAGCTAGTATAAGCTTACATAATAACAAATGCTCCCAACAGATTAACTGAAGTGTAACTTAGAGTTGATCTGTTGCGTGACCGCTGGTGCCTGCTGGGGAATGTTCAACAAAACATGAGGAGTGCTTGAGGTGGTTACCTACTGGGGCAAACTTCTAAACTTAATGACTTGGCTTCAGTTGTTTTTTGTACTGTTTTATTTGACTCACATAACTCTTAGTGGAAACTCAGAAAGGCCAGGGTTTGCTAATAATTTCTGGTACAATGTTTTGAAATCACAACTTTGATATTTCGTCAGGTGGAGAGGAATGACTAAAACCGACTTGGATAGATGTTTAGATGTCCTTCAGGTGACGGAACAGGAAAAATGTCTGATAATCCTAACCCTAACCTTTGTCATCATTCTGCATCTCTGAACTCAGAGGTTTTTGTGGGTCCCTGAACGCAGTGCAGGCGGAGCTCTCCGTGAGTTCATTTTGCACTCAGCAGCAGTTTGTAACTCGCAGGGTAGCTAATTGATAGTTGATCCCCTCAGAGCTGATCAGATTAGATTGATGGGTAAGAGGAGCAGCTACTGCGAGTGAACGCAAACTTTTAGACCCAGCTGAACGAACGGTTAAGTGTCACTTTGAATGTGCCTACTGTTCTGCTGCTCTTTCTCTACCCTGAGTGCGCTCTCTGCTCCGACAGTGCAGTGATATAAATAACCCAATGGTTTATATATTTCAACGGTACTCCTAATGAACTGTCCAGCCCCAAATATAGAAACGCTATTCGTGACAGCAGATGTTTTAATCATGGCGGGCCGCCACAAATAAATCAATGCGTGGGAAACACTGTGTGCTGATGAGGAAATATGCTTCAAACAAAGTGCTTGTGGGGTCGTCTCATAACGTTTGAAACACCCTTTTTTTATGGCGAAATTGACAGTGTCTGTTTCCGAAATTTTTTGTAACTTTCTGAAACAGACAATCGACAATTTCGCCCACTTTACAAAGAGATTGGCCAGATGTTTGAAGATGTGAAAACATGCAGAGTTTGAACATCTCCCACAAGCTCCCATTTTCATTTTTTACAGAACTACAACCATCTGCTTTTTCTGTCTTCAACCGAGTGTAACGCCACATTATCCCAAACTGTACGATGGATTGCATCAAGAATACAAAGACGCAAAAGCGCAAAATGACTGGAGAGTAGGGGCGGGAATCACAAGAGGATCCATGATACGATATTATCACGATACTAGAGTCACGATACAATAGTATTGCGATTTTAAATATGTTGCAAAATGCTGAGTATTAAAATAAAATACCTACTACTTTAAATTATGTAACTGTAAATTATGTCCCCAAAGGAAAACTCAGGTCAACATCTGTTTATCTAATGGGAGTGTTTAAACGATATGTTGTACGTTTGAAGCATATCGAGACCTTTAGCAGTAACAGGCCGTTATGGAGCCGAACATTTCTAAAACAGTGGAAAAAAAGTGGCAAAAATGCATAAAACACAAAATACGGCCAATTGTTGTCTCAAGTTAATGACATCATCAAGTTGTGATCTGAAGAAAATTCACCAAAATTGACTAGCAACCTGAGCCCATCTCAACTTCCATGGTTAACAGTGCAGAAACTGTTTTTGACCCATCCTGAAATGTATTCTTGTACAAAACTTATTTCAAAAAGACAGAAAACTTGACATACAACTGACACATGCTAACTAAAGTTGGATAAAACAGAAAAAAAGAAGACAATATTAGACAATACTTCTCTGGTATATTGTTACTCTGAAAGTCATCAAAAACTGCTATGATCGGTGCAAGTGCTGAGCATTACAACTGGAAATCTACTCATTGTGCAAAAACGTCTGACATCGAGCTAATGAAGTTGACGGACACGGTGTGCATCTGTGCAAACCGATGAAGGCAACAAAAAGAAAACTATAAACAGTCAGCATGCAGTTGAAGGACTAGCGTCACACAGTAAGGCAACTGAACATCTCGGTTGGCTTCCCTGCCTGAAAGCTCCGTAAAAATACTGCTGAACAAAGATGTTCATCGCGGCGACAGATATCTGTTCGTTAATGAGCTTTTGGTGTTTTGGCAGTTTTGATTTCTGAGCTGAACTCAGAGATTCGTTTGTAAAATATCAGTCATGAGTTGAGGTTTACAGCAGGTGTTTGACTTGTTCTCGTGTGCTGCTCCCGCCAACAGAGACCTTAGATTTAGACACAAATAACACACAGGGGGATTCGGTTATTCTGATCTTCGTGGAACATGTGAGCAGCTCGGCGCACTTTGAGGAGATTTTGACAGGGTTGCTGGAGTGTCTCAGAAGTTTCATTTGAAACATTTAATCTTTAAAACTTATCGTTACTATTTTGAGGTTATTAGATGAGTTAATTCAAAGTGAACTTCTTTAAAACTGAAGCTCTTTTTTCCTTTCCTTCCACATTAACACCAATGTTCACTTCTCATGCACAGTTTGTCCCGATAACCTAAACATTCAAAGGTTCATACGCCCCTTAAAAACTTCAAGACGACATGCCACAGGGTACAAAACACAGAGGAAAAACAACTGAAATCATCAACTTGAGAGCTAACATAGCTTATAATCAGTCTAAGGCAAAAAAAAAAAAAGAAAAAAAAAGAACAAGTAGTGGGTCGGTGAATTTAGGAGCTTTCTGACAACATACTGTGTGAAGGCTATCACTTTGTGGACTTAGTCCTGTAGTCCATGCCAGCCTTCCTGGTGGGGAACCCTCTGTTCTCCTGCATGGCCTGATTCCTAGGTCGGGATCTACGAGGACGACCGGCGTGGAGCTTTACACTCGGAAGCTCTCTCCTTTGCCGTCGATGTGGCGCAGACGCAGGTAGACGTCGGTGCCGATGCCCTGCATAGACTGTAGGGACAGAGAGCCGCCCAGGTACTCAGCGTAGGCCCTGGACGTGGGCAGGCCAAATCCAAACCTGCAGGACACAGAGATGAAGTTAACATGACAGTGAGGCACAGAGACTGAAGATGGTCTGTTGTAGGTAAAACATTAACATGAAGCGAAGATGAAGTGTAAAACGAGTTCTGTGCAGAACTGTGAAATGCCACCTGCAGGTAAATACGGTTCTCAGGAAGTCTCCGCCAAAATAAAGTGGCATCAATGTCATAATTTATTGAATCCAAACTTTACTCTCACCCCTTTCCTCTTAACTATGTCGACAGTGTTGCATGATGGGACAAAATACTGTTGGAACCAGATGTTGAAAAGCTATAAAGCATCTGCCTCTCCAAGATCTATAGATAACTGTTTCTCCTCCCGTGTGTAACTCCATCAGTAAATGATCAGTGGAAGTACGGTCTATCTCCTGTGATCATGGCAACCAATCCATGTCAGCCACATGTGTGTTTCTGTTATTGTTGTTACTGAGCTGTTAAACTGCACATGCTATTCTTCTTCTGGTGCATTATCACCCCCCTGGGCTGGAGAAGGGCTGATGTGCACACAGCCTGAGAAAACTGAGACAAATGTAATAAATGACGTGTCTGACAGAGACGTATATGTGTAGTTAAGCTTCCACAAAAGTGAATTAAATCACATCAGATTCCATCCAGACCCTAGAAAGTGTAAAGTGTGCCTGAGGCGTGACTGTCAGGTGGTT
Source organism: Epinephelus moara (assembly GCF_006386435.1). Classification (NCBI taxonomy): domain Eukaryota; kingdom Metazoa; phylum Chordata; class Actinopteri; order Perciformes; family Serranidae; genus Epinephelus; species Epinephelus moara. Next base: position 30,033,169 of record NC_065508.1, read on the forward strand.
ATATTTACAAGCCGACACTATGTCTCACACAGATGGGTGACAAGAAGAACAAACATTAAGTGTGTTAGTGAGGCATTATTCCACCACCAGCCTCCACAACAGCTTCTCAGCTGCTGCTTGGCTCAGACTCTCAGCCGTCGGAGGAGTCTGCATTTGTTTTGTTTCTTCACTCACATATTCAGGTTTCTGTAGAAGTTTGTCTGTTTATGTCTTGTACCAGATGGTGATGGCAGCGCAACGTGTCAACTGACAGAAAATAAAAAAGGGGGATGAAGATATTTATATTCTTTTTCTGCCTTTTTGTGTGTGTGCCAGATTTGTAGAAATCACTGTGTCAATGCTAAATGTGTCTTACTTGCTTTCAGATTTATCCATGTTAGTGTGGCTGAAATCTGATGTTATGACAAAACCACCACGTTTCAATGATCACACGAGGCAGGTTAACAGGTAACTTTGGCATTTTTCAACATGGACCCTGTTTTCCCAACATGTTGTGTCTAAGTGACTGATGCGAACGACAGTTTTTAAACTGGTCCGGTATTGAGCGACAGGGCTGCAGCTGGCAGCAGCAAGACAGGCTGCACTGTAATCACTTGCTCCATGTACGTCCACTAAAAGTGTTTGTTTTAGCCACTAACAGGCTCAGACTGTTATCATAAATGTCAAGTCAATTTCATTTATATAGCACATTTCATACAACAAGCGCAAACTCAATGTGCTTAAGATACATCAGCAGTGTTTCCCCTACTATATTAAGGGGGCGCCACTTAGACCATAGCACAACACAGCAGCATGTCAAGTGGGTCTTGCTTATTACTGAATTTCAAAAACTGTTGTCGCCATGAGTCACTTGGACACAGAAACATGAGAAAGGTTACCCTGCCATTTCCTCTACATCTGTAAATCCTGAACCAGGATCTTCTGTATTCTCTAACTCTTACCCATGCATAGGGTTGGACTGGTTTCCACTGTTGGTAATGTTGTTGAAGAGGTTGCTCATGCGAGGGTCCTGTGCGCTCTCCTCAGCCGTGCTGAAGTGGTAGTCCATCACCTTGTCTATAATATTGTGAGGTATGCCGCCACCACGGTCTGAAATCCTTAAAGGAAAAAGAAAAGTTAGCTTCTATAGCTTGAAGCGACACAGTAGCTGACTAGAGTGATATCCCTTTGTTTCTGACACGGATTCATGAAGCTGGATTACAAACTTTAGGCAGTGGTCAAAGGATTTGATTTAAGGTTTAGTGTTAGATTTTATTGTATGATAGCAGCACTCAAAGGATCCCTACACACACACATCCCTAAGGATCTCCATTAAATATTGCTGCAGTCTTTTTAAATTAGTAGCAACTTAACAAACATTTTAGCCACTCACCTGATGACAAAATCAATGTCATTATTGGCAATAGTGATGACCACGTCGGGCACATTGTATGGGGTGTCCAGATGGCTCTCCATGGTGGCCCTGAGGAGACAAACAGATGGAGGTCATGGGGAGGAAACAGGGAGTGTGGAAATTGTGCTCTCATCCTGAAAACTTACAAAATGTTTGCAAAATTCTTTTTGATGTGTGGTCACCTCAAGAGCTGATCTCCAGAGCTATGATATATCTATGAAATATCTTTTTGGCCATTGTCTTTATAATGACATGGTTGTGGGTCGTGTAGCTCGGGATATTTCTCGACTTCAACAAGTCTGTCCTCATCCATTCTTCAGGCCCGTTTCCACTGAAGAAGTTCCTGGTACTATCTGGGGGGCAGGAACTACTACAGGAACATCCTCTCGCTCGGCCCTCTCAACCGCCGTGTCTTCACTGAGAGAGCAGAGTAGGAGGAAGGTTCCTGTAAAGTTACCGGGCTCTGTATGTTACGTAATCGTTGCGCGACCATTTTGACCAGGGCGACGAAGGGGCGTAGGGATGCCGTTAGCCGTTAGCGGTGTCTGTAATAACTCCGGTCACGGTCCGTGAAAATTTTTTTTTTTCCAGCGGATGTCTTAGTTACAACATTATTGAGCTAACTGGAGTAGTTTCATGTTGTATCCGACAACGGGAGGCTTTTAACAGATGACGTCCTGATGTTAGCTTTGCTGCTGCTGTTAGCTGTCCCTGTCAGCTGATGTTTTCTAGACATCGTGATTTCCCAAAACTGAGTAAATACCACACATAGCAACACAAAACTGCTTTGCTAGCTCAATCATGTTGTAACTAAGATATCCGCTGGAAAAAATATTTTTTTTCACAAGTTTATTGAGTTATTACAGACACCGCTTACAGCTAACGGTTAGCCCAGCTAATCTACGATAACCATGTTATTAATTACAAAACGTCACATCCCGCCTTGAGTATATCCAATCATCACCAAGTAATCCCCAAGCCCCAGCCAGAAGTTTCTCGGGGCCGTTCTGAGTACCTACTCCGAGGCAAGGACTTGTTTAGCCCCTGTAAAAGTTCCGTAACTCTGTCCTTCGGGGGCGGTTCCTGCGGTGAAGACACGCACCAACGGCCCCGGCTCCATAAAATTACCCCAAAGTTCCTGCGGTGGAAACAGGCCTTTTCTCACACACGAGACACAGCAACAGCAACACAGTTCTCTTTGTACATCAATGGTAAGGAGAGGAGTCGAGCTGCCATAGGCAGCTGCTACAGGAGCTGGTATGTACAAGCAGAGAGTGAGTGGGGGTAGGACAGTGGCGTGGCAGGGCGGCACATCTCGCCGCCACCGGTGTGGGGTTCTACACTGAAAATAATAGGGCTGTATTTTTTGAAGCCCGCCTTAAGGTTTTAAGATACACAGGTAAAGACAGTGGTGCGCCCTATCGGACATTTCTTGTGTGTTGTGTGTTTGCTCAGCACCGTTTGATTTTACATACGTAACGACAAGATTTTCTACATCCAGGTTATTGTGACTAAACATTTTGATTTGGTCTATATAGGAGATTACTAATCACAATTAGATTTTTTTCCCCCATACCCTTCAGCATTACAATCAATCATGAGCCCTGTATTGTGGATCATACAGAGAACTGACTGTATCTTTCAATGTGACATTGTGATTTCCATCTCTAGACCTCAAGGTCTTTAAACGTCAGCAGCAGACAGTCAGGGTGGAGACGGATAAGCATCTACATGTATGGTATGAATGAGTGATCAGGTTACCTCATGGCGTTCTTGAGGAGCTCAGGCAGGATGTAATCCAGAGGCAGAGGGATGAAGGGGAAGCGAGCTGCTACGTGTCCGTTGATCCTCACTCTGGGTGCATTACCGTACTGGTGCTCACACAGACGCCTGGTGGACATGAGGAAATGTTAATGTTTACCATGGTTGCCATCCCAGTTTGATGTGTCAGCATGCTAACATTGAATAATTAGCAGTACAAACAAAGTACAGCTGAGGATGATGGGAGTGTCATTAGTATTGAAGACATTTGGTAAAAACACCAAATTAAAATTCTGACCTGATGATAGTATTTGACAACTAGAATTACCAGCTCGCGGTTTCAATTTAAATTTTATTTATGAAGTCCAATATCACAAATCACAATTTTTCTCAGAGGGTTTTGCAGCATATGACATCTGTGTCCTTGAACCTGCCGCGGTTGTATTCCTCTGGCACCAGTCAAATTGCACTGACACTGACAACTGACTGTTTTTGAGTTATGACGTTCAATAATGGCCAGAGACGTTTTTGCAGAACAATATGATGTCACAGTGATATTGGCCTTTGGCGTTTTAGATATAAAAAGTCATAATTTCATGATTTTATTCTATTGTGTGTGAAAGTTTGTCATATTAGTGTATGAACTAATGAGTTATGGCCAAATACATGTTTTTGTAAGCATTACCATGACCTTCTAATCAGTTCATGGTTGAGTACTAGTGGATGTTTGTGCCAAATTTGAGAAAACTTCCTGAAGGCCTTCTTGAGATATTGTGTTCACAAGAATCAGATGAGCGCTAAGTCACAGTGACCTTGACCTTTGACTATTAAAATCTAATCAGCTCATCGTTGAGTCCTAGTGGATGTCTGTGCCAAATTTGAGTCAACTTCCTGAAGGCTTTTTTGAAATATTGTGCTCACGGGATTCAGACATTGACCTTTGATTTCCAAAATCAAGTCAGTTCATTGTAGAGGTCAAGTGAACATTTGTGCCAAATTTGAAGAAAATCTCTCAAGGTTCTCTTGACTCACTGGGTTCAACGAGAATTAGATGGACACATGGTCACAGTGACCTTGACTTTTGACCTTTGACCACCAAATTCTCAAGGTGTTTTTGAGATATCGCCTTCAGAGGAATGAGACAGATGGGAGGTCACAGTGACCTTTACCTTGGATCACCACAATCTAATTAGTTCATTCTTGAGTCCAAGTGATATTGCGTTCATGGCAACGGGACGTACGGACGGGCAGATGGACAAGCCGAAAACATAATGCCTCCAGCCTCGGCTATCACCAGCACAGAGGCATATAAAGTTATTACAATTCATTCTGATGACGACCTGAATGTGTGACTCAACTTCATGGCAATCCATCTAATATTTAATCAGATATCAAATGTATTGTAACGTGATTAAACTTTACATGTGCTGATTTGATTGGCCCAAACTGTAACAACAGATAAATCAATTATTTCCAAGCTGTTCACTGATTATTACTCTACAAACTGTATGAATGTTCTTTGTGAACTTTCTTTTGAACCTGGTCAAAATCAGACTCCCAAAAGGTCATTTGATAAGATTACAGAAGGTAAACAAGAGTGATAGCTCATATCTCATTCACAGCTGCGGGCACTGAAACTCGTATGTTCCTGACAGTTTATCAGCTGAACTCTGACTTCCGTCAGTCAACACAGCGCTCATACAGAAGCAGAAAGTCATCTAAAGGTGATAAATAAACACTCACCTGGCAAAGTCCACCCACTTCTCGATGATCTTTTTGGGTGAGAGGCGTCTACATATGATCCCGACAAAGTCAGGCTGAAACAAGAACAGAAAATAACTTTTAATTATTATTGTTTAAATAACTCATTAATTAACTCAGCTGTTTTTACACATTAATACCTTTATACTGCCAAAACAAACACAACAACTTACCTGCTGCTTCCTTACAAATTACTGTATTACCCAAAAAACGCACCTTTTCCCCTTGTTTGAGTAACGTTTGCTAAAATTACAATGGCCAGCTGGTTTAGAAAATTACTGAACTAAACAAATTTGTGTCCTGTTTTCTTTTAATATTCATTTTAAATCAGCGATTTATGTTACAAAACACACATCAGGACAAAAGCAGTTTTGTCTCCTCTGCTGTCCATGGAATTTTTCAGAATTTAAAGGTCCAATGTAAGATTTATACTGGTATATATATATCGTGTATCACCATTCAGCCTGAAAATACCGGGATATGAACTTTGTCCATATTGCTCAGCCCTAATACATGTCATGCCTCTTGATTCTGCGATGCTGGCATGCTGCCTATAATCACACACTGGAGCGTCATGACACCGCTGTCGTTTGGCTCTGTGTAAAAATGCAAAAGCAACATGAAGAAAGGACTGCGTAGCGACTCTATAGCGCCAATCTTTGTGTAAAAAGGGCTGAAGTGTCGACACAAGTGCAACAAAAAATATGTCAGGGGAGCCTTGAGAGAAAACATAATAAAAATCTTTGAGGTTTGCTACAGCAGAACAGCAAGGTCATTCATTCGATACCTCAACACAGGACGCAGAGAATTAATTATTTTTTGTGTGTTTGATGTCATTGACTTTATCTATCCCCTGCTGTGTTGTGGGGGGTTCAGGAAGTAAGCAGTGCCTTGTCAGCACTTAAGCAGGGATTAAAATACCAAGCACAAATTCATAGTCTCGCCTGAAAATCAACATATCCTAAAAATAATGTGGAAAATTACAAGCACAGATCAGTGTTAAGTGTGCCTTAAGTGCTTTGTGACACCCAGAAAGGTCTTATAAATGGACGTTCCCAAAATATATGCCAGTGACTGGCTTCCCGAAATACACCGTCTCCAACATTGTGTCCTGTTGGTAAAGATTTTTGTCTTCAGTAGGAACTACTGGACTTTGGGCTGAGAGCCACAGACAAGGGGTGAAGGTCAGAAGCTATCAGAGAGAGATGTGACTGGGAAATGTGCCAACTTTGAATAACTGGACAACAAACAATCGTAACTCTAGGTGAGGCACATATTCTACTGCAGACAGACAAGTTCAAACATCAATTGAATCACAAAGACACTCAGACGTACATTGTCTTCGTGGAGGGCGAGATGGTGCGTGGCCAACATTCGGATCCCCAGACGAGAGCACAGTGTTGTATCAAGGAAGCTGCGGAGGAGTGCCTCATCCTGCAACAGGAATAAAGACTGATTTACTATGAAACAAACATCCGTAATATGAACCTCATCCATTTTAAAACCAGATTAGTCTGTTTTATTAGAGATTCAACAACCTTTTAAAACATTTAAGACCTTTAACAGGATCCTTCCAACAGCTGAAGGACATTCAATTCCCCTGATGAAAGTCCTCAATAAAATACTCTCCCCAGGCTATCATTACAAAATCACCAGTGGGGAATCATTTCCAATGTGGGCTTCATCCTGCAGTGTGTGTTCTGAGCGTTTTGGAGGTGCCTTTCTTACCTGGACGTGTCTGCGACATTCCCTGAAGCCCTGAGCCAGCATGGTGACCACATCTTTGTGGTCGTCCAGCAACTGCTGCACCAGCTTACAGAAACGAGCCTCCACGTCCTGATCGTTGATCTGTTAATTTAAAAAAGGCACACTTCAAATTAAGGAATTCCAGATGCTGCTGGCACAGGGCCTTGACACATCTGCACACACTCCCCACACCATGGTGACACAACTCAACTCAACTCAAACTTTATTTATAAAGCACATTTAAAACAACCAAGGTTGACCAAAGTGCTGAGTTGGGGCGGCAGTAGCTCAGTCCATAGGGACTTGGGTTGGGAACCGGAGGGTCGCCTGTTCAAGTCCCCGTCCGGACCAAAAATGTGGAGCGTGGACTGGTAGCTGGAGAGGTGCCCCTGAGCAAGGCACCGAACCCCCCAAT
>NC_065508.1:30042458-30069439 GCF_006386435.1 Epinephelus moara
GGGGTCAGGACCAGGGGCAGTGAGAGTGGAAGCAACTGGCCTAAGGGCAGAAATTTTTTCAATAAAAAATTTAAGAAAGCTCTCACAGAGAGTGGGCGATGGCACGACTGGAGAGTTATCGCACCGGTTTACAAGGGAGTTAAAAATGCTGAACAGAACCTGGGGCTTATGACACAGACCTGATTAAAATCACCAGGGTTTCTCTTCAAGTATATTTTATATCATTTTCAACTGAGAGGCTTCCTTGTTTTCTCTGATGCTCCTCTTTTAATTTGATGTTGATGCAAACACAACACTTATCCCCATGTTTACCTGTTGATGATAAATTCAGCGTGGTATATTGTGTCACTGTTAAGTTACCGTCAATAGAACTCTACATTTCCTGCACAGACATTTCACAACAAAGGCCTCCCTGCAGATCGAAGGGCATGAACCCTCCATTTTCTGGCTTTTAATATCAAAAACCTGCAGAAAGTGTTGAATTCCACTGCCATTAGCTTTACAAAAGCCCTTTTTACACTGCCTGTTCAAGGCGGGAATATCAATATCGCGCTATTATGTTCGCCCTTCTGTATAAAAGGTACAATCGCGGAATGGGGGGACAGAGTTGTCTCACCTGAGCCGGGAACAGAGGTAGCAGCAGTGTTGAAAAGATGTCTGAGTAAACAGACCAGCCAGCAGGCCGGGATCATGGGCAGCAAAGGTAAGACATTTTGACAATGTGTAATGGGTGCAACCCACAGCAAGAGATTTATGAAGTAGCGGTTTGCAGTTAGCAGCTAACTCAAAGAAGAATAACAGCAGCAGAAAATCTCCACAAATAGTGAAACCAATGAGGTCCAGGAGCTCCTTACCCTCCAAGTAGAGGACCAGATCAGCGGCCATATAGCAGAGATGGTAAATGATTGTTATTGACATATTATGCCATTATTATTGTTTATAAAGCGCCGCAGACACATATGTCATACATCTAAAAATCACACACTGGAGCGGCATGATGCTGCCGTTCTCTGTCTCTGTGTAAAAATGCAAAGGTGGCGTAAAGAGGTGACTTCGTAGCGATCTCTGTGTATAAAGGGTTAATGATGGGAAGAATAGAAGCAACTACTGTTACTTGGCAACTGAAAACAGTAATTCTGTTGAAAAGAGAAAGAGACACCTATGCTAAAGTGAAGGAATTAGTGCAGCGGAAATGTGCATTATTTACATTATAATTTATCAGTAGCCCTTTTCACACAGAGATGGCGCTACAGAGCCGCTACAAGTCCCTTCTTTATGCCACTTTTGCATTTTTACACAGAACCAGAGGACGGCATCATCATGCCGGTCCGGTGTGTGACTTTAGACAGCATGCCGGCATCATGGAATCAAAAGAGACACGATGAGCGTGACATGTAGCTGCTGTTCTTCATTGAGTTAGCCACTAATTACTAACAGCTACGACTTAAATTTCCCGCTGTGGCTCACACACATAACACGTTATCAAAACATCACCCCCATGCTACCTATGATCTCATCCTGCTGGCTGTCCCTATCATACACTGATATCGTTTTGGCGCTGTTACTACCTCCTATGCTGCCTTAAAGACAAGACAACTCTGTCCCCCCATTCTGTGATCGTACCTTTATACAGGACGAGGCGGTATAATAGCGTTAAATTCCCACCTTGAAGAGGCAGTGTAAAAGGGGCTCGTGAGCTATTGGTAGAGGTAACTCCATTCCCTTTCAATGCGTTTCAGTCCGTATTTATTTGCTATAAAATACATTACAATTTAAAGATCTTTTGACCTCTGATAATCAAAGAACTATTTATTAAACGACATTACAGTTCAGAACTAACCGTCATCTCCTGCTGGTGTCCTGGTGCTTCTTCAAAACAGACTGTGAAGGGTTATTTTATACTTAAAGTGGCTGGCCTATGTCTCCTGTAAATCTGTTTCCACAAGAGACCCGGAGCTGAACCATTCATCATGATTCAGTGCAAAACATGAAAAAGTCCAAGAGGGTACATACTGTACCTTTACAAGTATAGACAAGATGAGTTTTCTGACTCTGAGCAGTCTGTTAGCTTCTTGGTTAACGTCTAAAGCCAGGGGCACAGATTAGACTGATAAACAGGAGGTCTGTCATTTTTAACAGTGCTACGTGTACACAGGACCAAATGGACACACTTGACATACTTTCCAAGAACTCAACAAAGGCAGCAGAGTTCAGTGAAGAGCCTCATCTGCTAACTGTCACTGCCGACCAATAAATAACTGAAGAGGACTGACCCACATTCCACACTGTGCATGTTTACTGAAAGTGAAACCATCCCAAACCCTCAAACTCAGATTGCATAAGTTGTGTTAGCTGTTTATCTTCTCTTCCAACTGCACCACATCTGAATTTAAAAACACATACTTTATCGCAATCAGAGTTTTCTGACGCAGTCAAGCACTAGAAAAAACCTCACAAGATGTGTTTGTTCTTCAGCACACTCAAGTTTAACTTTATTTAAAAAACTGCTTTCTTTTTCTCTCATTACTTTACACTAAATGACAATATTATATTGATCTCAGACACAAAAAAGACAAACATCATTTTTAACATGGTATTTCATGCAACAATTGTAGTAGGGGTGTCCAGCATTTACCAAATATTAGGGCAGATTCCCAGAGAAATGGAGAGGGTGCAAAACTGGAGAGGCAAGCACTGGGGAGGGAATTATGTTTTTAATTTTGGCTTGGGGGAAGGACATGTGACTTTAGATGGTTGTATTTCGTGTTTATTATAAATACCCTCTGAACCCACAAACCCACCAGCTGGTTTGAAAGTCAAGTTTGTTTTTTTTAATCACCAGTTTTCAGAGCCAGAAACTGTTAAAACGCAATACGAGACGTGAATTCATGAGACGTGAATTGACGAGACACGAATTCCCGCTGGGCAGCACGATGGACATAATGCAAATGACATGAAATATGCAAATTTAGCAGTGCGAATAAAGCAAGTAGCACAATTTCACACCAACTGCTTATTTGTGAGAGTTGAAAAATCTGAACTTCAGCGACCAATTTGCACTGTGACAGCCAATCAGCATTGAGATCCTCCAGGGACATATGACGCCGTAGACATACTGGCGGAAGCTCATTCATTGATTCACCAATTTCATGCACGTATGATGCGAGTTATTTGCACATGTGTAGCTAATCAATGCGGAACAGCTTTCAAACTCACGCAAGTAAATTTGCATCACGTGAAAATTTGCATTGTGTTTGTTAATATTTCAGTTTATATCCATGTCTGTGAAAACATGGATGCTTCATACACATCTTCCCCCCAGCAGCAAAGAAGATCTGTACGATCAGTTTCAGCACAGTTTGACCTTTGACTACCAAAGTCTAATTTGTTCATTGTTGAGAGGACGTTTGTGCCAAATTTGAGAAAATTTCCTCAAGGTGTTCTTGAGACATTGCATTCACAAGAATGAGACAGACAAGGTCACAGTGACCTTGACCTTTGATCTATGACCACCAAAATGGAATCAGGTCATCGTTTAGTTCAAGTGGATATTTGTGCCATATTTGAAGAAATTCTCTCAAGGCGTTCCTGAGATATTGCATTCACAAGACAAAGATGGATGGACGGACAAACCAAAAGATATAATGCGTCCAGCTACGGCTATCACTGGCACGGAGGCATAAAAAAGAACCACCAGGTTTGGAAATTAACTTTTTTGTCCACGCGTCACTTTATAGATTACCACTGATTTTTTGGCTGGTGAGTAAAGCAAATCGAGCAGCCACTTACATATTTTACCAGCATTTGGCCGGTGGATGGTGCTAATTTCCGACCCTACACACAACAGCCACCAGCCTCCTCAGATAAATAAAGAACAGTCCCTAATCAATGATTATTTGGGGAATTGAACAATCATATTACTACTTTAAAAAAAGTTAAAATGTAAGGTGGTTCCAGTTTGTCATCTTCTCTCTGGTTATTCATAACTGTAAATCATACACCTTTTGGGGGATTTAGGTCAGACCAAATCAGCATTTTTGAAGATAGCGCTTTATAATAAATAGATTTATTGAAAAATGTGTCTTATTAAATTTATTAAAACAGTAAGAGTTAGGAATTAGGGTTATATTCTGATTGGCCAAGTGCTGAACAGATCAATAGTCCTGGAACAGATAGAAGTCTGGGTGGTACATGTTCACACTTCCTGTTTATGATCATAAGTAAAAACCACACTCTCAGAAATGATGAACTTGAACCTTTGACCGTGTGTGTGTGTGTGTGTGTGTGTGTGTGTGTGTGTGTGTGTGTGTGTGTGACACTCACTGGGGGAAAGTCGCTGACCATGTGGTAGGCTCTGATGTACAGTTCATGCTGCAAGAGAGGAGAGGAGAGGCTGCAGTTAGACTGATTCTCTGTGATCGCCCATCCAAACATAAATCATCACCACACCCCCCCGACTGGGCCCCACACCGCCACTGACAAGTCCACATGTGGCGAACATTACAGACCATTTCAGAACACTTCTGCTAACAAAATTGAGCAACTCCTCCCCAGATAATAAGATTTGTTCCTAAATAACTGGACCATATCAACCTTCAATTCACAATCTGGACGTGCATCAGATGAAACTCAAATCCTGCTTTGAGTATTGTTTTCTTTTTGATAGAAAAGCTGATGGAGCGAGTAAAGCCACCCTGACCTACATTACAACTGTTGGCACACAAAAGGAGCCGAGCTTTATGTAATCTGCGCAGAGGAGCTCAAGAAAGGAAGGAATCTGGGTGAAAGTTCATCAGAAACGGTACGTGCAGGAGGTGAAATGGGCCGCAGGGGAAAAAAAACCTGTTCCCACACAAAGGCCCTGGGAACAGAACCTCTCACTGACAATGAAGAAACATGACACATGTCGATTCAGACTGGTTTCACTATTTGTGAATCAGCGTGCTGTGCGGATAGTTTTATGGGTTTTACTGACTGAGACTGTGAGACATCTGTGTGTGAGGCCCGTGCCACCACCTCCATACAGGGGGGTTTAAAGGAATTTTGTTTGTCCAACATGGCATCTGAAAAACTCAGCAGCAATGTGTCTCTCCAGGAACTGTGTCCTGGTCGCTCTGGATATTCCAATAACAGCTTTCACTGGAATGACCTTCACCTATGCAGTCTATATGATAAGTGTGAAAGCAAGTGGCAACCTGCAGGGCTGTAGAATGAAGCCAACATTTAAGTGCTAAAAACTGCAGTCCTCTGAATGGCCAACTGAGGTTGGCTCTACAAGCCAATCAATCCCCATAGATCCCCATGTTTAAATACCCAACTTAACAACAGAAATCAACACGAGAACAGCCTGGTACAAACTAGAATTACCACCTCCCGGTTTTAGCTTTCAGGTTTCATTTACAGTTTACATCCATGTCTGTGAAATCATGGATGCTTCACACACAGAAGATCTATACAATCAGCACAGTTTCAAGATTAGAGTCACCAATTCAGTATCTGACCAAATGTCTCCCCTTCTGTTCCTGAGATATTATTATATCCTATTCAACATTTGTGTGAAATTTTGTCATAATGAGCGTATGAATTCTTGAGTTATGGCCAAAAACATGTTTGTAGGGTAGGCCACAGTGACCTTGATCTTTGACCTTTGACCACCTATCAGTTTATTCTTGAGTCCAAGTGGACATTTGTGCCAAATTTAAGGAAACTCCCTCAAAGCCTTTTTGAGCATTGAGTTCACAAGAATGAGACAGATGCAAGGTCACAGAGACCTTTACGTTTGACCACCAAAATCTAATTACTTCATTGATGACTCCAAGTAAACGCTTGTGCCGGATTTGAAAAAAACTCTCTCATGGTCTTTTTGAGATGTTGAGGTCACAAGAACGAGACAGACAAGGTCACAGTGACTTTTATCTATGGCTACCAAAATCTAATTAGTTCATTGTTGAGTCCAAGTGGACATTAATGATACATTTGAAGAAACCCTTTTAGGGTGTTCTTGAGATATGTTCACGAGAATGAGATGCATGCAAGGTCACAGTGACCTTGACCTTTGACCACCAAAATCTATTCAGTTCGTCCTTGAGTCCAAGTGAACATTTGTGCCAAATTTGAGGAAACTCCCTCAGGTTGTTCTTGAGATATTGCGTTCACAAGAGTGAGACAGACAAGGTCACAGTGACTTTGACCTTTTACCTATAACCTCCAAAATCAAATTAGTTCATTGTTGAGTCCAAGTGGACATGTGTTCCAAATTTAAAATAATTCTCGCAAGGTGTTCGTGAGATATCGCATTCATGAAAACAAACCGGGTCACAGTGACCTTGACCTTTTACCTATGACCACCAAAATCTAATAAGTTCATCGTTAAGTCCAAGTGAACGTTTGTGCCAAGTTTGGAATAGTTCCCTCAAGGTGCTTGAGAAATCACGCTCACAAGAATCAGACAGATGGGGTCACAGTGACATAACCTTTGACCTATAACAACCAAAATCTAATCAGTTTATCAAACAATTCCTTTGAGGTGTCTTTAAGGTATCAAGAATGAGACAGACAAGGTTACAGTGATCTTGACCTTTGATCACCAAAATTCTATCACCTCATTCTTGAGACCTAATGGACATTTGTGCCAAATTTGAAGGAATTCCCTTATGGCGTTCTTGAGATATTGCATTAACGAGAATGGGACGGCCAAACAGACAACCCAAAAACCACAATGCCTCAGTCCACGCGCAGTCACCAGCAAGGAGGCAAAAAAAAAACTCCTTAGACTGTCTCTGTCCACTCTGTCCCCTGCTCCTGTGAAAATGAAAGCTTTGTTTGCCAGTAATGGGTCATGTCACGTTGACCTACATACTGATAAGGAAGGTTACGTCTGCTGCCACTCCACATATTGTATTATACAAGCAGATAAAGGGTTTCTGGCACAACTTCAACCACTTACAAGGCAAATAGACGGGAGAAAATCTGAAGAGGTCAGAACTTAAAACTGTCACATACACACAAGCCAGTAAAATATAAAATATGTATAATCTATGCTAAGTGCTTTCAGACAGCAAGCTGCTACCACTACGTCTGCTCCGCAGTGACACTGGTGTTCTGTGGAGCTTCATGGAGCAAGTTGTAGCTTAGTATAAAGCAATTATGAGCAATTACTTGGCTTAAACTTCAAAGCTGATGTTGCTCCAAGTACATCTTTGTGTGGATGTGTCTGTTCACTGCTTGTGAATTGTCCAAGGACACTAGTTACTACATGTGGACTGAAGGACACTGTGTGAAAAGCACATTTTAAGAGCGCTTCCCTCCTTTCATTCAAAGTTCAGCCATGATACTCCTGTCACCACTTGTCACATTCTTATTATAGAATCTGCTGCAGGGCCGACACGTTCTAGCACCACGTATACCTCCACACTGTAGCCAGGGGCAGTACTGGGTGTGTCTTGTATTAATGTGTTCTTACCACTTGCAGAATGGTGGGGTTGCAACCGATAATGAAGGGCAAACTGCGGAAGCCCTTGATGCGATGGGCGATTCGTACAGGCAGCTCCTTGTGTAGGTACTTGGCACTGCTCTGAGATCACACACAGACGACAGACAGCAAGTGAGTGAAGATTCACAGAGAGCCTCTCATTAATGCTAAAGTCAGCAGTTCTCTCTGGATGAAATATTTACCAAGATGTGGTGTCCATCAGGAGACTTCCCAGAGTACAGCAGAGTCGCTAAGGTCAGTCGCACTGAGGCCTGGGGAGACATTAACACGTACGATCACACACACATTCACAGTCAGGAACGTATGAAACATGACACTGTGGGACCCACAGTGACCTTCTGCCATAAACATTGATTACAAAAGACACAACTTAGGAAAACATTAACATAACTCAGAATGGGTACAGATTTTTCAGCGCTAGAACTTACACCTGAGTTTCAGTACTAATACCAGAAAAATACCTTTTTGATGCTTTATTTCTACATAAACATGTTTTTGTAATCATATATGATAATATAATATATATATATAAGTTTTCCTATTACACATTTCACTGCATTTTTTCACAATTGTCGTATGAATTCTTGAGTTATGGCCAAAAGCGCGTTTTGTGAGGTCATAGTGACCTTCAACTTTGACTTCCAACCACCAAATTCTTATCAATTCACTCTTGAGTCCAAGTGGACATTTGTGCTAAATTTGAGGAAAGCCCTGAAGGCTTTCTTCAGATATTGCGCTCTCGAGAATAAAAAAAAAGATGCTAGGTCACAATGACCTTAACCTTTGACCTTCAACCACCAATATCTAATCATTTAATTCCTAAGTCTAAGTTGACATTTGTACCAAATTTAAAGAAATTCCCTCAAGGTGTTCTTGAGATGTCTCGTTCACGAGAATGAGATGGACGCAGGTCACAGTGAGCTTGAACTTTGACCTTCAACCACCAAATACTGATAAGTTCATTGTGTGCCAAATTTGAAAAAAAAAAATTCCCTCAGGGCCTTCTTGAGATATGGCGGTCATGAGTATGACGATGAGGTCAGTGACCATGACCTTTGACCTTTAACCACCTCAGTTCACTCTTGAGTCCAAGTGGACGTTTGTGCTAAATTTGTGGAAAGCCCCTTAAGGCCTTCTTGAGATATTGCATTCTCGTGAATGAAGAGGTTGCTAGGTCAGTGACCTTAACCTTTGAACTTCAACCACCAAATCTAATCAGTTCATTCTTGAGGACAGTTGTGCCAAATTTGAAAAAGAAAAAAAAAAAAAACTAAAAATTGCCTCAGGGCCTTCTTGAGATATCACATTCATGATAACGAGAAAGATGAGGTCACAGTGGGTACAGTTACATGATGGCTTCTCATTCAGAATGAAATAAATCTGAATGAAATCATTCGGAATTAAAGTCTTTCCAGGTAGTTTACATGGGAAATATTCATTCCGAATGAGGGTTTACACGGGAGATCAGTTTAATCGCCTTTATTCGGGTCTGCACAAGGTTTGGGGCAGGGAAGGTTTCTGATTGGGCGGATGTCACATGTTTACGTTTACTGGAAGAAAACACTGTAGTCCTCACTCCAGATAACAAGATGCTTGACGACGCCGTTCTTAGTGCCTTTTTCGGGCTTGTTTTGCTTATATTCTTGAAGCAGCAGTACGACAACAACCTTGTTCTGCTAATGCTTCATCTGTTGAGGAGGAGAAGGTCGAAGAAGGGAGATAGAAGACTGTGCTTTGGCGAATGGAAACCGGTGAGTGCAACGAGTCCGACTGCTCTATCTCAGCCCGTTGCTATGCGCGCTATATACTGTACGTCATCGCGCCAGAGGGGCAAGGAAACGAGCATGCACAGAAAGACCAGAATGAACTTAAAGAGGAATGAGCATTTACATGCACACACAATTCTTTCATTCGGAATGACAAACGGAATAAACCACCCCCTTTAATCGGATTTAATTTTCAATCGGAATGACCATTTTTCAATCGGAATGACCGTTTACATGACCACTTTTAATCGGAATGGCCTTTCATTCCGAATGAAAGCGGAATTAAACTGTCCATGTAAATGTACTGAGTGACATTGACCTTTGACCTTCAACTACTAAATTCTAATCAATTTATTCTTGAGGCCAAGTGGACATTTGTGCCAAATTTGAAAAAAATACCCTCAAGGTGTGAGAAATCATGTTCATGAGAATGGGACAGATCATGCTCACGTATTACGGGGGAGAAACCTGTGATGTGTTTCCAAACAGTAGCCTGACGATGAATGACTGGATTCCAGGACACTGATTAGATAGCAGATTGAATGAGCCCCATTATGCCACAGAGACACATGATTCCAAGGCAGCACAACACGAGAGACACACTATAGTGCTAAATGTCTCTAAATAAACTGTACTAAGTGTTAAGACTATGACGACGTTGACACATATTAAACCTGCTTGTGAAGACAGACTTACTGTCACTAGCAACTAACACCCTCATGTCCTTTCATTGACATGCAATCTGGATATCTTATCTGGATGAGGAACAAGTGCATGTTAATGAGAGGTGTAAATGTCTGCAGGAGGCATTGTGATTGGACCACATCTGGAACTGGTCTGGCTACACAGGGATCAGATTTCATGTTAATACAAAGGGTAAACAGGGTCTAACTGGCACACCTAAGTTAAACAGCTAAAAGCTGTAGCTGTGTTTACTCTGCTTTAACAGTATGAAAAGTTTTGCTGAAGTGCCTGTGTGCACAAGTGGAAAGTACAAGTGCATGATGTCCACGGGGGGGAATCTGACCTAATTGTTGCTTTGGGGAAAAGACTGACGAACATCCAGAGCAAGTTCACCACAATTTAACCTTTTCCTTTTTTATCTATTTAATCTTCTAGTGACCCCTCCTCCCCTGGGGCCCCCGGGCTGGGACGCTGTGTGACTACAAGTCACAGGACAAAAACTGCAATCAGCCAGATTTGTGGTTTTAGAACATCAGCAGCTACATGAACTTAAAAAAGCCGTTAAACTCCGCAGAGCTCCATCTGTTAAGAACTGTATGGTAGTTTTATTACTCTGTACAACTACATTTTTCATTTGCAGTTGACAATGTTGACTAGTCACCTGCATGTTTCTGATATGAATGTAATGATTAAATGATATATTTTGGTGGTTTGAGTTGAAGGTGTGAGAAAGAATAGTATCAGTAACATTGTTAACACTGTGCTACAATACAGAGAAATACAAAACCATACTAATGAACCTTCATTAATATAGGCCTATATTTTATCTACAATTGCACATCACACACTGAGCGAGCCGCCTGTTAATGACGCTGTGGGCTAATGGGCATGTAGCTACTTCCATGTTTCAGATGATACGTCATGTTTGTAGTCGACCAATGAAGATGAGTTTACATATCACCTTGGGTTCGTCCTTCACCTTCTCAAAATGATCCCACACTTTGGATTTCCTGCCCGACATGTTATTAACTAGCCTGGTGAAACCATCCTAATCTCGCGAGCTCATATTCTATTTCGCTCCACAGATCAGTCCGGCCATGCAATCATAAAGGCACATTCTGGTATTGGTTAAAGCTTAACGGGCCAATCACAACCGTTTATTACTTTGGGGCAGGCACGTCTTCAGAACAAGAGGGACAAGGAGCGGAGTGAATGCATTTCGTAAACAACCAACATGGCTACTAATTTTGAAACTGCGATGGTAAATGTGTTGAACGGACTGGAATGTACATTTTCTTTAAAAGCAGAACAAACGGCTGCACTGAAAGCTTTTATTGAAAAAAAAGGATATGTTTGCCGTCCTTCCCACGGGGTTTGGTAAAAGTTTAATTTACCAACTGGCTCTGTTGATCGGGAAAAACCCAGTGGCTATTGTTGTTTCTCCGCTAGTTGCTCTCATGGAGGAGCAGGTCAGGGAAGCAACCAAGCTGGGAATCACAGCCATGCAACTCGGAGTCCACAGTGAAGAGGAAATCCGCAAAGACGGCAACACTCTTTCCCAGACATCATCACAGCTCATCTCCGCTGCAGCTTGCTGGTCTGTTTACAGTGGCGTGTGCTAGCCTACGTCACACGTTTCGTTTACTCTGATTGGTTTTCTGTCTTTCCAATTGCGTGAAGGGGCACTTGGAGTGACAGCCGTTGATACTGCCCCTCAGGAACAGAGGAAATGTACACTCCGTGTCCAGACCCATCCGCGTTTTGTGAATTGGGTCTGGCAATGCCATAACTGGGTAATTTCATACCGCAGAATTAAGAGTTGTTTTATGGCATCATGTGCATGGATGAATTAGGAGAGCTGGTTACAGCCCCCTTCATTCCTATGAGTTGCCCAGTGGCACATGACGCAGTAATGGTTCAACTGCCACAAACATTACCCCAGTGATCAGGGGATTATCGGCACTTCTGATGCACAGTGCAACCCATAGAGCAGGCGCACAAGAAACTTAAAGTGGCTGAGCGCATCTGAGCACTACCAAGCGAGCCACACTTCTAACTTCCACTTCAGCACTCCGCTAACTTGAATGGGGATAAAGTGATTTAATCTTGCGGCTCTTCTGGACTTTCCAAATGTCATTGGACCAAAAGGATCAAATCCTGATAGTTAACAAGTCATTTTACATAGATTTTATACCCCAAAAATGTATCCACTATCTCTTTCCCAATATAAGTCTATGGGAAAAAATCACATCACATGACGCAGAGTCCTGCACGGGCCATTTTTGAAAACCTGTACCTGCCTATACCTGTAAAGCTCAGTACCAGAACCAACCTGTTACCCATGATTTTGACAGCTGCACCCATGCCAGGATAGCCAAAACATTCCATGTAATCACTGCCAAGTTAGGAAACATTTTAGCATGCTCCTTCCACCACCATAAAACCTCCAAAGGATCCTCCTTGGGTGTCTTGAGCTCGATGTAGGCTGCCACCTCATCCTCAGGCTGCAAAGCTTCATTGCCTAAATCCCACGTCATTGACTAACGTGACGATGGGGTCAAAGGTTCGACTTGTGTCAACGACTTTCAAAATAAAAGGAATTACGGCTTGATAATAGTGATTTAGATGTCAAAATATTACATATAAACTGTATATTGTTTTATTCTGAAAAATAAAAAATACATTTTTGTTCTCACCCGCTGCCCACCCATGTGTAATTCATTTTCATCCGTGCCCGTACCCGTGAATGTATATTTATATATATTCACACACACATATTTTTACCCATTATACAGCTTTTTGCGGGTTATCTGTCAGTTACCGAGGGGTTCCTGACCCAGTGCAGGACTCTAACGTGACGGACCCCAGACATTGTCGAACCACTGTTTGGCCACAACAGTGAGCAACTTTCATACAAATGAACAGGGTACCGCCTCCGATGCTGCATCCAGGTCTTTTAATACATCCATGGTATGCAACAGGCGGGACATTGGAATGAATAGGCACCATCTTGGGATCCAGTATTTGGGTATTATTATAAATCAATGGTTGGAGCAGTGTTTTATGTTCCAATCTGAACTTCACATGCAGCTGCAAATTCCTTCCTCATTTAGTCAAACTATGAGGAAATGCTTGTGACGTACATGTTTTGCTCCACACTGAGTGAAAAAAAAATGCTGACCATTAAATCCTGCAGACAGCTGAAAGTGACATGGCAAACAATTGTGGCATCCATGTTCTTGGCAGGCTTATAAAAGAAATGACAAAAACATGGCTTGAAAATAAAAACAGGAGGAAAAATAAATCAGCAGGAGTTTGTTGAGAACTTGTTGTCTGCATCTACGGGAACAAAGCTCCCCATGACGACAACATGATAACTTGAGCACAAAAACAAAAGTGCTGGGTTAAGCTGACTTCCTCTGGTCAACTTGACCTCCATCGCTGAAACTTGACACCAAATGACAGCTTTGTATTGACAGTTTTTCATGCACAACATTGGTGACAACAGATTATCAGGGCTGACAGGGTTTATTAACGCGATGGTGTATTTTTCACGGTTAACGGAAATCAGCTGGCAAAACATTATGTTCTTATGAAGAACATTGACGCTGCGTTCAGGTCCTCACGGGGAAAATCAGTCATATCGCGGTTAGAGCTAACGAAACGGAGACGTTTAATTATTACAAACGTGTTTAAATCGTACATATAATCACAATTTTAAACACTGTAATGACATGAAAGATAATTAAAAGTAGCTACAGGTGTTTTAATTTAACTTAACGTTACACTGTGTCTTCCGTTTTCCTTTTTTGAAATTAAGACTTCGTTAAATAAATTAATTACGGGTTTTTTAACAGTAGGAGCTGTGCCCAAGTTGGGAAGCAAAGTGGAGGCTCATTTACCATCCTGTAACGTAATCTAGTTAGCTAGCTTTGAACGTTAACGTCTACGGAATTGGTCAGATAAGAAGGTGAAGCATCTTATTTACTTGCTTTCGGTGTCCCTGAACGCAGCACAAGCCTTGCTAACAGCTAGCGAACTAGCTAGCTTACTCCCTCGTTCCCACAGTGAGTGCGACCAACGTTTCTGAAAAGTGTCCCGATATAAAAGTCACAGTCTTACCTTTTCTGCGGACACGTCAATGGCCGACTGGTTGTAAAACGACGTGACAGTCTTCGACCGCTCTCTCGCCAACTCCGAAAACCCCTGCATCGAGGACGTGGAGCGCAATCTGCGGCTCCCCGTGCTTGACATCGGCGGCACTGTTTTGGTGAGGGGCGCCAGCAGGAGGCTGCCGATCCTCGGCCTGGCCCTGCAGGTCGCACCGCTCAGCATCTCCACTGCTATACCCGCCAGTCCCGGACGCATTTGGAGACGAGCTATGTGTGTGAACAGGGCTGCCCTGTTCCCGTACTAGCACTCGGTTCCTTGGGGGTTGCTACGAGGCCATCAGGGTCGCGTCGTAATGGTGCTCACAAAGGCACGTATCTGAATACAGTACAGAGAGGGTACAGAAAGGGCTTTGTGCGCATTGGCCAGTCGGGGAGAGATCTGAGGAGACGACATGACAGATGAACCAATCAGTCAGCCAGAGGCGGAGCCACACAGCATCGACACCGCTCCACCCCCCCCCCCCAACACCACCCTTACTGTACTGCAGGGACAGCAGGTCGGTAAACAGCAAGGACAGTTTTAACCGACTCTTATTTAATATGTAATCAGACAGTTTCACACAGATTAAGATCTCAAGAACACACAGGAACACAAACAGCAGGACTAAATCAACACAGCTGAACTGAAGAAAAAAAAAAAAAAACATCAGTTAAAACTTTAAAGGTCCAGTGTGAAGGATTTAGGGGGGCATATTGGCAGAAATGGAATATAATAAATATGTTTTCTTAAAAAGCTTTAAAAGAACATGAAAAATCCATTTGTTAGAAACATGAGCGCTGTGTGGTATTTATTTATTTATTTGGATAGTCAGTACCAAGGTAGAAACTACTCGCCTGGGATCCATACAAGCAAACATTACATCATAGTGTAACACAAATATGAAGTTTAAAATCCAAGGTAAAAGGAACTACATACATACAAAAAAATACAAGAAAACACACAAAAAAAATGTTGCACCGCCATGTTTCTACAGTAGCCAAGAGCGGACAAACCAAACGCTGGGTCCTGGCATATGCCTAAGGTGTGCAGTTAATTTTTAATGCAGTCTGATTGAGATTAAGATCTCAAGAACACAATCAGTAAGACAACATCAACACAGGAACAACACAACTACACATATAAAAAGAAATAAAACAGAAAACAAATTAAACAGACAAAAAGAAAATAAACAGTCACATGAATCATTAAAAAACATCAAATAAAACTTTAAAGGTCCAGTGTGAAGGATTTAAGTATATATATATATATATATATGTGTGTGTGTGTGTGTGTGTGTGTGTGTGTGTATGTGTATATATATATATATATATGTATATATGTATGTATGTATACTATCCCCCTCTGGGATGAGAGCGTGGGAAAAACACCGATTTGACCATGATTTTAATGGGAAACTGCTTTATTCAGTGTTTTTACCGGTTTTAATCACGTTGTCTGTTTGTTTTGAAGAGGAGAAGACCTCTGCGGATAATTCAGCTCCGGGTAAAAACTTTCTGAATGTCTGGGGCCTGTTGAACAAACACCTTAAGTTAAGATTTTCCTAAAAGTCCTAGTCAAAGTTTCCTCATAATAAAATTTGTTGCACAAAACACCCTCAAGTCTTCTCCTTAAAGTTTCCTTAAAATGTTTACTTAAGTATTTATCCCTTGACTGTTGCACAAAAGACCTTAGCAGCCAAAGCAAGGTAAAAATAAACGTAAGGTACTTCTGACTCTATCTTAACTGCAACACGATCGAGTTTATGGTGATAAATGAAAAATACTATCACACCCTGAGAAGAGTGTTCTGCGACCAGATAGATACATTTTTGATTTTACACTTTAGATTTGACTGAATTCATTTTAGGATGTGTTTTCTATGGTTGTATTCCCCCAGATGTGTAATCTTTTCCTCCTCTGACCAATATGGTTTTCTTGTCTTCTTTTCTTATGCTATTTTTCACTAAACCAACTTTGTGAAACGAAAACAGGCATCACAAGCTGTAAAAGCTCTTTCAGTGCAGTAAATTAGTTTTTCCTTCACAAAGAAAACCTTTTAAGGGATTCGGTGCAACTGTGTTAGTCCCTATGCTAAAGAGAAATTAAGCCTTAGGTGTCATACTTATGGTAGAAAACTTAAGGTGTTTTGTGCAACTGGTTCCTGGATCTTAAGTTATCAGAGAAAATAAGTGAGCAAACATTTACAGGTGCTGGGCAGGCAAACCATCTGCGACATGCTGAACAGCCTTGGAGAAACACTGATTTGTAACGTGAAACTGCTTTATTCAGTGTTTTTACTGATTTAAATCACCTGGTCCATTTGTTTTGGGGAGAAGGGGACCTCTGTGGATTTTTTGGCTTCTGGTAGAAACCTCCTGACCGTCTGGATCTTAAGTTATCAGAGAAAAAGGTGAGCACAGATCAGCAGGTGCTGGGCTGGCGGCCCGTCTCCTACATGCCAAACAGCATTGGAAAAACATTAATTTGTAACATGAAACTGCTTTATCCAGTGTTTTTACCGATTTAAATCACAGAGTCCTTTTGTTTTGGAGAGGAGGAGACCTCTGTGGACAATACAGCTCCTGGTAAAAACCTCCTGAACAATGAGCACTGAAGGAATTCTAACCGGGAGAAGTTTCAGCTGATTGCAATCTGCATTTCTCACCACTAGACAGAGATGCCACTAAATCCCCCTAAATCATACAACTGGCAATTAAGTTGGAACTGTAACGTGTCCTGTAGTTATTGCATTTAAATGAGAGAATAATTATGAGGTTGTTTGGAAGCTTTAAGAGTACAGATTTAAAAATGAATAACATGTAAGGAAGTCCATCACCCATGTAACACAGAAAACAATGATGAGTATGGAGTTTGTCATTTGCAATAAAGCCTTATGATACATAGGATTTAACTGCTCAAATGTTGATGGAGCAGCATGACAACACAGATTATCTCCACAGTCAGGTACAAACATAAAGGTTGATTGAGTAACAGTTTTAAATCTGGACCAAGACAGACATCCTTTGATTCTGTACGAGAAGCCTAGTTTGGTTTTATTGTTTGAGTAAGCTGAAGCTTGCATCATCGTCTGGCGGAAAGCCAAATTCCTAAATATTTGTATGACTCAGTGAGAGTAATTAGGGTGCCATTTATAGTTTGGATGGCAGGAACATGACAGGTGGACGTGGAGAATGCCACATACTTTGTCTCTTCAGCATTTAAAACTACCCTGTGATTAAGGAGGGATAATAGGAAAGCAATAAGCGCAGACTGAAGATGAGTCAGGGCCGGGCCAGGCTGGGGTGAAGCCTGGGGCATATAAAACTGTAACATCAGCAAAAATATGTCATTGAGGATGTGATTAGGATGAACTGTGCTATGTGTAATATAAACAGCCACAGACAGACCTCTGTTGTCCATTTCTGATGGTAAAATTAACTGACTGACCAGCAACTTGTTGCTCAAGAGGAAAGTGGTGCAGGTTCTTCTGCATATTTTGAAGTCCTGCGTTTTTACCTTCAGGCTGTAATTTATCCTCCCACCCAAAACACAAATAAGTTAAGTACTGCAGTCAAGAACTTCATTCATTGTAAACATTAACAACAGAGACATATTTGATATGATCAGAACAACCTGGTACAGGGCCCCAAGGGCAAAAGAAAATTGCTGCTGGGCACCAACTGACCCCCCTCTATCTCCAAACCTCATTCAACTGTATGTATACTGTTACTTCCAAGTTCCCATTTAATAGTTGCTACACAAATAAAAGCATCACTAATCTCAGAAGGAAAACTAAAACTCCCACTTTGCAGTTGTATGTCTCCGCAAACGTACGTACGCCGTACGCTGTTGTGAACATTTATACTTGTGCGGTGGTGTCTGTGTCACTCTGCAGTTACACCTCCAAAACACTGATCGGCAGTGGGGTTTCTGTGAAGTGCTGTTAAGTGTCTTTGATTCAAAACACACATTAAACACACATTAATCACACATTAAACACACATTAAACATGGCTTAATAGAGACAGTTTCAAACACAAGTACACAAATCTGCTTCACGATAACTCGCAGCATTCACAAACAAACACTTGTCTTTATCTGGACACATTTTTCCCACAAATACAACATGCTAACGTTATTAGCACAAGCCTATGGCATTTTACATTGTATAAATTAGCCTAGTGGCTAGTGGACTTTTCCTCTTCTCATATGAAGCCAGGGACAACAGCGATATTTAACAAAGGTAACATAACAAAATTTTGCTCCATTTCAACTCACAAAGTTCACTGACAAAACAACTGTCTTATACTAAAGGCCCGAATATACTCAGGCGGAACTTACGCGGAACGGACTCCGTGGAGGTCCCCGCAGACTCAAAGCGGATGTCCGCAAGCCCTGTGCGCGCAAAGCTCAGATTTTACGACCGCGTGGACTCCGCTCCGCACACCAGTGACTGCTCGGCATGTATTTTTCACATCGCGGGGATTTTTCACAGACATTTTTACAGGAAACTACAACGCGGAAGTGCGCTCGACTATAAAAGCCCGAATGACTGTGGACATTCCTCGCGGAGTCCGTTCCGCGTACGTTCCGCTGACTGTGGACATTCCTCGCGGAGTCCGTTCCGCGTACGTTCCGCCCAAGTATGTTCGGGCCTTAAATACGTTTTCCAAACAAATACAACATGCTAACGTTATTAGCACAAGCCTATGGCATTTTACATTGTATAAATTAGCCTAGTGAAGAGCAGAGATTTCCTCTCCTCATATGAAGCCAGGATAAATCACACACAAGGCTTAAAATGCTATTTTTGTGGAGGCTTTATTGTCTTCACAATTTATTGTTTCTTTGGTGTGAAATTAAAGTCAATAAAAGCTTTGTTTCCACTGAGGGAAATGGTTTCAGCATACAAAAAAAGACAGGAGGTCTGCATCGCCGTGATGTATGTTACATTCCTGGGGAGGTGCGCGTCAGGTTACGGCATAGGATACGGCATTGATTCAACACAGAAGTCTAAATCCTGCATTATAGTTTACATCCATGTCTGCAGGCACGTGCACAGACAGACCCCAGGTGGTGCTCAAACACCTGCCGTTTTGCCCTCTGTATAGATAAAAGCCCTTTTTGCAAGACATTTTTTCAATTTCTTTTCATCATTTTACATTTTAGTTTTTATATTTGGCTAATGGCATCCATTCTCAATGAAAAGCATGTTGTATGTCAGATAACTGCATTTGAGTTGAGCCCCTGCCCCTCCCTCTACAACTTCCCCTGTCAAAGTCACCACAGTTAACCAACAGAAATCGAGTGCCCTGCAGAGCAGTCACCTGTCACCCTGTCTAATTTAGGCAATGACCCACCATTGAGCTTAACGACAAGTCAGCTAGTCGGGCTCAAGGTAAAATCACACCATCTCCCTCCAACTCTCTGGCTGATTTGGGTTCACCCACTGCCCAATGCCAGAGACAGACGCCGAATTGCTTCCCCACTTCCACATCTTTTTAACCAGAACTCAACTTCAAATATTGTTTATATCCCCCATAGATCCTTTTACTGTTAGTAAACAGTATGATGTTTTTTTGGTGGGCGGGGCTTAGCTGGAGGCAAAACAATTCTCCACATACGATAGCTGATGCTAGCTAACAAGTTCTGTTGGCTTGTTTTAGACAATGGAGGAATATGATGCGAGTGGTGAATCAGAAATACTCATTCTGAGTGCCGGAGCGCACTCTGACACAAACTGGACCGTTCATAAATTCGAGCGCTGTCTGAATGTACCGTCCAGTTATCCAGAGCACCGCACTCTCAGAGTGGCAGAGCGCACTCTGGGCACTCTGTCCGTGGAGACGGAGCAGCAGAGCGCAGAGCAGAGTGAATGTGTGATTAACTTAACCGTTGGTTCATTCATGTAGAAATATAACACTCTGTTTCTTCCACCAACAGGGCTCTCATTTTAGTCAGACTGAATTTATGAAAGCACCATGTCAGGTCAATCACTCTCCAGGACCGCCAGTGTTACTTGAATAAGTAAACACTGACCAACAAGACCAGACTGGCCGACCCGTATGTTCTCACTCAGTGGATGGATGATGTCACAGGAAGCCAATCTTACAAAGGAGGACGACACTACACGAAGTTTCCTCCAGTTTGTTTTGCTATGGAAGCTAACGTTAGCTAATGTGCTAAAAAAGTTACAGTTACAGTGAAATCCAATATTCCTCTTAATACCTCCCCAGTTTCTGATGAGGTGGACATGATAACCCTTAATACACATAACGTTATTCATCCCTTCAACAGGAAATACTTTTTCCCTAACCTGATATGAAGTGTGCGCCGCACATCTGAGCATTTTTGATGATGGCCTCCTTCCAGTCCTTTGGTCTTATCACATTTAACCATAGCTGTCTTTGTTTTTGTTGACGGGCAAAGGCAGCTGGTTTTGAGCCATGACTCCTTCTATTCAGGCTCCCAATAACACAAGACCACATTTTAAGACTCCTATGTAGCCTACAGCCCTGTGGTGGAGAGTTGTGTTTTAGCTAACAAATTGATGTCACTGTGACGTTGGCCCTAAAAGGGTGTATACCGCAGCTTTGATAATTAATTTAAATCAACCTGACATGCGTTTTGGTGCTGCACATACATGTTGTGCACAAAAGGGCGCAGAGGAGCGCGAAGCTGCACAAAACTGTTCTCTAGGATTATCTTATTAAAGCTTATTTAGAAGATACTTAGAAGAACTACTATGTGACTTATTGAAAAAAAGAAGAAGAGGAGAAGAAAATGAGGAGTGCAAAGGAAAGCAGTGGAGGAGAGGAGAGCAGAACGCACTTGAAGTCTGATTGATGTAACTAAGCACAGGCCTACTTGTAGTTTGTAGGGTGGTTTGGTTTATTGTTTATTTTATTTATAGACCACTAAAGTGCGCACAGTGTGTCATTGTTTTCTTTGTGTGTGCTTGTTATAAATAACTGATAAATGTTCTGTGTGTGTGTAGCAGCTGTGAGGTGTATATGGTATAGATATTTAGACACCTCAGACAAACATTTCTCCTGCTCATTCCTGTGCACAAATGTACTGTATGTACTGCGACCTCCAGAGCTCCTCTACTGCAGACAGACACACAGAGGCCTCCTGGCAGGACGTGCTTTGCAAGCAAGCAAACAAAAAAAAAAATCCTGATGCCCACATGCAAAAAAAATTGTGGAAAGACCTGCCCCACAACATGTCTGAAAACATGGATGCTTCACCCGGCAGCAAAGAAGATTTGCACAGTGAGCGCAGTTTCAAGATGAGTGTCACCAATTCAGTATCTGACCAAATGTCTCCCCTCTGTTCCTGAGATATGAAGATGAGTAATGGACAGAAAAGTGTTTAATGCAGAACATTATGATGTCACAGTGAAGTTGACCTTTACTGTCATCACTTCATTGTTTTATTCTATTCGACATTGTGTGAAGTTTTGTCAGAATTAGAGTATGAATTTCTGAATTATGGCCAAAAACATGTTTTGTGAGGTCACAGTGACCTTGACCTTTGACCTTCAACCACCAAATTCTAATCGGGTCATTCTTGGGTCCAAGTGGAAGTTCGTGCCAACTTTGGGGAAAGTCTCTCAAGGTGTTCTTGAGGTACTTGTTCACAAGAATGAGATGGATGCACGGTCACAGTGACCTTAACCTTTAACCACAAAATTCTAATCAGTTAATTGTTGAGTCCAAGTGAATGTTTGTGTCAAATCTGGGGAAAAAAACTCCTCATTGTGACCTTTTGGCCACCAAAATCTAATCAAAAATCAAAATCTTTAGTGAGATATCATGAAACAAGACAGAGACTGACTCAAGGTCACAATGACCTTTGACCACCAAAGTCTAATCATATCATCCTTAAGTCGAGGTAGATATTTGTGCCAAATTTGAGGAAATCCCCTCCAGGTAATATAGAGACATCACATTTACCTGAATCTGATGAACAAGATCAAAGTGACCTTGAACTTTGACCACCAAAATCTAATCAGTTCATCATGAAGTCCAACTGGACATTTGTGCCAAATTTGAGGAAATTTTTTCAGTGTGTTCTTGAGATATCAGGTTCACAAGAATGAAATGGATGCAAGGCCACAGTGACCTTGACATTTGACCACCAACGTCTAATCAGTTCAACTTTGAGTCTAAGTAGATGTTTGTGCTAAATTTGAGGAAATTCCCTCCAGGTGTTCTAGAGACTTCACAATTGTAAGAATGCAACACACAAGGTAAAAGTGACCTTGAACTTTGACCACCAAATTCAAATCAGCTCATCCTTGACTCAAAGTGATGTTTGTGCCAAGTTTGCAGAAATTTCCTCAGGCCGTTCTTGGGACATTAGGTTCATGAGAATGAGACAGACAGACAATCCAAAAACATAAGCCTCTGGCCACAGCTGTTGCCAGTGTGGAGGCGAAAATAAATGTGCAAACAAAATCCATTATTTTGAAACACCTGTGTTTTCCAGGATAATTGTACTGATTGTAAGAGCTGGTAACAATGAGGCCAAAGAAATTAAACATCAAGATCTGATTTGATCATTTTATCTGAGTTACAGCCTAAATTAATAATTATTGGTTTCTATTCATTATATATCAGTTATGAATGTCTTGTTTGGTGCCTAGTCCAGACATAGATTTTGACCAGGTAGCTTGAATTTGTTAATTTGTTTCTCAAACCAACCCCAGTCCCCAACATCCACATTACTCAGTAGTTGTAGCTGGAGAACAATGATAAGATGCGTGAAGAGAAAAACCTCATGACAGACTTTATAGTGGTCTACTGAAGATGATATCTTCAAACATGTTCACCCATACACCTGCTGCTGTGAGTCCTCTGTTGAAACGTTTGCTGTTATTCTAGGAATTAAAAATAAATGTCAGGCAAATTGGTCCCAGGCTTTAAATAATTTAGAGGAGCTTCAGAGGTATCCTTACTGCGGAGTCGCCAGCAGATGGTTGTCTTTCACACAGAGGTGAGGACACAGTTTGACACAGTGACATGGAGTTAATAAAACAATGTAGAGTTTCAGTTACTCACACAGCAAGACAAGTAAAAACTCATCGTTCATGACATGAAATAACTATACACCTGTCTGTTCGTCTGCCTAAATAAAAAAAACAAAAAAAACATGATAATTATATTTTCAACAATCAGTGAGGAAACGAAGCTTATTCTTACCAATCCAAAGGAATGTGTTGAAAACTGCTAATGGTATTATCCTATTATCACCACCTTAATGTGGTGGAGGGGGTGCATGTCTGTCTGATCATTTTGGAGCAATACCCTTAACCCAACAGGAAATCAGCCATTTTGAATTTTGTGCACAATTTTTGTGCATTTCTTGGGTCATACTGTAACGAATTCCTCCCAACAAATTTAATCCAATTGACTTCAAATTTTGTCTGTGCCATCTAAAGACATTGGACATCAAAAGCTGCTTAAGGCTTGAGTTTTTATCCATGTGACCGTGACAAGCAGTCAAATTTCCATGTGTTGCCACCAAACAGGAAGTTGTTGTAACTTCTGTGTACCTTGTTCAATACGCACTAAACTTGACATGTTTTAAAAGGGTCCAGGCCCAAAGACAACTACATGCACATTAGCTGTCATGGTGATTGCGCCACCTTCTGGCAACTGGAAGTAGGTCTTTTCAGACACTTATCACTAAAATAAAGAAACCTACCATAGTGTGCACCTTGTATCACAATCATAATTTGTTCAGCAGAGCTATACTGGAAGGTATGAAAGATTTCCGCCCTACTTGGGACTTTTAAACGGCTTAACTTTCGTTCTTCTCCTGCCTTGTTTCCCGCTAACGCCCATGGTGCCGTTAAACTAAAGGACGGCTTTTTTGGTCAGTGTCTGACGCCGCAAGTCACTGCCCAAGCGCCGGATTTTGACGTCCTCGGAGTGAGACTGGGTTGGGTGTTGAACTCTGCTGTGTTCAACACTGCACTCTGACGGAATGTATTATGGATGAATGGCGGTTCTCACTCTCACTTTGTTGTCATGTTTCAGCCGGATCATGAAGGACAGTGAGGACGTCGGCGCCAGTGTCCCTACTGGACTGGTACGATCTGGACCAGGAGCTTAACCTGGTGCTGGAGAGACCAGTTCCCGCCTTGGACCTGCTGAAATATGTCAAGGACAACGGGGGCTCCCTACAGGAGGAGGAGGCCAAGGTAAGCTACTGAAGGATCCTTGTGAATGTGTGTGTTTGAGGCTTCAAGAGGGACTTAGTAGAGTGACCTGTAGAGTGACCTGTAACTTAACATGTAGCCAGGGTCACTGGGGGCAAGTTCAGGACATCTTGCAGAACATCAGATGGGGCTGATATTTTTTTGGCCATCACTTATGGTTGGTGATTATGATGACACTATACTCACCAAATTGATTGTTGAGATCTAGGTACACTTGACATTTTGAAAGAGAAGTCTGAAGCAAGAAACAAACAGTTTATCACTGAGACAGGATGTAAACAAAGACTCAGCTCAGCCAAACACACAGATCACACAGGTCATCACAGACTATACTGAAAATCTCTGAAGGATTTCACCACCTACGTACCTACAGGCTTGAAAGATGGTTTTGTATCTTACAGATGTGGTGAACTTCAGGCACAGCAGCTAATCCAGAGTCACAACCATGAAAAAATGTCAAAGCTCCTCTCTGATCCCTCGCCTCTGTCTTTTTGTCTTTCAGATCATACTGAAGCAGCTCTTCGATGCAGCACATGAACTTCAGCATCAGCGCATCTTCCACCGGGACATCAAGGTGGCAGATATCCTCATCGAGACCGGCTCGAATGTCCCACGCGTACGAATAATCGACTTTGGCCTGAGCTGCTTTTTCAAAGACAAGTCCACCTATCGCGTCTTCTACGGTAAGATGTCCAGCTTCTACTCCCACACTGCACTAACTTACCTATCTCTGACTTTTACATTCAAACAAAGCTGCACCTCCTCCTCCTCAACCTCACCATTATTATTATGTCTGTGTATTCTAGGTACCTCTTCCCACTGCCCTCCAGAGTGGCACAGCAGCGGTACCTACACGGCTGGCCCCACCACGGTGTGGCAGATGGCTGTGGTCCTGTTTGAGACGCTCCACAGGAACACAAAGTTTGAGATGAAGAAGTTCCTGATAAACGAGCTGAGGATCAGCGAGGAGCGTCCTGAGGGTAAGAAAAAGACACGACAGCAGACACAAATCTGATGAGTTTAGTTCACGTTCAGATGGATCACCTTCACCTTTCGTCTTCTTTCCCTCCAGATTGCCAGGATTTCTTGAGGGCACGTTTGTCCAAAGACCCCAACCAGCATCCGACCCTGGAGGAGCTCAAACGTCACTCATGGCTGAGATAAACCCACACACACACACACACACACACACACATATCCTAACACCAGTCAATGAATCCATCCAATGCCATATATCAGGGTTGTAAACTGGTCACATTTCCGTGAAAATTGCTGTTCTGGATCCAAAATAGGACATATGTGAGATATGTCTTTATTTACTCCAGAAAGTGGCGTCCCTCGCTGTCAACTTCACGCCTCCTTGCTGTGGCCGTGTCTGCCGCCTCGCAGGAAATGTCTGCTGTTTAGAAACCGTTCGTTTGCTTTGGTTTTCCGCCTGTTCATGAAAACACATTAGCTCCATCTTTGTAGTTCCTGCTTGGTGCAAGTCTACAAACTGTGTGATAGTTCTGCCATCCTGGACAGGAAAAAATGCCAAGTGATTTTGCTTGATTAACCAGTTGTGTGTGCCGGACATCGGTTCATGGGACACGTTTTGCCCATGAACCGATGTTCACGTTTGGACGTGCCTGCTCTAGCGTGTGCAGATAGTTTTAAAAAATCTCTTCCTGGTGGGGCAGCTTTGTCACCTTTTACACTCCTGATGAGACTAAATGACACACAACCACTAACACCGTTCTGTTTCACAGGAAGGAGGATTTGCTGTTTGACGTAATCAATTTGGCTGATTGGATGGACTTTCTGGCAGATCCTGTAGTGACCCCAGCTGTCCGAGGAAAGGGGATCTCTCTTCGAATTGCCTTTCCCGAGGTTTCTTCCCAACTTCCTTACAGCCTCAGGATTTTGGGGAGTTTTTCCTCGTCTTCTTAGAGAGCTTGGGCTGGGTCAGGACTGCTGCTGATGCGGGCATGTGAAGCCCAATAAGCCTTACGTGATGTATGCTAATCTGTAACACCGAACAACGAAAATAAACCTTTATTAAATTTGAAATCAAGTGAATTCATCTTTTCTTTAGACTAGACGACCATCACACCCTCTGTCTGATGCATTTTAAGTTAAATAAGGTTTTAATCCACCTCCAGGCTTTTGTCTCCATTAAAGTGAAGACACAGGCAAAATAAATAAAACTGAGATGATCTTAAAAAAAATAAAATAAATCACCAGTTTCACACTGTGATAATCAGTGAATCAGAGTTTGTAAATAAATTACACATGGAGTTTTGATTACTTTATCAGACATTTTAGGTTTCAGTAAAAATGTTTACTCACTTCCTCTTTCAATAAGAAAAGACACCTTAAAATATTGATAATGCTAATAATAATAATAATAATAATAAAAAGAAGAGGTGGACCTTTCAAAGCAATGTTACAAGGTGCTTTACATGGGAAAATAAGATTAAAATACCCTACTAATATACACTCACTGGCCACTTTATCAGGTACACCTTGCTGGTACCAGGTTGGACCCCCTTTTCAATTCTTGGTGTCATAGATTCAACAAGGTGCTGTAAACATTCCTGAGAGATTTTGGTCCATATTGACATGATGACATCACACAGTTGCTGCAGATTTGTCGGCTGCACATCCATGATGAGAATCTCC
>NC_065508.1:30069627-30115845 GCF_006386435.1 Epinephelus moara
CCTCTGACCTCTGGCATCAACAAGGCATTTTGGCTCACTGGATATTTTCTCTTTTTGGGACCATCCTCTGTAAACCCTAGAGATGGTTGTGTGTGAAAATCTATTATAATAAAGTGGCCAGTGAGTTTATTTCACTGTTATGTTAGTTTTAGGAACATATTTAAACAATAGCTGAAACAGTCCATATTTAAACCTTTTCTAAAACATTCTGTTTACTCCAGACCATTTCCAGGCCTGGAAAACAGTTTTTGTTTCTAACTTCATAACTTTTCCAGGAATATCAGGACCATGGGAACCCTTCCAAAACAACCAAGGCAGCCTGGTGACCTTATGATAAAACTACACGTCCCTGGTTTGATTCTTCTTTAAAAAATATTGATACTGTTTTGTTCAGTCTGTCATTTCATCCCACAGCTCCACAAAGACAACAATGACATATGTGTTTTAAAAACAAACAAACAGTAATTTGGTTTATTAAATGAAGATTTGTGTACAACAGGTGAAAACACGGTGAGTCGCACACAGAAACACAGTTACAGTAAAACTACTGTAGGATTAGACAGCAGGAGAAAACACGCTCTGCTGCATTTATTGTTTCAGCAGTCAGTCGGTTGCCGGGCCACCTCTTCACTGCTCGCAGCAGTATTGACTTTTTCAGTGAGGAGTGTTTGTTTTCTTTAATGTTATCAGAACATCACAAAGTCACTTTAAACAGCAAGGTCCAAAGACTGGCCTTAAAATAACAGATAAGGTTCACTCTCATACAATTGTTCATATTCAGTGTGTTCATCTGAAAAAAAATTGAGTCCTGTTCATGGCCGCTGACATCAAAATGTGTCCAATTAAATGTGCATTCATTTTTTTGCCTTTTGTTGGCAGCACACAAAGCTATAAACATATATCTTTAATAACAATACAAAATTTTCATGGCTAATTGGCGACATTTGCATTTATTTGTAGTCAGAAATTAAATTAAATGGAGGCACACAACTAAAATCATATCTGGACTGTGACATGAAACTGTGTTAAAAACTGAAATAAAGCCAAAGAATATAAAACAAGACGCAAAATGAAATGATTGAGGCCCTTTACAGCTGCATTTGCATTTTACAAAAACAAAGAGTTCTGTGTCACATAGCGACAATTCTCTTATCTATCTGCGTTGAAATAACGACGTACCCTACGTCGCAGCCTGACGTGCACCTTACCAGAAATGTAACTACATGTCACGGCGACGCAGACCTCCTGTCTGTTTCTGTAAGCTGAAACCATTTCCCTCAGTGGAAACAAAACTTTTATTTAATTTCACAGATAAGAAACAATAAATTGTTAAGACAATAAAGCCTCAATAAAAATAGCATTTTAAGTCTTGTGTGTGATTTAACCTGGCTTCATATGAGCAGAGGAAATCTCTGCTCGTCGTGTGGCTAATTTATGAAATGTAAAATGCCATAGGCTTGTGCTAACAACGTTAGCATGTTATATTTGTTTGGAAAACGTGTTTTGTTTAAGACAGTTGTTTTGTCAGTGAACCTTGTGAGTTGTAATGGAGCTGAATTTTGCAACGTGACCTTTGTTTAATGTTGCTGTTGTTCCTGGCTTCATATGAGTAGAGGAAAAGTCAGCTAGCTGCTAGGCTAATTTATACAATGTAAAATGCCATAGGCTTGTGCTAATAATGTTAGCATGTTGTATTTGTGAGGAAAACGTGTTACGTATTACAGTTGTTTTGTCAGTGAACCTTGTGAGTTGTAATGGAGCTGAATTTTGTAACGTAACCTTTGTTTAATGTTGCTGTTGTTCCTGGCTTCATATGAGTAGAGGAAAAGTCAGCTAGCTGCTGGGCTAATTTATACAATGTAAAATGTCATAGGCTTGTGCTAAAAACATTAGCATGTTGTATTTGTGGGGAAAATGTGTCCAGATAAAGAAAAGTGTCTGTGAATGCTGCGAGTTATAGTGAAGCTGATTTGTGGACTTGTGTTTGAAACTGTCTCTATTAAGCCATGTTTAATGTGTGTTTAATGTGTGTTTTGAATCAAGTTAACTTTACAGCATTTCACAGAAACCTCGTCTGTGCACAAGTATAAAAACTCACAACGGTGTAGGCCACGTGCATAGGCTACAGCCTAGGGTCTGCAGCACAAGTATAAATCCCGCTTAAGCGTGACTACTACTCTTGACAGCAGCTTCTTATGTATATTAGTATAAAATTTTGCAAATTTTATAAAGTTTCACATTTGAAAAAAAAAGTTGTATTCCTTCAGTCTGGTTGTAACTTTCTCCAAGAGATCTCACTGTGACATCAACATAAAAGTCACATTCCCCAAACTATGAAGGAAAAACATTCCCAGACAGGATCACTGCAGTCTGTCTCTACCGGCTGAGACACAGTGACATGTTGGGGTTATGATAAACAACCCTTACCTCACAAATACCAAAATTTGGTAAACTGTCCTCAGCTTTTTCCCAGTCCAAAAAAGTTTCCATCACTCCTCCCGTGCTCCTCAGGACGACTCCTCCCTCTTCCACACTGTCACCATGTTCTTGTCACTGAGAGCCACCAGGAACCGGAGCTCAGGGTCCATCACTACACTGTTGATGGAGGGGCCCTCCACCTGGCCGAGGCCCTTCCTCACCGGGGTCGGCCACTCCAACACCTGCAAAATAAAAAAGGACCATGTCAGAGGCTTAGTGGTGAGAAACGCAAATATGAGGAGTTGTATTGAATGGCACTCCATCTAAGTTTTGATCTTTGCTCAGTGTAATGTGGTGCACATGGAGGAGGTTGCTAAGCGACCATAACAAGCACTGTATTATAACCTACTTATACGAAATCCTGAGTGCAGAGCTGATCTTCCAGGCGCTGTTTACAAGTGTGTAGGCCCAAAATATCGTCCATGGAACGGATGTAAAGCTCTGGGCAGCCCTTTTACTTCTCCTCCATATTTATCACAGACTGATATTTACAGATGTACAGATGATGGGAAACATATCTGCCAGCTATGATTGGTTGTTCCTCATCACATGACATGCGGTGTGCACTGCTGCGTTCCAAAAGTTCAACTTTGCGTATCTCAGGGTGCAGCCATCGCACCCTGAAAAATAGACGCTCAGGAAGGCTTGACGAAAGAAAAGAATCTATGAACGAAGCTTCAAACTATTCACATTTGAGAGTAAATGATCTCTGTATTACCTTGATTTAATCTTCAGGGTGACAAAATGAAATAAATGAAATCGTAAAAGTTTTTCACAGATAGCTGCTGACATCGCCTATTCTAAAATATGAATGTTTTATTTAGCTTTGTTGTGATAAAGTTAATTTATAGAGCTGGACAGAGATGGCGGCAGACGTTCAAAGGTTTAGATTATCCAAACCACTTTAGTGTACCCAAACTGTCAGTAGTCACCTCAAGCTGCAGAGGAAACTGTGCACACACATCTAATATAAGTACAGGTGTTTCAAGCTGAACCAGAAAAGTGGTCTGTAAACTGAAACAGATGTTTACACTGGAGTCATTTTACTGTTCAACACTGTTTTTCTCTTCTAAATAACCTGAGGCATTTGTTTACAACCTGTCAAATTATGACGGTTTGTGTTTTTCCCGTCAAACTACTTATTTTTAGTAACGTCACCATGTTCCCAGATTTCAGTAATTAACTCGGTGGGTGTGGGTGTCAGACAGAGAAAATAAATGTTCAAACCTACGACATGATTAGAGTTCTCCTACAGTGTTTTATGAAGGTGTTCAGTAAGAGGACATTTAGAGGACAGTGATACCTCAGTGGGCGGTATGGGTGTCCCCGTCTGGAGACTGTTCTTCTGCAGGTCGGTGACGTGATATGTCCACAGCCTGCCTTTGTCATCACCACACACGATGTAGGCTCGACCTGAAGAGAGGGGAATGAACACACATACACCACTTAAAACATGAAAGCTGCCTTTACCTCAGGTTTTTATATATATATATATATATATATAAATAGTTTATTTATAAAGCACATTTAAAAACAACTGCAGATGACCAAAGTGTGAGTTTGTTTCTTGTGTGAAATATTATCTTTAAAGGGTTTATTTATATGAAAAAAAGATTTATAAAATATTATATCTGCTTTCATTTTTTAAATGTTAAACTTGCCCTGAAAAAGCCTCGTTCCACACAAGAATTCATAACTTCAAACAATTAAAAAATGTGTGAGGGTGTTTTCACTCGTCCTTTTCAGCCCTTCATGATAAACGTAGTGCCGTATGAATTAGCTGACTTGGACCTACCAGGACAGGTGTTGAGAGCCAGGTAGGGGATCTCAGTGTTGGCCCACTGCAGCTCAGCCAGAACCACAGCACACACCGTCCTGTCCTTCCTGTCAGGCCGCTGAGCCTTGGTCCTGCTCCAACTCCACAAGTAGATGGAGCCGTGCATGTAGTTCTTGGAGGCTGGACAACCGTAATGACCCGTAATTTCACAAGGAGAGAAAAAAGGGAGAAAATTAGGGACATGAGCAGAAGGAAGGGTGAACTGATCTTAGAGCTGAAATGTAGGACTTTAAAGCTTTGTGACTTTGATTTAAAGTCAATTTGACACTGAAATGAAGAAAATATAACGAAAACTGTCCTCAAAAACAAAAATGAGCCCTTTTTTCAGTATAACTACACAGCAGCAGTTCATACAGTCATCTTTATTTAAGTACTTTTACAGACCGATCTATCTTTTTAGCTTTTTCCCCCCGAAATGATAGAACACCAAAACAGAACATGGAGTGTTGTTCATTTGAAATAAATAAATGCCAATAATAATAATTAAATAAACAATTTTAGAGTAAATAAGGGCATTTCATGGCTATAAATTTTCCACTTCTCTCTTAATTTACTTAAATTTAATTTCCTGAAGCGTCATGGAGAAGATGTAGTGGTCACAACAACAAGTTTACAGTTGGTAAACAATGGAGGAGAAACTGGTGGTAGTGGTTGCTGGATACCCAGAGCTATACGGCCTGACGACAGACA
Source organism: Epinephelus moara (assembly GCF_006386435.1). Lineage (NCBI taxonomy): Eukaryota > Metazoa > Chordata > Actinopteri > Perciformes > Serranidae > Epinephelus > Epinephelus moara. The sequence goes on from NC_065508.1 coordinate 30,074,633, forward strand.
GCAGGTTGTCAAACTGCCCCTGAGTCATCCTAAAATATGTCTGGAAACGTCCATCATGGAAGAGAACCTCCTGGACCAAATGGTGGTGCTCCCCATGATCCAGCCTCTTATTTAGGGTCTCATGTACCCACACAGATCTCTGTTTATCTGCTGACAGCCTCTCACCCTCAACCAGAACTACAGACAGTACCCTCTGCCTCAACATGTCAAGGACTATACATTGATTACTGGGGGGCAAAAAAACAGTAGATTGATTTAGTGTAGGGGGTTGATGGGATGGTTGTCCGGCAACAATAAAAAGGTGCAGCAAGTGTTTTTTTCCCCATTCAATTTCAAAACAAAACACAGTGCAGTGCGTCTCACGTTTAGCAACCTGCAAAATGCTTTCTGTGTGATCGGAGCCTATGACACTCCAAACTTTTTCCTGAAGGCGGAGCTTCACATCTTCCAAAGAAATTCACAATATTTTTGGGGATTTCCTCTGGAATGAACTTGGATTTCTGTACAGCTGGTTTATAATGACCTAATACACCGTTAGAAACACTAACGTACAGATAGACATGAAGTTCTTTGGCAGTTGTGCCCTTCACAGACAGGGATCGACACAAGACTAAACTCTAGCGCCATCAAGTGGCCAACTTAAGTAATAATTTGTGATGGTAATTTTTTTAGGACCAAAATTTATATAGTTTTGTATTTTTCATTAGTTTTTATTCAATTCAGTTTAGTTTCAGTTAGTTTCCTGAGTGGATTTTTTCAGTTTACTTTTACTGCTTCAGTATCAGTTTTAGTTTGTTTTCCTATTATAATATGGGGGTGTTTTTCAGGGACGAGGTTTAAGATGTTCAATTTAGGTTTTATAATACAAACCCAACATGTTATGAAGACTCACAGTCATGACAGTCATCCCAGTGTCATCCCAGTGTCAATAAACAGATGAATCATCGTGCTGGTTGTGTTGCCAAATTTGACCAAGTCTAAAAAGTAAAGATATTTCCTGTATGTTCTTATTCTATTTTGGTTAAATTTTAAGTATGCAATATTGTTTCTGTTCACTTTATAACAACCTTTGCTGGAGACAATAGAATCATTAAGCAATTTCCATATGTAGTGATCTGTGTATAAAACACAAGGTCAGGCTCATTTATGCACTCAGTTTCACACAAACTTCAAAGTCAAACTTCAGACTCTGACCTATCCTAATTACATCCAGTGTGACCCAAGTACTGATTGAGAGGACATATCTTTATAGGATATTGTAAATAAGACTACAGTGGTACTGTGGCTTACTGTGAGAGCCTCACTTACCCACGATGTCATCAGTAAGAAAACTCAGGCCATCAATGGTGTGGTAGTCGTGGTCTTTGTCTTCCTTCTTATATATGGGGAACGTTATCTCCATCTCATCAGACCTGTTGAGAAGAAACACACACATTACAGGCTACAGGCTGGCTGCACACAGCTGACATGAATTCAATTACAGCAAAGGAGCGCTTGTCTGATTAATAAGTGAAGGAGAGTCGAGGCAAAATTTTATTTTTACAGACTGAGATCACGACTTATTAAACTGATTTAATTTTCTTACTGCATAATTCAGTGATGCATTTATGGCAGTGCTCTTAAGAAGGCTGTGATAAAAGTGACTCAGGTGCTCATTCATACATTAGACCAACATGTAAAATCACCATCACAATTGCTTAACTTGGTTCATGTTTGAAAAGGACTCAATAACCTCTTGAAAAAAGGTGTAGATCAGCCAAAGTTTTCAGGCTCTCCAAAGCAAACTGACACTCAGGGACACAAAGACACACAAACACACACACTGTGGAAGCCTTTACCTCTTCGCGCTGTTGTTGGTGCCGAGTTGTGTGTTGAAACAGTACAGGCCGTCCTCACAGGCAGTCAGCAGGTGTGAGCTGGGGGAAGTGGGTGGGAGGCAGATGTGCAGAGGAGTGGCGCTGAGCTCCAACACCAGCAGCTGACTGGAGGAACAAATAGGGCAGAAATATTCTCAACATGTAAAATACATTAACAGATTAATTTTAAACTTCGTCATAGTCTTTCAAATGAGCTACTTCCTGTTCTTATTTATTTTTATTAGTATTTTTTTACTTATTATTATTTTGATTTATTTCTCTCCGCTTCCCTCATCCTTTCACCTGTCAAACCCGTAGAGTTAAGACACACAGACACACGCACACGACAGCCAACACAACCTTGTCCCCTGACAACAATTAATTTACTGGCCTGCATCCACTGTTTTTGTTGTTTAGTTAGTGTTTTTTATTGTCTTGTAATTAAAAAACAAACAATAGAATAGTCTCTCCCCAGCAGAAATACTCACACAACTTTAAAGATGTACTGGCTGTCCACTCCGCCGATGTCCCACATCACTATCTTGTTGTCGTATGATCCCGCTGCGAGAGAAAAGGTGAACTGGTGAGACCACACACTGATGTGAATGAGTTAAAACATTTTTAGTGAGCTTAGATTGAGCACAGGAATCAGGAATAAGCCTTGATGACACTATTTGCTTTATCGCACTGGGACCCCCAGCATGCACTGGGGCTGTTTGCAGCAGAGTGTGATCTCACCAATTAACTCCAGAATCATCAACAGAATTATCCTTTAATCTTACTGAAGTCTGACCTCAGAACGTAGAGGCTGCATGAAATCAGAACTCATAATGTTTGTTGTTTATCTATAAGACGTAACCATGACTCACTGAATAGGAAGTTTCCCTGGTGGTGGTTGAAGCGCAGGACGGACAGCGCCTTGCGGCTGGCTCTGAACTCCCCGTAGGCCACGTTGTTTCTGGGGTGGATCAGTTTGACCAGTCCTCTCTTCCCTCCAGCTGCCAGGATGCTGCAGTGTTGAGCTGAGGCCCCGCCTCCTCTGGACATCAACACCGTGGACCAGGCCAGAGAGAAGAACTCCTGTCGTGAGGAGACAAACACATTGTGGTGGCAGAAGTGAACAGAAGTTGTCTTTCGTGTTATTTAATAATAATAAAGTTTATCAATGGTTCAATGTTGGAAAAACTCCTGTCACTAAATGGTTTTTTGATAGTTCCTCAAATACTTATAAAATATGTTTTTAAAACAATCTGCAGATTCTGTTTGGGCCTGGTTATGTCACACTAGAGGCCGACGCTGTTGTTACATGTCATGCCTGTCACACACTGAAGCGGCGTGATGCTGCAGTTGTTTGGTAGCGGCCCTAAAGCGCGATCTCTGTGTGTTATCAGAGCTTTAGAGAATAAATGGGGCAAACCTCGCCAGGAACTTTGTACTTCTTCATCACCATCCCAGTTTCACAGTCGATGACACAGAGAGAGTCTCCGCCGCAGGTAGCAACCAGACGGCTTCCTCCACCAGTGCCTGTTAATGCAGGAAGATAGACTGAGTTTAGAGCTATTTTTCTCTGATGAACACAGTTACAGAAATGATACAGATTTGTTGAAATGTTTAAAACCTTTCATTTTGATCACTTATGCCTTGTTTTAAATCTGATGGATCTGCTATTCTAAATTAGGTGAACAGTACCAGTGGAGTCTGGCATCGGCTGGAAAGCACAGGCCCACAACTGAGTGGAGAAGTCCTCTGAGCTATCCTGTTTACTGTGGCACTGCAGGACGTGGACAGGCTTCAGACACACCGGCTGGTGGAGGAAGGAAACATGGGCAAAGAGGAAGATTGAGAGAGGGAGATAGGACAGTGGGAGGACAGGAGGGACTTTAATGACATGACACTGACAATACCAACAGATGGGCATTCGATATGGCTGTACAGATATACACCTGAGGAAAAAACAAGAACGTCTCTTCATGCCAACTTTTCATGCCATTTTCACCATCTTACTGTAGCATCACAGAATGCTTGAGCTGAGGCTGATGGGAATGGTATTGTTTTTGCAGTTATTTGGTCATAAACTGAAGTATCTGACCTGATGATGGTGCTGGATGAAAAGTTAAAGGATCACTACGGTTATTATAAATCACCCTGAGGACATGAATATGTACACCACATTTTATGGCAATTCTTTCAATGGTTATTGAGATATTTCCGTCTGACCGATCAACTTATATTGCCATAAAATACACATCAAGGGTTTTTTAAATCTTTCTTAAAATAAAGGGTTCATCCTCAGAGGACCGTGAATATGTTTAAGCTTCATGAGAATCTAGCCAGTAGTTGTTGAGATATCTTTGGTTGCTCTGGGTCAAAGTGGACAGGCAGACTGACCATCATTAGGGCTGCATGATATCAGGTAAACATGAGATATGCGATTACGTTGTTGAATATTGTGATTCAAAAAAGGAAACAAATTTGTTGCTCATTTCTCTAATTTCAGAGACTCTTCTTATTTGCTCTTTTATAAATTACTATTGCCTTTAAATAAAGCTAAAGTAATTTAATGAAAACACACAGTATTTCTTATCCAGTCACTCGATTAATTGCCAGAATAATCGGCAGGATACTCGATTATTAAAAGAATTGATAGCTGCAGCCCTGATCCTACATTTTCGTAAATTCGAGTGTATTTCATGAAACTTTAAATGCAAGGTTATTATGGAAGTTTTTATTGGACTTTATTATTTGTAACTAGGGATACACCGAAATGAAAATTTGTGGCTGAAGCCGAAGCCAAATAATATTAAACGCGTGGCCGAGTACCGAGTACCGAATATCGTTGTTTAGTTTTTCATTAGTTTTTGCAGATGAACCCCCTCCAGATTAGTGTTGTCACGGTACCAAAATTGGATCCTGCTGTACAATACCAATGAAAATATCATGATTCTGAGTGGTATCACGATACCACAGCGAAAATGAGACAGATGTGCCTTTTGTCATTTATAAAAAGATAAATCACTTTTCTATTATAGGCTACATCAATGATATTTCAATGGAATAAATTACTTATTGACTTATTCATACTTTAAAAACAGCATCAATCAGTGATGAACATAGGGGGATCAAAATAAAATAAATAAATAAAATAAGAATCAACCAGCCACCCTCCTCCCCTGACAAGTAAAGAACAGTCCCTAAAGTGCGGTGAGGTTTGTGGGCCGTGAACGGCTCGTTTCTCCTCTGAAACGTCACATACCTGTGTTCAGCTGGATCGGCTGTTCAGGTACTTCTGGGCAGTCATGACGCCAAGAAGAGGATATTATTGGAGCCAACTTATCTGTTGCCGGTAAGCCGATGGCCGCTGTATTGTCTGTGACCCCCGCTCAACCCGCAATCGGTGGGATTCGCCTTTCGTTTCTGCTGCTGGTTGAAATCTGTAGGCTGCTCGCACAGCGTGCTGAATGATTTAAGCCTATTTTGCTCGCTCAAAACTATTTTTAGTCGCAAATGCGAGTGCCGTGACGGATGGATCGCCACACTGCAGACATTTTACTCTGCGCGTCATGGCACGCTGTTTGATTGCGTTATCAAAACACGCCACTATTATTCGGCCTTGCTTTTAACTTATTCCACCGAATACCGAATGTGTGTTTTTTTTCCAATATTTGGCCGAATATATTCGGTTACCGAATATTCGGTGCATCCCTAATTTGTAACCCCCACAAGACAATCTACAAATGTGTACCATGATCCACGACGACTATATATTTGTGGATTGTTTTTCGACAGATCTGCTCCGATGGGATTTGGACAAAATTATGCAAACAAATAGGAAAGAAGTCACAAATAACATATGAGCTGCAAACTTACAGGAAGCAATCCACAAATGTGCAAAACCAGTCTCACGTGTAAAAATAGATCCATAAATGTGTAAATATGACTTAATGCAAAAATCTTTACATTTGTAAAACCTGTAACATTTTCATGTGAAATTAAAGTGCGTGTTTACAGAGTAACTTATGTGCATTTGCTAATTAATCTGTATTTTTGTGGATATGAATTTACACAACACAAACGTAAAAAAAACACGTTTATGGATCGTGAATTATTTGTGGATCGTGGTACACATTTGTAGACTGTCTTCTGTGAGTTACAAATAATAAAGTCCAATAAAGCTTCCATAGGTTAATGTTTAGTCATCTAGTCATCGGGGACCTCTGTACCGCCCCGCCGTCTTTACAAGGAAACAGCAGCAAATTAATTTCATTGAATTATAAAAGTCACGCGACGCCACTGTTTCTACACGACATGCAGTGTTTGAATGCACGGCACATGTAAACAGTAGCTCAAGTCGTCCTTTGCAATACCTTTATTGTGCATGTTAATATCGCCATGACGGTATATTTTTGATATATCGCGAGCTCTAACCAAATCACCATCCACAAAACTGCAGTAACAATTAGCAGACAAAAGCTGTAGATTGTGGACCGGATTTAAAACCATACAGACAATGTCTGACCCTCTGAAGATCCCTCACAGGCATTTCTGCAAACTGTTATTTAAGTTCTTGGAGTTCCAATAAACAGACCACTTGCTTTGTGGTCCTGTGATCGTTAACAGCGTCAGGAACAAGACAGGGTTGAGTATTTACTGGCTGTTTATATTACCTGTGTCTTGCTGCAGCTCTTCAGTGTGGACAGCATGTCAGCATCTCTCTTCAGCTCTGCTCTGTTCTTCTGTTTTATCCGAGCTCCATCTTCATCTTTAGTTTGCTGCCCTTTAGAGCCTCTCCTGGGCGTCTCTGCCTTCATCTGTCCTCTGGTGGGGGTAGAAGGAGGCTGACTTTTCTTGCGGGGGCTCATCCTGACTGTGTTGGTCTCAGTTAGCGTCTGAAGTTGACGGCTGGATTTGCGAGGACTTTCTGCAACTGGGGAGGCTGGGAGATCTGAGCGCAGTTTCTTGTGAGGTGTCAGCCTTATGCTGGTGTCCATTACTGATGCAGTTTGTTTCCTCTTAGAGGGCGTTGAGACATCCTGGAAAGCAAACACATGATCCTTTAACTAACTCCAGAACTAATCAGCTACACAAAATCCTGAATTTCCTTTACTATCACTATCACCATATAACCATTACTATCATCACTTTCTAAAATCACTGAATGGTTTCAGAATCAAAATCACCATCAAGCCAAATCTGGCACAGACAGTGAGTTAAAGTTGGTCATACTTCAAAATCTTACACAGTTCTCTTTAGTGTCAGTGGACACCGTGCTCTCCGATTCCTCTTTTGGATCCGTGAGAGAGCGCAGATACTCTTTAGCAATAATCTCCACCTAAGAGCCAAAGGACACAAAGACACAGTTACTAAAAATGTCAAAAGACAACAGACAAGTGTCCAGAATGTCCTGCACTGGATCGCACCAGGTATGTGTCAGTTCAAATGTCGCCTAGTTAGAACGTATTTCTTAATTTAGGTCAGAGTTTACCATAAACTGTATATAATGATGGACGACATGTAGCTCCTCAAAAGTGAAGCCAAAGCATCTGGATCGCCCCCTGGTGGCTGGCTGCAGTACAGGTCATAAACCCCACCCCCTTTATTATATATATATATATATATATATATATTCATTTTTGTACAGCAGGAGGAAATAAGGAAATAGACACGTATCATCCATCTTAATATAAACAGTATGGAGTTTACGCACTACTAACACTTTAAGGGTTGCAAAAGCTGAATTAGTTCCAACGTAGGCATCATTACAGCTTAAATCTTAAACCGAGCCCTTAGAAGGTGTAAAGACCCCCCGTTGAGTAGCGGTTGTCATGGCGCATTGTTTGAAAAGGTGGGATAACTAGGAGGATGAGGACAGAGTTATACTGGCTGTTTGGCGTCGACAACTCATTCTCCATGATAGATTACACCCACAGGTGATCTAGTGCCTTTCATACTCAAACTAGAAATGCCCAGAAGTCAATGGGGATGTCTGTGAACGTGCAAAAAAAAGTGCATACGCATGAAAACAAAAGGAGGTGGCCTATGACACCACTTATCACCCACTTACAATACAGTCTTGAGTTCCCTCCCCAGACGGCTCAGCGCCCATTCACACCTGGACCCATCTAACCCAAAGACACACACGATGGCCAGGTGGGTCAACGACTCACACGTGACCTTAACGACTGTGAAACTCAAGAGCTCACAAGTGACCTCAACAACTCGGTAAAGGTTCACACCCACACAGGGTTTTAAGCCTACTATTTGACAAGACAAAGCAATAGCTATCCTTCAGCCTTTTTTTTTTTAGTTTGGATATTTCACCCTGACTTAAGAGAGAAGTTGTGTACAATTGCTGCAGCAGGCTGCTGAACTTACCCTCCACTTGGTGAAGTCACTGACTGAACTGGGTCCAAATTTAACCTGTTGGCGGGCAGTGTTGACAAAGCTTTCCTCCAAGGCGGACATTTTCTCCGCTGTGATGGGATCTGGCAGACAGAAGTTCTTCTCCCAAACTGCAATTATCTAAAACAACCAAAGATAGTTTATAAACTGACAACAGCAACAGCTTGTGCAATAATATAATGCTGTACTGGCATGTTTGCAACAGAAATAAAGATCATAAAATAAGACAAAATAAGCATTTAGTTTCGTACCCTGGTCCTCAGGTTCTCTGTGTAGACGTAGCGCAGGTGGTTGGCAGTGGTACTGACATCTTTGCCATTGTAAATCCTCAGCTTGGACAACAACACCATCAGCTTGTAATTATCACTCACCTGGGGAGGGAAAGCAACATTAACAATCAAACTTAAAACCCCTGTGATGTGTCGTTTTATTTTGAAAGGACTCAAAGGATTGATTGTGAACACAAAAAAAAATAAACATGTTTTATAGTAGTGCAATACGACATCTCTAGAGCCATCTTTAAAGCTTTTTACATGACTCAAAAAGTGACGTTTTCATGTGATATTTGGTGACAGTAAAACAGGTGTGAATAAAGAGAAAGTCTCTGTGTGATCAAATGCTTTATACTGAATAAGAACCTGGGGTCGGTTGCACAAAACACCTTGAGTTAAGAGTTCCCTTAAAGTCCTAGTTGAGTTGATTTTTTGAGGAAACAAAAGTCTTCTCCTCAAGGTTTCCTTCAAATTTTCACTTCAGTATTTATAGTTTTATCTTTGTCTTTGTCTTAAATTTAAGGAATTTCTAGACCTTTGCACAAAAGACCAGAGCAACCAAAGAAACGTGAAATAAAACTTAAGGCAGCCCTAACTCATACTTAAAAGAATAGTGCACCCGAAAATGAAAATTCAGCCATTATCCTACTCACCCATATGCCGAGGGAGGCTCAGGTGAAGTTTAGAGTCCTCACAACACTTGCGGAGATCCAAGGGGAGAGGGGGTAGCAACACAACTCCACCTAATGGAGGCTTACAGCGCCCCAGATTCAAACGTCCAAAAACACAAAATTGAAACCACAAAATATCTCCATACTGCTCGTCCATAGTGATCCAAGTGTCCTGAAGCCCCGACATAAAAAGTTGTTTGGAAAAACGTCATTTGAACTCTGAACTCTAACTGCCTCTCTGTACACCGCGCTCATGTGTGTGTGCTTGCACGAGACCGTGAGACATGGGCACCGCGTTCATGTGTGTTCATGGGCTTTCGCTGGTCTCGCGCGCACATGTGAGCACAGTCCACAGAGAGGCAGTTAGAGCTACAGGCTACAATGAGGCTGAGTTTAAAGGACGTTTTTCCGAACAACTTTTTATGTCGGGGCTTCAGGACACTTGGATCACTACAGACGAGCAGTATGGAGATATTTTGTGGTTTCAATTATGTGTTTTTGGACGTTTGAATCTGGGGCACCGTCAGCCTCCATTAGGTGGAGTTGTGTTGCTACCCCCTCTCCCCTGGGATCTCCGCAAGTGATGCGAGGACTCTAAAACTTCACCTGAGCCTCCCTCGGCATATGGGTGAGTAGATAATGGCTGAATTTTCATTTTTGGGTGCACTATCCCTTTAAGGACACTAACACAGTCATGAGAATACGCAAACTTAGCTGGCGAAACCAAACACAGGAACTTCTTTCTCAGAGGCAACAATACTAACCAATTACCCACTGTAGCTCCTTTAACACTGCCTGTTCACGGCGGGAATATTGCGCCATCATGCTGCCTTGCCATTTTGTATAAAAGGCACAATCGCAGAATTGGGGGACAGAGTTGTCTTGCCTTTAAGCCGGCAACAGAGGTATTAACAGCACTGAAGCAAGGCATGTATAAACGGGACAGCTAGCAGGATGGTATGATGGATGGCACGTATGTGACATTTTGATGACGTGTTATGAGTGCGACCCACTGCAGGAGATTTAAAAAAGTAGCTGCTAGCAGTTAGCAGCTACCTCAAAGAAGAAGAACAGCTGCCCGCAATGTCCGCAAAATGGGAAAACAATGAGGTCCAGGAACTCCTTACTCTCCAAGCAGAGGACGAGATCAGCCGCAAAATAACAGGGACAGTAAATGATTGTTATTGACACGATAATACCATTGTTATTGTTTAGAAAGCACAGCAGACGCGTATGTCATATGCCGCACTAGAGGCTGAGGCTGCTGTGTTTACATGTCATGCCACTTTTGATTCAGCCATAATGGCATGCTGTTTAAAATCACACAATGGAGTGACATGATGCCACCATAGTTTGTTTCTGTGTAAAAATACAAAGGCAACATAAAGAGGGGACTTTGTAGCGGCCCATATAGCTCAATCTCCGTATAGAAAGGGTTTGTGTCTTAGAAAGGATTTGGTCATTTTTGCTCCAGAATCACTCGACCAATAACCAAATAAAAAGCCATCAACCATGTCCTCACAGTGATATAAAGATTGTCCTCCATCTTGAGCTCCTCCAGGCTGCTTAGGGACTCCAGAGTGGTGACGTCCTCCATCTGGTTGTCGCTGAGGTCCAGGAAGCGAAGTGCAGGCAGCTCCAGGTTCTTGGGCATCTCTTGCAGTCTGTTCCCAGAGAGATCCCATCGCTCCAGGGACTGGAGGCGGGACAGCAGCTTGACCGGCAAGTCCTGAGGCTTCAGTCCAAGTTTAGAGAGACTGAACAAAAGAGAGCTTCAAGTCAGTGCTTCTACAAAGTTGGCAATCGAACTCAACATGTTCCACAATCACATATGCAAACAAAAACACACAAGAAAAACACCAACGTACTTAGACTTAAGTTTCAAACTATCTCCTATACTGTACTCTAAAATTTGTGACAGAAAATGAAACATTTTGAATCAAAGAAACAACACTGCACTGCAACACTCCAAAACCAGCCAGTCCATCTGATTAGTGCACAGATAACAATTTCTAGGTGGTGATGTCCTCAGTATAGCCAGGTGCTTCTTGCTGCAAATAGGTGTCACTAACATACAAATACTGGACAAAGACGCTTTAACTACACACGTCCTGGGCTGTCACACACAAAAGATCATAAGGAGAATAAAGCCATGCTTACTTCAGCGTCTTGATTTGCTCCAGTTTGTTGGTTTTGGGAGAGCCTCTCTCCAGTAAAAGTTTCTCTGTTATTTTCTCCATTGATTATCTGGGGAAGAGACCACAGTTCAAACATTAAGGCACCAGAGAAACAACTGCTAGGACCGGGTATCAATGAGTTAATGGCTTAAGCTCCGCCATCTGTTGAAAGATTCAGGTCTGTGACCACACAGAGCATCAATGATGGGTGTGTCCAGGTGCTCTGCTGCACCTATAACCACACCCTCGCATATGGATACATTTGCTCACTTGTTTTATTTGTGAGTACTAAAGTAGAATAAATTAAAATAAAACTAAATAAAGTAAAAAAAAAAAAAAATCTAAATGAAATAAAGTGAAATAAAATAAAGTAAAATAAAACTAAATAAAATAAAATTAAAACAAAGCAAAGTGAAATAAATTAAAACTAAATGCAGTAAAATAAAATAGAATAAAACAAAATAGAGTGATATTAAATTGAACAAAATAAAATAGAATAAAACAAAATAAAGTAATATCAAATAGAACAAAATTAAAGTACAAATAAATAAATCTAATTGAAATAAAGTGAAATAAAATAAAATTAAAATAAACGATAAAGTAAAACTCAAAAAAGTAATAATAAATAAAACAAAATAAAGTAAAGTAAAATAGAATCAATTAAAGTGAAATTAAAATTAAAAGATAAAATAAACCCGTTCACAGTGAATGTGTATCAGAGTTATCACCGATAAGTTAAGAGATCCCTCAGGTCAGAGACAATAACAACACTCACGAGTTTTAGCCTTTTCTGTAGTTTTACACCTCGAATAAAAACAGCTTTTCAGATATGCTGTCGTACCTTTATAAAATACCTCTTTATATCTTACGCCATCTTATATTTGTTGAGTTAAAACGACTTCAGTCGACAGAAACACCAGAGGTTAGCTAAACACGCTGGAAACACCGACTGCCGTTTCTCTGTATCTCTCGGTCACTAAGTTCACATTACAAACAATAAACTACTTATTACTGATGTTTAATTCACTTTAGAACCGTTTATTTCTTATAAGAAAACAGCAGGTCTGTGAATGTGTTAATACTGGTGGATAAAATAACTTACCGATACTCCTACAGCAACTTCAGCGAACTCACCACAGCAGAAACCGAGCTTTCCCGGGGAAACTCTACGTACTTCCTGTGGGCGTGGCTTAGATGAACTTTAATGTTTAGTGGGGTTTGTTTACCCTGAGTTTCGCCTGCAAGGCACAATGTAACTGAAGCCCACATCCCAGTCTGCACCAAAAATACAGATAGTTTGCACTGGTGTTGCCTCAAGTTATTATAATAAGAGTCAGAATCAGAAATACTTAATAATACTATTATATAATACTTACTATAAATAGAAAGAATAAGAGTTTGAAAAAGAAGTATGTAAATATAAAGCAGTAAATAAAATAAAATAAAATGTACATTAAAATAAAAAACAGAATGTGCATTATGCTACAGTGTTTAACACTAGTACTTTAGATATTTAAATATTAAAGAATCAATATACATTGTCACTGTTTATAACATTAATTGTACATAGTAATCATACATATTCACGTTTATATGAACATATCCATATATTTCATATACATATATATACTGTACTGTAAGCACAATAATATCGGCATGTCATTGGTATCAGCCAATATTGGCTTTAAAATTAACTCTGAATCGAAATGGGACAACATGCTTTTTCTTATTTTGCACCATAAATGAAGAGATTTGAGACCTGATGATCACTAAAATTAGGTGGGGAAAAAAGTGGATATATCGATTATTGGTTATCGGCCGGAGACATTGTTATATATTGGCATATCGGATATCAGAACTCCAACATCGTGCATCCCTATCATAGTGTGATACATGCCTGAACAATTTCCTACTGTGCAATATTTATCACCACTGTGCAATAACATTTACAGGCTATATTTCTATATATTTACAGTAAATATACGACACACCATCAGTGTATTTCAGTCACCCTGTGCAACTATTAATCATTAACATATAGAATCTGTACAAGTGAAAGGTAAGTACATAGTGTATATAGATTTGATTTTATTTGAATGTTATGTTATCTATCATCTTGTATTTTTGTAATAATCGTATCCTTGTTTTTATTGCTTCTGACTCTTGAGCTGCTGTAACAGGTATATTTCCCTGGTGTGGAATTAGAAAGTCTAATCTGTTGTAAAAACAAAACCAAATAGGTAAATGTGAAGAGTATAAATAACAGTGTTTCAAGACAGTTACATAACAATAAACAAACAGACAAAACATTAAAAGAAAAAAGATAAACAGGAGTACAAGCATAAAGTTGAATAATTTTCCAAAAGAAAAAAACGCAATGATTTGAGAGAAGCTTTAAATCCTTTAAAAATTCAGGAAGTGACTGAGAAAATTTCAGTTTGTGAGTAAAAAAAAAAAAGCATTTAGAATACCAAAATTATTTAGATATTCAAGAGCTCTATTATCTTGATTATTACCATAACAAATAATAAAAGAGTGAAACTTAATAAGAGATTTCAAAGAAGCGAGATTACAGATTTCACATAAAAACAGATGAGAAATAGTTTCTATATAATGTTTACAAAAGGAGCAGAAGTATCAGTGTCTGTAAATTTGGCATTAGGACAACTGGCAGGGTGTATTTATACATATATACTATTTATTTGAGATAAAATATTTGTAAGAGCCAGGTCCTGCTCCAGTTGATCTTTTAAATCTAATTCCAACCGTTTGTGTGGTTGATAGACCATGCATTCCGCTAGGTGGCGGTGTTTATCTGTTTCCAGAGGTTCGCTACATTAAAACCAAAATTAGAAGAAGAAGATGCAGGAAGATGATGGCTCCTGACAGCAGGGACGGTGTGACTTCATGTGCCTGTAAAGGCATCCGGCGGTGTCTCAGGTGTGAAGACGTGAAGGAGAAAGGAATACAGGAAGCGAATGAACTGAAGGTAAACATGTCTGACTGAAAACTGATGTTATATTGTTTTTATCAGCCGGAAACAGACGCTGCTGCTGCTCTCTGCTAGCTGGCTAACTGACTGCTAGTGCCACTCAAATACAGCTACGGGTGCCCTCGCAGGACATTTCATGAGCTCAAAAAGTTATTCGATTAGTTGTTACAGTATTTTGTCGTTATTACGCCTTAATGACGTCTTTCGTTAACTACCAGCTTCTCGCGTTTCTGTACATTTAGTCAGTGATAGAAAGTAACAAAGTACATTTTGAGGTATTTGTACTTTGCTCGAGTATTTTCACTTTATGCTACTTTATGCTAATAAGTGAGGCATGGTACAATAACCATCTCAGATAATATAGCGGTTTCACGGTATTACAGAATTTATATTATTATCAGTTATACTGGTCATTAATTAAAGGAATGAAAACTGAAGGATTGTTGTTGGTTGAACAAATGTTTTATAACTGAAACCTGAAACCATTTTGTTAATGGACGTTTGTGTAAAAAGTCTCCCCTTAGAAAATAACTAAAATAAAGATAAATAAACGGGAGAGTCATATCCAGTTGCATTTTTTGTAATATCGTAGATAAGCAAATGTCACAGTAGATCTTGACACCAGTATATTGCTGCAACCCTATATAGCAATATCTGTAGACACGCTGAGAATGTTCCACTACATTCAGTCCGATTTTGCAGTCTGCAAGCCAGCATGCTTTTCTGTCTGCTCTTACCCACAATCCTCTGCACAAGCGACGATATGTCACATCAGCTGACCTGCAAAAAGATGACAACTGATTGAAAGCTCTCAGAAGTTGCAATGATGGATGACAGCGCATTTGAGTAACTGATGACCAGTCGATTAGTAATAACAGGAATACTGATTGTTTAGGTGAACAAAATAATCATAAATATTACAAACAACAAAAGGACATAACTAAAAGAGAACTGCAGATGTAATTTCACTGTTGCAAATATAAAATGGTAGAATCTACAATCTGTGCAGTTAGAACTTTAAAGTTAAACTACACACACTTGGATTGATCTCATCGGATAAAAAAAAGCAAGCGGGTCAAAGTTCAGGACGTAATGTTATGATGCAGTACTATCCTGATTGTGTGCATACTGCATGCAACAGTACATACTTTTTAAGAGCAGCTGCAGTACCTACTAAAAGAAAAAGTATGCGATTCGTAACGCACCCTAAATATCCTTATTGTGTTTGCAGTTGTGTCTCATTGTCACAAATGACGACATCAGTAATATCATGAACATAGAGTCGACCTGACACTATTATTACTTTGTTTTTGTCTGTGAAGATTGTGCATCATTTCCTCTACGATCCCGAGACTAGGCTTGCAGTTCCCAAGGATGCCGAGGCTGCATCCTTCCCCTTTCCTGGTGTCTTCCTATGGGAGAACTTCATATCAGAGGAGGAGGAGAAAAACCTGATAAGCGTGATGGACCAGGATGTGTGGAATGAGTCCCAGTCTGGCCGAAGGAAACAGGTGGACCACATGTTATCCGCGTGCACATAGAACATGACCAAATGTGTTCTTTGTATTTGGTTTTCTAGGGTCATGCTTCCCAATGACAAGAGAACGAGGGCTGTCGTACTGGCTTTGGGCGATTTAACCTG
This sequence comes from Epinephelus moara, assembly GCF_006386435.1. Lineage (NCBI taxonomy): Eukaryota > Metazoa > Chordata > Actinopteri > Perciformes > Serranidae > Epinephelus > Epinephelus moara. The sequence continues at coordinate 30,090,642 of NC_065508.1, forward strand.
TAATACTTGTAAATTAGTTTTGCACCCACTGAGCCCATTACTGACCAAGTAGGTGCAATGTGACATTGATTCCAGTGTACCTTTTGTTTAGCAAGACTATCTATAGTAGTTTGTGGAAATAAAACAGTCGACAGTGTGAATATCCCACAGTGATTATTGTAATTATTACAATATTCTGATGCATTAACAAAAGTTTTCTCTCATATCGTTGCAGGACTTTGGCCCGAAAGTTAACTTCAAGAAAAGGAAAGTGCGTGTCGGTGGCTTCAGTGGACTGCCTCCTCTGAGCCAAGCACTAGTGCTCCGAATGCACCAAGAGCCAAGTCTAGCAGACTTTCAACCAGTGGAGCAGTGCAATCTGGATTACCACCCTCAGCGAGGCTCTGCCATCGATCCACACCTAGATGACTCCTGGCTGTGGGGGGAGCGCCTGGTCACAATCAACATGTTATCAGACACTACACTCACTATGTCGCTCGAACAGGGTCTACCACAGCTGGGACTGACAGAGGAAGTCAGCGTGGCTGTGCGTCTTCCTTGCAGATCTTTAGTGGTGTTATACGGCGAAGCGAGGCACAGATGGAAACATGCCATTCACAGGCACGACGTTCAGGAGCGTAGAGTTTGCAGCACCTACAGAGAGCTGTCTGCAGAGTTCCTACCTGGAGGGCAGCAGGCAGAACTGGGAGCTCAACTGTTGAACATTTCTTTGAGCTTTCAAGGAACTCCAATATAAGGGAAGGCTGTAATGGCCCAGACACACCAAACTGACTTCAGAGAACTAGCGGAGACAAAGGCCCCTCGCTGCGTCGCCAGACTTTGCTTTGTCTCAGCCAACAAGTTGCACATGAAACTACAAAGACTACAGCTGACTGTCAACCAGCACATACGTTCTGCACCTGCGTGATAGGAAATTACTCTCCACACCAGCAGACAGCGGTGGTCTGTATTCGTCATCAAAAAAGGGAAATCGGACCGTCTTGATGCTAGTTAGCCAGTTAGCACATTTACAACAAAATCTAATGCACCGTGCTTCAGTGAATGATAACGCAAACTGTCAGGAAACATTTCTGCTAAAGAGCTCAGTGACTAAAAAATAATCTGACCTTATGTAACAACTTTGTTTTGGTCTCACTCCCTCTTATCTTTAGCTCTTTGTTTACTTTCCTCACTTCCATTTCTCTTCTCATTCACTGTGAGGGATTTCATTCACCGACGGGCTCCGACATCTCTGATTTAACAGACATGTACAGCTGCAGACACATTTCATTTGTAGTGTACACGACACGCCCCTAAAAACCATTGACTGTTATCTGAACAGTGCTACAACGTGACATTGTTGTGAATAAATATGAGGCCAAAAGTAGCAGTTATCCACTTCATAATTTATTATAAATGAGGACATAATTCACTGTAGCAGTGACGAGATGTAACCCTTAACATACCCTAACCCTAACCACCTCTCTTTTAAATCTAATACTTCATGGCGAGCTAATTGCTAACTAGCGTATTTGTCGGGGCTTTTGATTGTGGGCCAAGGAGCGAAGGATTGTGGACTGACGTGTAGGTATGGTGGGTGAGTCATGTAGCTGCTCCAGCTACAGTTATACCTTCTTGATTCAACATGCTGAATTGCCCCAAAAAAAAGCAGACGAGGGACAACGGTGCGGGACACACTGCATTGATTAGAGCGACAGATGCTCATCAACTGCCAAACCCTGACCGATGACCGACCGTCAGCTTGGTGTGTCCTGGCCTTAATACCAGAGGAGGAGGTCCAGACTTCTTTGGTGCCTTGATAAATCAAAGTTTATACCCAAATGTCTATCAAATAGAGTTATATAAATGTAGTTAATACTTGATATGTTTCAGACCTACTGTCCTTCATCTATGCGGTTGTTACTGTTGTTGATGCCACATACAGACAAATATTCTGCACTAGTGATCACATTAAATTAATATTTTGGTTACCTGCCTTGTAAACAAATCTATAATGCATGAAAATGGAATTAAAATTGAATCAAAGGATCTGTCACCTGACACAGTCCTGAATAACAGTTGTCCTTCTATGTCATAACTGGCTTCATTTAATTGGTCCGTTGTATTTTTCTGCAGACTTTTATCTTTATCATCTCTGTCTTTAATAAAGAAAAACTTTTTTTTTTATACATGCTCAGCCTCACCTTGTTTTGTTATGCAGAATGCATACTTACGTTTCCTGCAGTTGTGACTGGAAACAGGGGTGTCAGAGATTTCATCCCAACATACAGCTTTTTACACCAATTACACCATTTATTATAATCCATTAGAACCCATTTTCAACTCCAGGATTTCATCTTCAACTTTTAAGTGAGATTTATACTTATACGTCAATCGACATCATATTTACGCTGTAGGCTCTGAGGAGACGCATACTCTATGCTGTGGCCTGACGTGCACCTCCCTAAATGTAATTGCATGTCGTGGCAATGCAGACCTCCTGTAAGCTGAAAACCCTTATTTCCCTCAGTGGAAGTAAAGATTTCATTTACTTAATTTCACAGATAAGAAACAATAAATTGTGAAGACAATAAAGCTTCCACTAAATAGTATATTTACGTTCTGTGTGTGATTTATAAAACTCTGTGTGTATTTCATACCTAGTAACTAGGGCACACTATGGCCCGTCATAATAGTGTGCACTGAGGCAGAAACGCGAGGCACATAGCAATGCAAAAATAGCCAGTAGAAATCTTTATTTTCATTAAAAACAATAAAAAGCCACCTCCAGCTGCTGAAAAGCTTTCAAAATCTGCCTTTAACTTGCAAACAGAAAACAAAGGGTAAGTTTTTAAAACCTAATAACTACTTTATGGTGGAGGTAAGGTCATGCATTCCATCAAATCACTCAGAGACAGTGTTGGGCTTGTTCCTCTAAAAATGTAATGCATTACTCATTATTTGTTACTCTTTTACAAAGTAACAATATTACTTTACTCATTACTCCCCGCCAACTGTTTGTAAAACTACTTGTTATATTACTTAAGATGTGTGCCTCTGTGTGAAAGGCTAGATAGCTGTTTTTCATGTGGGGGTCTTTAGTTGCCTGTGACTGGTATTTTCCCAGGGTTCTGCCTGAAACACATGGAGCAACATTTCATCCACCACATATCCAACCACAAGCTTAATCACTTCTTTGTAGCTACAGCTGCCCACGAGTAAAATCCAGTTTGGGTTTTTTAGCCAGTGTAGCGCTACAGCCAACATCAATGGTCGAGGAGGGCTCACCTATGGTAGGGTGTATGTCCTGGAGCTTCACGTTGTTGTGCTGCAGGTCGTATGTTTCAGAGCGGACATTTGACAACGTGTTTTTCACAGTGGAAAGAGTTTTTGTCCGACTATCTGCAGCAACAGTGTTCTTGTCATCTTTCCTCCCGACAAAATCAAAGAAATGGGAATATTTCCAGCCGCTAAAATAAGTGTTTCCATCTTCTAAACTACCTTGCTGCTTTGCGATGTGCCTGCACAGCACGACGATCACTAAAATGAGTCCGCTGTTGTGACTGTTGTATTTCATGTCAGTAGTGATGTGATAAGAAAAGTAACATTGTAACGAGTTTTTAGTAATAAGTTACTGGAGAAAGTAATATCCTCTTGAGATCCTCTGTCCTCATATGAGGACATCACATTTTTGGTTTACTTGACCTTATACTTAATTCTACTTAACTTAGACCTGTTGTCCATGTTCGTGGACACTTTTTTGTGCCATCTAGTGGTGGTAAGAGCACAATACACTAATCCATGTAAAAACAAGATGGCAGCCATCTCTGCCAAGTCAGTCTGCAGCCGGTTCTGACAGGAAAGTGGACAAGGTTCAAAACGTGATCACATTTTATGGCTTAAACTTGTTTATTTATGATTAAAAATGTTTGTAGTTTAATATGGCAACAAATTTGACCAATTTTAGCAACAGTAACAAGCTGAGACGCTGTTAATTAGAAAGTAAAAAGTTCAGGTCTAGCCTACGCACATGGCCTATGATGTTGTGAGCATTTATACTTGTGCAGGGTTGTGTCTGTGTCACTCTGCAGTTACACCTCCAGTCAGCGGCAGGGTTTCTGTGAAGTGCTGTAAAGTTTAGTTGATTCAAAACACACATTAAACACATAAACACACATTAAACACATATTAAACATGACTTAAGACAATTTCAAACACAGTTACACAAATCAAAGAGGCACTATGTCAACCCAGAGCCTACACCGTAGGTATGGCATCGAATCAACGCAGAAGTTTAAATTCCTCCCTGCATTACTGCCCAACACTGCTCAGGGAGGCCCAAGGAAAAATATTTGTGGCTTTGGGGAGGGTAAAAAAAGACGTCACACCCAGCCACCCCTGTCTTCAGTTAAATAAAGAACAGTCCCTTACATTTAAGCACTGCTCTTAGTGTAGGACTTTATCTGGCCTTGTGCTGTATTTAGTTTACTCAGTTATCAGAATACTTCCTCCATCAACACACACACCTGTCTGAGACCTACTTTGCCTTATTTTTTATTTGCATGTTCATTGGTGATGCTTTTATTTTGAAGGCCGCAGCCGGACATCCGTGTTTACTCTGCTGGCTTTTCGTTGGCTGAACTGCTGCTCAACCTGTTTGTTGATCGCTCTATGAGGCTTATTAACACCCCGAGTTTATTACAAGCCGGCCCCATTTCTCAGGGGGCTTTAAGTTGCCGTCGCCAGGAGGAGGTCGCTGGCTCTCTGGCAGCAGACATAGCAACACAACGAGTATGTCCTCAGCTCGTATCTGGCGACGGAGTTGAAGTGAGAAGAGGCTTTTCAGATGTAGCTTGTTAGCTAGCTGCGTCGCGTCCAGTGTACACAGCCTTTTTGTTCTGCTCTTCAACAGCCTCTGCATGACAAGTCATCACAAGTGCTGAGGACAGACAGGGCGCAAACACAGCGGCTGGCTTGTTGGAAAACGTGTCAAGAATAATCCCTGGTTGTCAGTCACCAGCCCCGGGGCTAACCCCCGGTCGCCGACCGACTTAATGGCCGGAAATCCGAGGAGGGGCGCCGGTCTCATCGGCTTGATGAAGGACGCCTTTCAGCCCCACCAACAGCCTCTCCAGCCTCACCAACCTGCCGTGGTCGATAAGAAAATGGTGGAGAAATGCTGGAAACTCATGGATAAGGTACTGACTGTGTGTCTATATCAGAGTTAAAGAAACCGTTAAAAACACAAAACATGGAACTGAAAATGAGTCACTTGACTTTTGTCAGTTATCAGGAGTTTTACATCAGAAAAAAACATGCAGCCTTACTTCCCTCTTTTTCATCATCAGTATGGACAAAACGTGTTGTTTTCTTACACCTGAGATGGAGATAGATTTGTCTCAACATCATCTGTGTGTAAATGTGTAATATGTAAATATAAAACACCTTCTACAAATATAAAGAGGCTGTAAGGGACTGTTCGTTATTTATGAGAGGGGAGGGGTGGTGCAGAAAGAAGGAAGTAAGTCAAATAATTTTTTTAAAGACATTTTTTTTAAAATGGCTGTATTTTGTATTTATTTTACTGCTAATTTTAGAAACAGAAATTATTGTTGGATCTAACTAGGAATGTATGATGTAGAATGTTTTGGCGATATCGTTATGCTGATTTATAACAACTTATTTGGCTGATAACCCATACTGATGTATCCGTTTTTTCCCCTCACAAAGTCGTAGTGATCATCAACTCTCTTCTGTAGTGGAATTAGCATTATATTACGCATGCATACTCTTGTTTCTTTTTTTAAAGGGATTTTTAGGGATTTTTTTCCTTTATCAACGGGGCAGTCATTAGCGTGACGGGGGGAAGGAGAGGGGGTGACATGCAGCAAGGGGCTGTAGGTTTTAATTGTTGGGCTTCAGATATTTTCAAGTCAAAAGGCTCAAATTCAAGTGACGTCTGGAGTTGCTGATGTTAGAATGTTTTCACACTTGGTCCTTTTTAAATTAACCGAACTCAGACCTCTTAAAGTGGAACAAAAAGTGGACCAACAGAAAAGGGACTTCTTGCATTCCCATTGTGAGTTCATTTGAAAAAGGACTCAGTTCTCTCTCTGGTCAACTTCAGCTCTGATGGGGCCTCAGTCCGCTTTCTGTTCACACTATATATAATATATACTGATGTAGCTTTGTTTTTACTTTGATGTGGCTCTGCAGTGTGGTTATGAATTTAAATTGGAGGAAAACCTTGGCGTTTCTGTGCGTTGTGGACAGTTGATGATGATTTCCTCGTTCCATATCTGGGGGAATGCAGTTGTTTCATCGTCAGACCAAAGTGCTCCTCGTCCACTAGTTGTGCTGTCGTTACCTGGGGCCATGGTTCTGTTGTGTTATTATGCGTTCCACTGAAATAGCGTGTGATCTGTCTACGGCAAAACTGGAGGGCTACAATATAAAAGCAAACGGTAAAGTGGACCTGGAGCGCTTTGTGTTCACAAGGCACAGGTTAAGTTAACCGTACCGCAGACTTGAAGCCAGGTGGTCTGAGTTCGGTTGTCTTGGAGTGTTCACATTTGCACAAAAAATGCTGAGTCACCGCTCTGAGTCCGCTTAGAGGGCTGAAAAGGACCAAGTGTGAAAAGACCCTGAAAGTCCTAGTCGAGTTGCAAGTCTATTTTGATTTGAACATGTTGAGTCTAAAGTAAAAAAAAATTGACTCAAATCTGACTCGAGTTGAAGTCTGCACCTCTGATGTGCATATGTGTTACCGTGGTTACATGTATGCATTATCAGGGCTTGACGCTAACTTTTTTCCCCATGTGTTCCTAAGTTGAAAAAGTAAGGAGCGCACAAAGAACTTTAGGGGCACAATGTAGATTGATCAAATAATGTGTTTTCCGTAATAAACGTGATGCAAATAGACATTTACAAGCAAAATTATTTAATGAATGTGTATACAAAATGTACAGAAAGGTAAAATCATCAAGTTTTGAAAAAGTATTGCAATTTAATTTTGTCTTTAATGTTATTATCTTATATATATTATCTTTGCAATATGATTATCTTATATAATGTTATTACTATCCTAAAACATTCTCCAGGTCCTCTGAAACTCTGCAGGACTTAAGCCTCTTTCACACAGAGCTTTCGCGGCGCCCACCGCGGGGTAGGGCGCAGAGGACAGGATTTGGGGGAGTACAGGCTCGTTCAGGAGCTACAGCTCCATGGTGACCGCTTTCGGGTCTACTTCAGGCTCTTCTCTGCTATTGGACGCGCGGCGCCGAGGTGTCGTCACAGCGCGTTGCGGTGAAATTAAAAAAATTTCAATTCGAGCGCAGGCTGGTGGCGCGCGCCGCTCAGCTCGGCGGCAGAGCGGTGCGCTCTTGCGCCGCGGTAGCACATACACAATGAATGGGTTCGTCGGCGGAGGTCTGCGCTTTGCGCGCTCTGTGTGAAAAGGGCTTTATTTCCACCCTGCCCAGCAGCAGTACCGTGGCGAACGGTCCCTAAAGGCCTCTACACATGATCAGCTGTAAAACCGCTTTGCGCTGGCTGTCCCATTGTTTGTCTATGGAGAGGGCAGCAACACCTGACAAAGCGGCACCGCTACCCTTGGCGTCACGCACGATATTCATTGTGCCGACAGTGGCTTGGAAAACCGCTCATAACCGTGTCACACGGGGAAGAGGGAAGGCGGCTGGAGTTCCTCGAACATTTGCGGTTAGATTATCATATTTTTTTATTGACAAAAATATAGGCTGCTTCGGCTGATTTTTTTATGCGCACATGTGCCCCTAAATTTTTTTTACAGTTCGCACACACCTATTTTTAGTCGCAAATGCGAGTGAAACGCTCGCACTGTCGAGCCCTGATTATCATAAATAGATTATGGCAGTGGCACCAAAGGGCGAGCCAAAATCTCAAGGCACACCTACATTTATATGTGTCCACAGCAGTCTCTGTAATGTGTTTTATCACTCTTATCACGACATAAATGTTTGTTTTTGTTTACTAATATCAACTAACAATTGACAACCAACCGTTACCTATGAAAGATTAATGAAATTATTTAAGAATTCATTTTCTTTTCAAAACTTATTAAAGTTACATCAAAACACCAAGAACACATCCATTTAAACGGAAAAAATAATGTTAGATATATTATGATAGTTATGATGCCTAAGCGTGAACAGTTACAAATAGGTTCCCCGCAAAGGTTTTTAAAAAAAAAAAACTAAATTATGTTTTTCAGGTGGAGTTTGCCTCTTTATTAGGAAATGGGTGTGTACAAAATACTGATACACACAATTAAAAGTTCATTCATAACCTTTTGTATAGGCCCAGTTGAATTTTGCAATAATAATGTGTGGTTATCACAAAATCCTGCGGTGCACCTTGACTTGCATCATGGCACACCATTTGAGAAGCACTGGATTATGGGATATACGTGGCCTTTATCAGGATCAATTAATAGATCGCGGACAGACGTCACGATAAGCAGATGGATTTATTATCAGTGTAGCTGTTGAAATCCTGCTAAAATCACATATCTGCTATCATAAAACTCTGTGGTTCATTTTCTTTCAAACCACAAACTGCACCAGAGTCCATTTGGAAGTGAACCGAGACCCACCTTTTTGAGAGGTCTCGGTTCGGTTGTTTGGTCCGCACCAGGGTTTGAGAGGCAGCTATCAAACCAGCCCAAATGAACCATATGAACCTTGCAAATGGATCTGAGTTCGTTTTAAGGTGAGTTGTGAAAGCACCATTAGACAATATCTGTTCTCATATCACAACATAGGTATAACATCTATATATTGCCAAGCCCAAGTTACCTATTGTGAAACAGATGTTCTCTCATTTAATAGACATTTCACTAGATTTAGTCTCAGAGAGGTATTTTGGCAGTAACTTAAGCTTTTAGTTTTGGAGCTGTCTGCTTCGTCTGTCTGGGAGAATTGAACCCTCAGAATTGGAGTACAGCAGTGTCCCTGATGCATTATCTAATTGGGATAATTTTAGTGAATTAGGTCAGGGACGGTAATCTTTTAAATGACTTTGTGGAAACACCTCAAGGGCCAATGGGTGTCTGTGGGACTACACCTAGCTAATGTTTGGTGTTAGACTGAAAAAAGTGCGTTTGTGTGTGTGTGGACAAAAGGCTTAGTTTTGTATATTCATGGCCGAATGTCACTCCTGTTTATCTTTTCCACAATCTTAACTGAGGCAGACAGGAGAGAGGGATGAGGAGACAAGAGTTCACAAGAGATTAATTCAGGAGGGCTGGAGTAAGAAGAGAGGCAGCTATCAGATAAGACAGAGTACAGTACACTATTTGCATGCCTGTTGTGCAGTGTGCTGTGCAAAGAGGTGGCTGTGCTGCCTCATTTACATCTATAGTACGATGTCTTCGTGTCACATGGAACTGACTGATCCCTTTTGCAGTCAGAGGGTTTAAAACTTCTTTTCAACGCAGGTCATATGCTTCCACTTAGGACTGGCTGGGTAATAATACAGTAATACAGTAGTGTTGTTTCTTTGCAGTGGAATTTTATAATGATAATATGTTTTAATGACAAAATAAGAAAATTAGTTACTGGAGGTTTTTTGTGAGGAGTTTTGTCTGACGGACTGCACAACAGTGGAGCAGTCTGCAGTTGCATCATCTTTAACCACATCTCCCAACTCTGTTCCCTCAGCCCTGAAGTAAACAAAACATTTGTTATTAACTGTCATGTTGTAAAGCAAAGCTCTCACAATTTTTTTGCCATGTACGGCACATAGCTTTTAAAAAACAAACTGTATAAAATAAGTTAAAGGTCCCCTGTGGAGGATTCAGGAGCATCCATTTACAGTTTGGGTAATTCGTTGCGTTTTCGTCACCTTAGAATGAGCTGCTTATATCTACACACGCAGTGGGTCCTGTCACACCAGGTGTGCCATGATATTCTACAGTAGCCCAGAACAGACAAATCAAACACTGGCTCTAGATTGGGCCACTTGCGTTTTAGTGTCTGTCACCATAATTCTTCTACATGCAAGTTTCAGTTCTGCAACCTCACCGCTAGATGCAACTAAGCCCTACACATTGGGTCTCTAAAACCAAACTAGAATTAACGCTTCGTGGTTGCATGCATTGAGTAATGGACAGAAAAATGTTTTATGCAGAATATTATGATGTCACAGTGAAGTTGACCTTTGACCTTTTGGATATAAAATGTCATCACTTCGTTATTTTATCCTGTTAGACATTTGTGTGAAGTTTCATCATAATTAGCGAATTAATTCTTGAGTTATGGCCAAAAACATATCTTGTGAGGTCACAGTAACCTTGACCTTCAACCGCAAAATTCCAGTCAGTTCATTCCTCAGTTCAAGTGGACGTTTGTGTCAAATTTAAAGAAAATCCCTTAAGGAGTTCTTGAGATATTGTGTACACTTGAGTAAAACAGATGCATGGTCACATTGACCTTGACCTTTTACCGCTGAAATCCAACAAGTTCATTGTTGAGTCCAAGTGAACATTTGTGCCAAATCTGGAAAAAAAAAATCCCTCAAAGTTTTAATGAGATATCACGTTCACAAGAATGAGACAGATGAGGTCACAGTGACATTGACCTTTGGCCTGTGACCACCAAAATCTGATGAGTTTGTCATTGATTACTACTAGCTACTTTTTAAATCTCCGGATTGTGGGTTGCATACATAACATGTCGTCTAAATGTCACACCCACGCTGCCCATGGTCGTGTCCTGCTGGCTGTCCTGTTTAAGCAGACATTGTTTTGATGCTTTTACTTCCTCCAATGCCGGCATAAAGGCGAGACAGCTCTGTCCCCCTATTCCACAATTGTACATTTTATACGGAACGGCGAGGCGGCATAACAGTGTGAAATTCCCGCCTTGAAGAGGCAGTGTTAAAGGGGCTTTAGTGTCAGTTTCAACCAGTGTTGGCAGTAGGAGGACGGTAAGCGCACATCCCAGCCCTGCTGTTAACTGCTGGTGGCTGATGCCCACTCTCAATTCTACTACGAATGGAACAGCTTACACGCGTGCACCTGTCACATTTTAAATGCAAAAAGTATACCCAAGCCTTGTAATTGCCAATATGGACAGCAGGAATGATTCTAGCAAGCAATTTCAGCGCTCAGTACGCCGGACTGTTTCTGTCAAGACAGCCTTTAAAAATCACGAACCCCTCCTTTAATACAGTCTTTGTGCTTCCTATTTAGGTGGTGCGTTTGTGTCAGAACCCCAAGGTGGCATTGAAGAACAGCCCACCCTACATCCTGGACCTGCTGCCGGACACCTACCAGCACCTACGCACCATTTTGTCCCGATATGAGGGCAAAATGGAGATCCTCGGGGAGAATGAGTATTTTCGCGTGGTCATGGAGAACTTGACCAACAAGACGAAGCAGACCATGAGCCTTTTTAAAGAAGCCAAGGAGAGGATGTACGAGGAGAACTCCCAGCCCAGGTAGACCTATATCCTGATGAAATGTCAGTCATTCCCAGTGGGGGGAAGCAGGCAGGGGAAAGGAGTAATGACGCAGGGAAAGTGTTTAACAGATGTTACAGAGATCAGACTTAGCGTTGTTTGAGTTGGCTCTGTTTTTATGAAATGAGCCCTGAAGATCATGATTGTATAAAACTGCCTGATTAGCAGTACTGTAGCTGACTGAAGCCACATCTGTGTTACAAGTGTCAAAGTTAATTCTTTATGGATTACTTGTGCTCAGTACTGGTTGATTTGGAACAGGTTGTCTCATCTAAGTGTTCATGCCTTTGTATATATTCAGTCTTTTGTATATACAAGGAAGACGCTAACGTTTTCCAAGCTAACAACAACATTTTAAGTAAAGTAATTCAGTGAATCTCTTACTTTTTTATTTTTAAAATTAAGAAACATATCAAAGTCATTTACGCTATAGCTATAAGCCATAATCTGTGCATTCACCACTAGGTTGGCAAGGACCTTTTGACCTAAATACAATGCTTGTATGTTCTTTAAACAGGTCAGACAACCACTGAATGACACTGCTTTCCTCTATTTTTATGATTTCTTAAAAAAAGAAACACGACATGTTCATGTGAAGTCGAAACTTTCCACACTCCATTTTTACACTGTTGTAACACTGTGATGAAATCTAACCTGTGACATTTTCGTAGAAATACACCAGCCATGTGAACACAAGTTAAATCAGATGTATGATGGTGGCATGATTAGACTGTCGCAATCACATCCACTTCCTCTGTTTCTCAGAAAGTCATTGCTAAGCGAAAGTACATCCTTCCTCTGACGCACTCTGATTTTTATCAAGCATTTCCTCATAGATGCTCTGCATCAACAACTATTGTGAACGTCTGCAAATGTATCAGTCACAGGGGATTTACTGAGTTCATTCTAGGTAACTGACCTGTTGGCGTCTTCAATTACTCGCTCTCCGCCCCCATCAGCAGGTGCAATCGCTCACACCACTCCATCCTTGTGAATTTATTTTCAAATTAGAAAATAGTGGGCTCCTTTTAGCTGAAAATTCTGTCATGAATCAAAAAAATCTATAGATATTAAAACACTGAAAAGAGGAAGTTTGATTTAGCTTGTAGAGAAGGCTACATTTTAAAGTTACACCCTTTGATAGGGATGGAAATCGAGATGTCAAACTCATATGTCTACGCTGCTGGAAACTTAGACCAAGAAGGAGTCATGGCGGATAGAAAGAAAAGGTCCAAATGTGGCTTCATTTCATGAAGAAAGATGACAGCAGTGCTGCTTGTAATCAGGGGTGTCATAGTGGGGGAAGTGGGACTACGAAGACCATTCTTTATGCCACCTGTGCAACTAAACGACTAGGGCTTTGTGGAATCAAAAGAGGCATGATATGTAACAACAGTGGTGGCCTTTTAGTGTGATATATAACATGCGACTATAAACAATAAGAATGGCAGTAACAATCATTTACTGTCTCTGTTATATGTTGGCTGATCTCCTCCTCTGCCCGGAGGGTAAGGAGCTCCCCGGACCTCATTGTTTTTCCAATTTGCGGACATTTTCAAACACTGTTATTTTTTGTTATTTTTTTTTTGAGTTAGCTGCTAACTGATATCAGCTACTTGCACACATCAAACCGTCACACCAGGGCTACCCATGATCCCGTCTCGCTGGCTGTCCTGTTTATACAGACATCATTTCTTCCCCTAATGCCGACTTAAAGGCGAGACAACTTTGTCCCCCCATTCCACGGTTGTACCTTTTATACACAACGGCAGGGCAGCATAATTGCGTGAAATTCCCATCTTGAGGAGTCAGTGTAAAAAGGGCTATGGATTCAGACAGAAAGGATGGGGGGACCCAGAGAGAATGCTCATGCTTAGGACCCAAAATTTGTTGCTACAGCTCTGGTTGTAAAGTCTGTAAGACGACAATTTAAAGTGAGGATGGAAACACCAGCAACATGCTAAAACATCTTTTAAACCAACAGCTAAAATTCCAGGTGTGCCATGTATTTGACACGCTACACAAATGTCCAAATGCTTCCCAACTGAGCAGTAGGCCTGCCATCAGAGGGGTCAAAGGGTACAGATGACCCTGGCCCAAGGCCAAGGGGGGGCCATGTAAAGGAATCAGGTACAACAATTTACTTACTGACAATCACTGACAATACAAGATAATGTATTTGCATGATAAATAAATGTCATTTTATAATTAAAACACATTTCAACATGCCATCTGATACTCCCACCCCCTGCAGGTACTGTGAAATGGTGTGGTCCATCTGACATGGGTCATGTGTGTGATGCACAGAACTCAGTGTCGTTAATGTAAATGTGAAGCGGAGCCTGATGAGCTAAGTCAGGATGCCTCACCAAAAATCAGGGGCTCCTTTAAGAAAAGTCAAAGTACAGAGAGAACAAGACAATGAAAGGAGAAGAGAGGCAACAGCCAGATGTCTGGAAAAAGAAAATGTGAACAAACAGCAGGTGTGACAGGCAGAGCTTATGGAGAGATTAATTTTTAGCAAATAAAACCTGCTCTATCAGGCTCAGTTTTAAAGCCACAGTGAAGACACGGGTATGAAATTAAACTTAAGACCTAAGGTATCCATTAGCACCAACCATGCCATGCTATCTTATTGGAAAGGGGGCCAAATAAAGCTCCAAGCTTCCAGAATTGGGAATCAGTTATGTAACCAATGGAAAAAATGGGACTGATGCGCACAAGCGATAACAGCATTGATGTCAATAAAATCTTATAAATTCCCATCCCTACTTTGACTCCAATATTAGAATAAGTAGAAGAAGAAGCAGAAGTAAAGCCGAACGTTTTAAAGTTTGTCTTGCGTCTCTTTTTGCCGTAATATGTGGAAGTTGACTGAAAAGCTCTCAGAGGAACTCGGGAAGTGTGAATAATATTAAAGATATGTTCAGTAAATACAGGTGTGATTTGCCTTGTGTAGTTCTAGATAAGCACATTCAGTATGTTTGTTAATAATCTCAGACCAGTGATATGAATTTGGACAAACGCTGGAGCTCAGTCTTATCACTTGTGTTTGTTTCCTCCTCTCCCACTCAGGCGGAACCTCACCAAGCTGTCTCTGATCTTCAGTCACATGCTGGCCGAGCTGAAAGCCATCTTCCCCAACGGCTTATTTCAGGGCGACAACTTCAGGATCACCAAAGCTGATGCTGCCGAATTTTGGAGGAGGTCATTTGGGGACAAGTGAGTTTCTACTTTAGGTTACTATAGATTGGTATGTTAAAAGTTTATGTTTCTTTTGGTTTGTGATTTTAAATGTTGTTCTGCAGCTTTAATTCAGGTGTTTAGTTTCATGATTAGAGCTTGTTTCACACGTTTTTACATTCAATTCTATTTTTGTAAGTTAAATTTGACTCTGTTACAGCCTTTTATTCACACAGATTCTGTTTGCAGGGTGCAGATCCTTAAAAAGTCTTAAAGGCCCAGACACACCAACTTCAGAGAACTAGCGGCTACAAAAGTCGACTGTTGTTAATTGGTATTAAAATGTCTTAAATCAATCTTTATCCTAAAATAAGGCCTTAAATTGGTATTAAAATGTATTAAGTCAATCTTTATCTTAAAATAAGGACATTAATTGGTATTAAAATGTCTTAAGTCAATCTTTATCTTAAAATGAGGACATTAATTGGTATTAAAATGTCTTAAGTCAATCTTTATCTTAAAATGAGGACATTAATTGGTATTAAAATGTATTAAAAAGCTAAGACATGAAGTAGGATTTTACAAATTGGGTTTTTTTTCTGATGGAGCATTGTAAAGTCTTTAAACAATTGGTAACTTTTATATTTCTAAAGCAATTTACCAAACGTCTCTCATATTAATGTCACGAAGATTAGGATAGCAGAACCAACAACGCTAACATTTATTTTCTGGCCAGGATGCTCAGAGCAGAGGATCCACTGTCACAACATGGGGAAATATAAATTCAACTAAAATGGGCCTTTTAACCAAGACTTGGTGGCGTGGCTGACACCGGTACAAGGCAAAGCATTTGAGGCGGTGTGATTTAATGCCAAACATATTTTAAACTCAGCACGATGGGAATCAAGGCAGTGGAATCTCACACGCAGGTTGCAGAAACACAATGCCACCCAGAAAACTCGCCAACAAATGCAACATGTTTACCCGTTCTGTTGTGCCCTTATCTCCGCCACGAGATGAGAAAGTCATGTTTTATGTTACAATAAACATTTTGGCAAAATTCTCCCTAACCCTACATAACTAATGTGAGTTCATGTTTCCCTTCAGTGGGGGTTATTGTATAATTGTTCTTAAATTTAATTCAGAGCAGCTTTACAAAAGTCTAAACTCTAACTTGTCATAAGCGGTAGGTGTCCTGTGTTTAGTAAGTTACTGTCTCAGCTTTAGGTTTTGAGACTGTGATATTCAAACTTATGAATATATAAGTTCCTTCAAAACCTGTAATTTCTGCCCCCCCCTCCTTCCCATGTGTTGCAGGACCATCGTGCCCTGGAGGACATTTCGTCAAGCTCTCCACGAGTTTCACCCCATCAGCTCGGGCCTGGAGGCCATGGCTCTCAAGTCCACCATCGACCTCACCTGCAACGACTACATCTCTGTCTTTGAGTTTGACATCTTCACCAGGCTCTTCCAGGTAAAGCGGGATTTATACTCGTGTGGCAGACCCTACGCCATAGCCTATGCCAAGACATTATCTGTGAATTTTGTTCCTTTAAATCCCCCACTATGAAGAAATAACATTCTTTGCTAGCCTGATGCTAATGGCAGTACTCAGCGGGTTGATAAAGTGTCTCTGCTGTTTCACGCCTTCATTTCTCCTTTTTTTTTTACTCTGTGTGCTCGTCCCCAGAGGAAATGTCAATTATACTGGTGTTTGTTGATATACGGTTGTCTATGGCAGTAGATCACTCTGTGTTTCTATTGGTCAAAGTGACGGCTGTGGCGGGAGAAGTTGTGGAAAGACAAAAAGAAAAACATGCTAGACTTTCTGTTGGGATGTGGCGTCGGTTGTCGTCTACTATGACATACTACACACAATAAAACAATGGATTATTGCCTATGACACTTGTCGTTGTTGTCGTTCAGGAGGCATTGCTGTGAGGCGTTGCTACAGTCTGTAAGTCAGATCCACCCCTCGCTCCTCCACAGCTCCACCCACACGTCCAAATATGGTCACTTCTAACTCCAAAAAACCAAGATGGTGACGGTCAGAATGCCGAACTCGAGGCGAAGTCACAGAAGCTACGTCTGTTATTTTACACGGTCTTTGCTACTCACGTTTTTTTATTTTTTTATTTGCAAGTACTTGATTATAGATGTTACCTAAATTGCCCATCCCTACTCTGAATCACATTTTAGTGAAAGGCAATAAAATTTAGAGGCTTCCAGTCAAAATCGGCGCATAGAATCAAACCTTTTGCTTTGTAGAGTGGAAAAACTTTTGCACTTTCAGTTATGTTGGTTTTTGTCTCTTTGAAACCTGCTTTGTGTACATATATGTTGTTGCCGTTAGCCGTCTTCCTCCCTGTCGTTGCTGGTAGACACTGCAAACTGTCACAGTCTGATTCCTGTCTGGATCATGCAAATCTGATTTGGGCATTGAAGTTGAACGAAGCCTCAAAGCAGTCGATATCTGCATCATGAACTCCATCTTGTTTTGCAGCCATGGTCGTCCCTTTTAAGGAACTGGAACAGTCTGGCAGTCACACACCCTGGGTACATGGCCTTCCTAACGTACGACGAGGTCAAGGCTCGGCTGCACAGGTTCATCCACAAACCTGGCAGGTAAATATTTCTGCATCCTAATCCGATGTGGACCAGAAATACATTGAAGTAAGGAAATAATTGTCAGTTGAGCTGTTGCTTCGTCATGATATTACAGTTGTGGATGAATCTAAGAGGGATAGGAGATTACTCAAGATAAACACATTGTTCCAATTAAACACTGCCAGTATAAACTGTTGGTTGAGATTGTCGTCTCCCTCTCAGCTACATCTTCAGACTGAGCTGCACTCGGCTGGGCCAGTGGGCAATTGGCTACGTGACAGCTGATGGGAACATCCTGCAGACCATCCCCCATAACAAGCCACTCTTCCAAGCCCTCATTGACGGATACAGAGAGGGATTGTGAGTGCCATTACAACACAGTGTCAATGCACCATACATACATTTTAGGCTTGTTACAGCTCATACATGCCTCTAAGGATGGGTAAAAAAAGATTAAAGACAAAGACATAATGACTCCAAAACAGCTAGAATGTTTAGTCAGTGTATTGAAGTTATAGTATTGTCTTTTAATGTGTCAATAATGGGAGTAGCAGTAACTTGATTTATTAGAGCTACAGTGCGGGACTTCAACGTATAAATAAACCTCCACTACATTCGCGCCCTTGCAAAACGAGTTGCTGCCAGGGAAAGCTCTCTGGAGTTTTGGTGTTAGGTGTCTATGGCAACTTTTCCGTGTGGACGCACAGGAAGTGATGCATTTTACATCAACTAGCCAGAGTGAAAGGGGGGCGTGATTAATTTATTTTTAGTTTATGTTAAATTTGTTTTTGTTTTTGTTTTTTTTAGGGATGCACAATAATATCGGCAAATATGACAAAAGGAAACGTTGGAAATGTTCTTTATAAATATAAATCAGACGATGAAATAACAGTACTACACACTGAAAACACAAACACATGGTCTTAAACCAGGGTATCACATAAGGAGGCCTACAAAAAGTGGGGTACAAGCATACAGATAAAGAGGTATATTCAGTCAGGATTTGGAGAATAAAGTTGCATAATTTTCATCGTACATGGATATATCGATATCAGTTATTGGCCAAATGCGATGTCATTTATTGACAAAAAATCCAGCATTGTGAATCCCTAGGTTTTTTTTTGTTTTCTTTTTCTGTTTGGCGCTGCTTTTCATTTCGTTTTCTCAATGCTTCATCTGCTGTCTACTATGTATGTTGACGGTTTGAAATAAAGCTTAGAGGGGGGGGGGCATATTTTTAAATGTAATTTGAAAGGTTTCTCCTGTAGCGGAGAAACTCACAAAGAATTAACATCTGTTGGCTGTTTCACAATCTTTTGACTCATTGTTTTTGTTTTACAACTCTGGTTAAGACATGTCTTGTAACACTAACCTGTGTGTGTTTACATCTGCTGTGGCTCTCTAGCTATTTGTTCCCAGATGGTCGTGCACAGAACCCAGACCTCACAGGACTGTGTGAACCCTCTCCACAGGATCACATCAAAGTTACTCAGGTTTGAACTTGTTTGTTTCTCATCTTTAAACCAGTCAATCTCGTTCTCGTGCCTCGGGAAGGCCGTCAATAGTAAACAATTGCAGTAGACACACTGCAAGAGATGCTTAAGGCAAATCAGTGCCACTATGTCACGCTACAGTGTAGACCATAAACAATGAATGGATAAAATCTTCTAGGCTGAGATTGATGTGACTGAGTGTTACAGCTATGATGTTTAGTATAAACAACCCGTGTCTCCTCTTTCTCCTCCTTCCTCCTTGCAGGAGCAGTATGAGCTGTACTGTGAGATGGGCTCCACTTTCCAGCTTTGTAAGATCTGTGCAGAGAACGACAAGGATGTGAAGATCGAGCCCTGCAGACACCTGATGTGCACGTCCTGTCTGACTGCCTGGCAGGTGAGGCTGCCTTCACACTATAAAGTTTTATTACGTTGTTTTCTAGCTGCTCGGTGAGTCCAGACAGTCAAAGAGGAAGAGTATCTTTTTGCTTACTGCTGGAAACATTTATGCAAATAAAGCTATGATTCAGTCTTGCTAAATATTTGCACTTTTACTGCAAATTTTCTTTGTATTTTAGGAAGACGTTTCACTGTTTTCTGATCTGATCTCTGCCAGATGTTAACTTCACGTCCTCCATGTTTATTTGATGTCTTGATTAATTTAGCTTAATATACATTTCCTCCACAGCACAGATTCCTTCAGATTAAACTCTCTTCTCCAACAGAAACTCTTTTGATTCAGACTTTTTTTTTATTAATGTTAAGATACCATCAACGAAACTCAACAACTCAGCCCTTGTCGGCATTCTTATTTGAACCATCTAAAAGAAGTGTGGAGTTCCTTGACAGTAGCTTCACACTGAGCAGTGATTGGACATAATTAGTGTATCAGTGCATTAGTGTGACAGGATGATGATGACAATCGCTGTACTGATGGAATTATTTGTCATGTGTTTGCTCACATGATAAATTCAGCATATTATCCTGTGATTTGCTTAAAGGGACATTTAACCAGCCTCGTATCATCATACCGTCGGTTTCTTCCCTCCATCTTGACAGCGCCCAGACCTCCCCACTCATTTGCCTGCAAAAATTGTTTTGCATCATCCGACAGATTTTTGGTGGCTGTTGCTCAAACTACAAATTGTACTTGCACATTTTTGTAAGGAAAGACACAAAAGGTTCATCCCAATACATGGTCTCACATCCACGTTTCCTCACTTGTGTCTTTTCCTCGCATCTTATCCGCCCACATAAGATGTGAGGATGAGATGCAAGGAGAGAGGAAACAAGGAAATGTGTCTTTAGAGAAAAGAGACAGCTTTTCCTCTGAAGTGTCACAGGAAGCGTTGCCTGTTCCTGGTGACGGTGGCAGCTGATTACAGCTGGACCAGGAATCAGTCGGCTTTATTCACAACTGGTGAGACTTGTCGGAACACGCATTATTGGCATCTGTATTTATTGATATTCTGATTATGAATGTTTTATTCAAAAACCCAGGATATGATTATTGTGTCTCTTAAACACTGGAAATGATTGATTAGGATAAATGTTTTAGGGAAAATTTAAATTTTGTTAAAATCAAAATCAAATCACAGCAGCTGCCTCAAAGTCACTATCTCCCCTTACCCACTACCTCGATCACGGAACAGTTAAAAGACAATGTTCGGAGGATCTGAGAGGTCGGGAGCTGGAGTAGGGGCAGAGAAGTTCAGCAGTATACTGGAGTACCAGCCCATGTGCCGCTTTAAAAACAAAACAAAACAAAGTTACTCATCAAACCAAACGCTCAGGAATCATCATCCTCACGTGACTGAATGGAAATGACAATTAATAATATCAAAAGTGTTTCTTGCTGACAGACACACTCTCCTGCTCTCTCCGACTTTAATTATCTCCAGAATAAAAGTTAACAGGGGAAATAAGAGATCATGAAAAGTGTTTCCGGTCTTTTAGTTTAGTTTTACATATCAGATCAGTCTGATCAGCTGCAGCGTCCAATAAACAACTGATAATCAATAAGAAGGCGTGTCGGTTGGCAAAAGACTTCGCTCATGGCTCCTCAGAGATCCCTCCCCTCTCTCCTCAACTCCTCCATGCACATCTAAATAATTTAGACATCCCTCAAGATGGCAGGTATTGATCAGTTTCCAGATCAAGTGATCGAGGACAGAGGAGTCAAGGAGGGATATTGGGATGAACCCAAATAGTATAGCCAGCCACCATATTGTTTCCTGTATCCAAACGGCCAAGCTCGCATTACCCACCAGCGGGAGCATTTATTGATCCAGTGCGGCAGAGTGCATTGTGGTAGTTGTAGGTTTTCTACATCTTGAGCAAAAGCAAATGCCACAGTCTTTTTTTCTGTTTTCTCTGGTCATGTAGCACCAACTGCAAATGTGTCTCTTTCTTCTGCACAAACAGCCCAGTTTTATGAAAAGAACATCTTTCCAGTAGTGAAATACTTCTTTAAGTTTTACAACTTCAGTTTGTAAACTACTGATCCATTTATTACAATCTGTTCAGATGAGAAAATTCACTCACAACCGGTGATATCAAAGGAACAAACTTCAGTGTAATCCTAACATAATTTATTAAGTAAACAAATGTAGTGTCCACTTGAATGTCCACAAGGTTTGTCCAACTCATAAATGTCCTCCTTATAGAGCCCCCTAGTCCGACCAAAAAAACAAAAGTGGAATATACATGTCCTCTTTTCAAAACTCAAAAAATACAAACCAGCTACAGCAGTCTACTGCAAAAAGGACTCCAAAAGAATTGAACTCACATGTAGAGCTTGCTCAGATGTAGACCTGTGGTTTGGTAATCTGGCCTTGGCTTGATTTCCAGTCTGCTCAGTAGTTGTGGTCCTCAGGTCACGCTGAAATTCCTTCTCCACTCCACAAACATGAAGTGAAACCATTAAAAGGAGCAAAATGCTTTTTTCTCTCTCAGTTAAAGGCTGCCGGGCTCCAATATAACTTCTCCGTTGACTTCCAAACACATTTTCTTTTCCCCAACACCAAACAATTCTCTTCTCTTTGTTCTCCAGGCCACGCCCCTTACACCTGTGATACTAGAGGAACAGATCACCTGACCAGTGTTGGCCATGTGACACTGTGCATGGCAAACATTTATATTCATTTTATTTCATATTTTTAATTTATTTCGGTGTCATGCCTTTGGCCCGTCCCATCTTCCAGTCGTTGCACATTCGAAACAAAACGTGGAAAAAAACATTGACAAACAAAACTGGCAACAAGGACACAGTGCACCAGAGGTTAAACTCAGCACTCTGTTGTTTCGAGTGTCAGAACAGATTCATTAATGCAGAGCAATTTTATTTTACTTTGCTATTTTTAAGGTCCATTTTTCAATGTTAAATGTCCTGCAGATGTTTTTGTCGTCAATGTGCCCCTCACCTCCTTACATCTTTACCTTGTTTTATGCTTTTGAATCATGGATTTTGTATTTAAAACAGTTTAGGTTTAACATGAAAAATGTTCTACACTGATACGACTTGTTTCACCATCATTCATCACATGTTAAAGAAATGCTCGCAGGTGTCATCTGTTTGAGCTCATATCTGCCTCCTGTGTGTGTGTGTGTGTGTGTGTGTGTGTGTGTGTGTGTGTCTCTATCAGGAGTCGGAGGGTCAAGGCTGCCCATTTTGCCGCTGTGAAATTAAAGGCACGGAGCCCATCGTAGTGGACCCCTTCCACCCGAAGGCCAGTGGGGCCTCCTTTGCTGGTTTCCAGGGGTCCAGCAGAGCAGAAGCTGCAGGGAATGATGAGGAGGAGGATGATCGCCTGGAGGACCACCTTGTCATGAGCAGGCTGGCCTGCTCCAAGGTAATGTCAGGAACCCTCCAACACACACACGTCAACTTGACAGACATACACTTAGTCAGATTTCGTCTCAGGAATCTATGTGGGATCATTTAAGTCTTTATTTAAGGATACTTTATTTTATTAATTTGCAGTGAAATTTACCTCTCATTGCTTTGTGCCATGCAGCCCCTCTAAATGTATCTGTGTGTGTATGTATGCAGGTGGAGCGCCCACCATCTCCAGTGTCTCAGCTGCCTCCAGTGCCCCCCCGACTGGACCTCCTGCAGCAGAGACCCTCCAGCTCCCACAGCGCTCAGGTTCAGGGAGCTACAGCCAAGGTAAGTGTCGCCCTTTTTACACAGAGATGGCGCTATAGAGCCGCGACTGAATCCCTTCTTTATGCCGCCTTTGGATTTTTACACAGAGACGAACAACAGCGGCATCATTCTGCTCCAGTGTGTGATTTTAGACAGCACAACAGTGTCAGCCTCTAGTGTGACATATAACATACCGGTTGGCAGCGCTTTCTAAACAGCAACAATGGCATTAAAATGGCAATAACAATAATTTAGCATCCCTGTTATATGGCGGCTGATCTTGTCCTCTCGGAGGGTAATGAGCCCCGGACCTCCCTGTTTTCCCAGTTTTCGGACATTTTCGGCCGCTGTTCTTCTTTGAGTTAGCTGCTAACTGCTAACAGCTACTTTTTACATCTACTATGGTGGGTTGCACGCATAACACATGGTCAAAACGTCACACCTGTGTCGCCCATGTTCCCGTCCTGCTGGCTGTCCTGTTCATACATCGTTTCAGTGCTGTTACTATCTCTGTTCCCAGCTCAGAGGTGAGACAACTTTGTCTGCCCACTCAGCGATTGTACCTTTTATAAAGAATGACAAGGCGGCATAATGGCGTGAAATTCTCACCTTAAAGAGGCGCTGTAGAGGGACTTGTGTGTGTGTGAGAGTGCCTTTAAGTGGAACAGAGTTTTAACCGGGATCGATGGTCAACAATCCTCTAATCTACTGCCAGTGGTACTAACACAGTCAACGTCAGGTTGTGTGTGTGTACGTGTGTCTTTACATCCTCTCCTACCTCCACCACAGATGGCAGCCACTCACCGAGACAAGCCTCTACCTCTGCCTCCAGCCCTGAGAGAGCTGCCCCCTCCTCCCCCTCCGGAGCGCCCCTCCCTGGTCGGCCAGGACTCTAGACTCCAGAGGAGACCCCTGCCCTCCACCCCCGACCAGCCCGCCTGGGCTTCCAACTACATGGTCCCACGTCCGGCAACCAAGGCCCTGTCAGGCTTGTCCTCCGCCCCTCAGAGCAACGGAACCAGCGCAGAGGGAAGCAAACCTCAGGCAGCTACAAACGCTGTGTACTGCCTGGCTGCAAGGTACGGCGCTCTGCTGCTGTGAGCTGTGATGGATAGGTAGTTGTTGTCTCATCAAGAAGGAAGAGCAAACCTCTGTAAAAGAACCGTAGGACAAAAGTATATTCACAGTTTTTCATACTCAGTCATGGTGTGACCACTTTGTCCTGGACAGATCATTGTCATCTTCTAAATATGATGGTTTCCATTTTTAATCAGAGTCAGTGACATGGCGTAGGAAAAATATGTGAGGAAGTCGAGTGAGTCAGATCTTCTAAAATATAAGGCATGATGTGCGATGCTGCCGGCACATCACAAGCAAAATGACCCTGTTGGGATTTAAATACCTTTACAAGATACAAGAATACAGCAGACATGAAGTATGGACATATCATACACATAAATGGCACACATCTTTTTTCTATCTTAACATGTAAAAATAAACACAGTATTGCAAATGTTATTACCTGCTCAGGTGTAAAGTACAGAATCAATAGCGTGATGCAGGAATGAGTCCTAAAATCCAGAAATGAGTTAGCAGACGGTTCCCTTGTCTAAAAGTCAGTAGGTTTTTGGAAAAGTTTTTTGGTTAGATGCCTGAAATACGGTCTGTGGTGAACACAAGCTTAAGAGACTTTGACGTTTTCTTCTATGACACAAAATACGTAGGTAAATCCCCCACTCATGAATTTTTTAAGCTTTTGTGTGTCTTAAAAAAAGCGAAATTAAACTACAAAGTGTCATCATGCATAACTGTGCAGAACACGGCTTTACAGCCTTGTTGTGGTGGCGACGTTAAATCATGCAGCAGTAGCAATAATACTGCATGCATTTCACCTGTTTTTTAGTAGCGGGACAAATCATGTCCTACCAAAAAAACTATAACTTATCAACACAGTAATTCCTAGGGTTGGGTACCGAAACTCGGTACTTTTTGTACTTGGTACCGATTCACGTCGGTACTACAGAGTACTGATTCACTTAAAATGAATCGGTGCCAAATTTTGGTACCTGAGGTGGAGGCGGAGCGAGAGCACATGACTCGCACCTCAGACTCAGCAACAATGGCGACAAAAAAAATGTGCAGACAAAAGTTAAAGGGCCAGTGTGTAATATTTGGCATGGTTTATTGTCAAATCTGAATCTGAATCTGAATATTCTACCCATTAATATGTTTATACAAGTGTATAATCGCTATAAAATAAAATTCGTTTGGTTTTTGTAGCCTTATAATTATGCTT
>NC_065508.1:30116187-30117239 GCF_006386435.1 Epinephelus moara
GCTAGGCTAAATAAACAGCTGAGCTCTGTTTACAGGCTACGCTGTCAGTCAGTGTGCGGGCTGGAGATTGGTGGAGCAGAGAGGGGAGGGGGTCCCCGCTAGGTATTGTAAACGAGTATGTGTGTATGAAGTGTGTGTGTTACGCCAGAAGAGTCAGAGTTTGGGACGGAGTCTTTTACCCCCTGGAGTGTAACCGGAGTTTTGGAGTGCTCAAATAAACTGGCCTTTTTCCCCGAACGCTCCTCTGGTCTCCTGCTCGTGAGGGATTCATTACAGTATCGTAACATGGTTTAGATTTCTAAATAAATATTCACCTGATCGCTAGACAGACCTACTCCTGAAAAACTCTGTCTGCGCAAGGCTTTTTGTCCCTACGAGGCCACCGTCATTTACCCGATGGGAGGGGTGAGCGAGTGAGCCCTGCAATCTAGAATTTGACCATTGATGTCACTGTTTTCAACCCATTTTACACACTGGCCCTTTAACGTGCAGCACTGTTCCTAAATGTTCTCAATAAAATGTTGAAACTGAGAAGTTTAGACTATGGGCTCGAACGACGCATAGTGCGTCCAAATTCACACCCGTTCTTCTCTGTGGATTTTCTCCGCAACCGTGCGTCATAGCGAGAAGCCACACATATCACATGAAACAGCAGAACTGTAGCTTTCCGACAAGGAAGCACTTGTCGGTAATCCATTGTTTTCACAGTGAAAAAAATTGATAAAGTTACAATAAAATGATGTATAACAGAGCTTTCATACAGCTTTGCACACACATTACTGTTGGATGGATTACTCGCGAACGCAGGCTCGCACAGAAATGCCACGCATATCACATGAAAGTGCAGGACAACACACATCATTCTGCTGTCATCCCATCACGCTATAAATCCAGATCAATTGTCTACAAAATAAAAACCTGATGAATTTCTTTACAATCCATTATACAGATCTTGTTATCAGTCACTTCATATAGTGAGGAATATCGTATCTTACCACGTCTTAGGCTTGCGTGTGTTTCTCCCTGTCTATCCACATTTGTAGTCCGGCTTT
>NC_065508.1:30117406-30127100 GCF_006386435.1 Epinephelus moara
GATTTGTTTTTTTCATTGATATAAAAATTACTATAAAATACAGGCACATAGAAGGACATGTAATGATGGCAAATCTGGTTAGCCCAGATTGTCCTGAAAAAAACAAGATATAGCATGTGTATGTAGCCTTTATAATGACTGTGATATGAGCTTAAAAGCAAAGGCATTAAAAATACCCCAAAAAGGCCTAGGGCCCATAGGGTTAAAAAGTACCGAAATAAGGTATCGTTTGGTACCGGTACCGAATTCCAGATACCGGTACCGTATCAGTTCAATTATGAACGGTACCCAACCCTAGTAATTCCGTATTTGGGTTAAAACATTATTTTTAAGAGATTGATTTATTTGAAATAAATGTACTTTATGAAATATTTTGATCCGCTATTATTTTTTAAACTTCTAGGCTTGCCCTGCGACAGAAAACAATCTTGACCGGGACAAGAATTCACAACTTTAAACATTTTTTTCTGCAATAATCTAAAATCGAATGGAAAAATTCCATTGGCTTTTCGTCGAGGGAACCAGGGCGATGTTAACTTCCACAAAAAAATGTCATCCCGCAGCCCTCTATACATGAGATATATAACGGACCTCACAAAATCGATTCACAGATCAAATGTAACAAAGGTTCAAATCAAAAAGCATCAGTGCATTTATCAGTTTGGTAATTTGAAATGTGAATTTTTATTTTTATTTATTTATTTATTTTTGGTAAAATATTGTGACAAAACAAAAAAAAAGGTTCAGGCAGCTACCGCTCTTCATCACTCATAAATTCTGACTTCAAAATCATCACCAAAGCTTAAGCCATCAGATTAGATACAGTCATTTCCAATTTAATACACCACGATCAGACAAACTTCATCAAAAGAAACATGCTTCAGATAATGACGAAGACTATTTAATATCATCAACCTCTCACAACAAACTGAAAATAGGACAATTATTGTACCACCAGATGCAGAAAAAGAGAGTCACAAATTTCACCGGGGCACAAGACAAACATGTCCATTCTCTTCCTCATAGTTAGCTGTCTTAATAGAACCTCTTTCTGCAGCTATACGTCATAACCAAACCATTAAATGAGTCATACAATAAACTTCCAACATAAAATTAGCCTCTATAAATTGTGTATTTTTAACTCAAGGTTCACTTACTGAGATATTTTCCAAATAGCCTTTGTCTAAAGAAAGCTGGGGATACAGCTTTCAGATTGAGTTTATAATTTCTATCACAGCAAAGGTCAAGACTGAACCTACACACTTAAACTGTGTATCCTTAAATTAGTCAGAAATAAGAGTAAATTTCTTTATAAGCCAAATCAAGACAATCCCATCATGCTTTGTGTTGTCTGTATGTGAACAGATCTCTGCCAGCGTCAGTGGTATCGAGTGCAGAGAAGCCGTCGTCCGACTGCGAGGAGAATGAGTACATGAGCCCCACCTCTCTTCCAGCCTCTGGTGCCCCCTGGGTCATAACGGGCTCCTTGGTGCCACCGCCACCGGCCCAGGCAAACCACCACAATGACATCAGGTAAAAAACAGGAGAGCCAGTGGTGATGTCAGGGCTCCCCGGGGCCAATCATTGTCCTGGTATTGAAAACCAATCAAGTATTTTTCAGTGTCTCAGTGCAGAGATTGTAGATATTAAAAAAGTTCAGTACAGGCTGTATTTTCTGCTCTGCCCATGAGGTGACACTACATGCAAACTCCAGCTTACTCTCGATCATATATATGTCGATAAACTCGATCAGTATTGGTCAAACAGATGTGTTGACACAACAAGAAGGATGATTACAACAAGCACAGCAACAGAAATCACAATGGTACCACTGCATTTGTACCAACCCGGACAATCAATGCTTAAAAAAAAAGACAGACAAATGAAGATGAGGTCCAGGCCCTCATTAGACGTTCAGATTGACCTGGAGTCTGAGATTAGAGACCAAAATGTGCACCAGAAGATTTAATATTTAATACCTGGACAGTGTTACAGTAATACTGGACTAACTGCTGCAGTAATGTATCATGAGCAGTAATGTCTTTGTCCACCAGGGGGCTCTGGAGCCTCAATTATGTTTGTCCATGGATGTCCCCCCCCCAAACCCACAGATGCCCCTCTTTCTCTTGTTTGCTGTGTTTCATCTCCTCGAGTCAGTAGTTTAAAAGAGATGATGCAAACGCAGTGTGTGACCAGAAGGCAGCAGCTTGTTGGGACCTTTTCTGCTCATTTTCAGGTTCAGACTTGTATTTTGGGTTTTTACTGGAACATGTTTACATTGTTAATGTTACAGAAACACTGTCTTTTCCTCATACGGTCTGTGCTGGCACACCTGTGTTCCCCCTCTGTCTGAAACCCTCTGTTTTAGCGCCTGTCTCGTTAAGCCGCCCCTTCTGAAAAAGCCCAGTCTGCTTTGATTGGTCATTGTTTCAGGGTCTTCTGTATTTTGGTGTCTCGGCACCGTCATTGCAGTGGGGAAAGACTGTAATGGAGTATCACTTCTGAACACAACCAGATACGTTTCCAGTAGATATGATCCGAAATCAGGGAGAAATTAACAACGGTGGCAACCACGATCCCTGACGTTAGCGTGTAGCTACAAGTAGCAGTGTATGTGCAGTTGGTGTAGCGTGCCTGGAGCAGATGACGTCATCTCGTAGCCAAAGTAGATAAATGTTGTGAACAGAGAATTCTGAAAGGTCTGGTTAAACCATCCTGATGACAGGAACTTAACAGTCTCTGGACTCAGCGCCACCCCAAACTCTTTCCAGAAATTAAAATCCAGTCAGGGCCAATCATGTAGTTCATAACGTAAGCAGCCAATCAGGGACTGCGTTGTAGCTAATGACTTAAAATGCAGGCTGTAGCTTGCAGAAGTTTTATTTCCGGTACGACTTGAGAACTTTATTTTTACTTTTTGCAGAGAGGACTTGATGTTGTGGAAAGACTGGACTGAAAGAATGATTAATAATAACACTCTCAGTTATTATTTTCTCTCCCTCCTTGTCCCGGCAGCGAGGCGGCTGACAGCGACTCTGAGGACCCCCAAGTCTACGAGTCCATGTGTAACATCCAGGCCCAGGCTGGTTCCTCTGAGACGGCACAGGCCTCCGACCTGGGTAACATTCATAGCTAATTATGAGTGGAAATAAAAGGGGAATATTTCACTCCTCTGTTCTTAAACTGTAGTCTTTTTCTAATTCCAGTATTACTTCGCCCAGAGGCGCTAACACCACTGGTGTTAATGTTTTGGCCGATTGTTTTACGTACGTCAATTTTGTATGAACAAATAAATGCAGATATAGTCTCACCACGAACTGAACATTTTAAATAAGAGGGTGTTTATTGCATTGCGATACATGGTACAGATCTTTTTCTATTGTCTTCTGTTCTGGTCCCTCAGTGTGTGAACTGTGTGATTGTTTTTCAGACCTCCCTCAACATCCAGCTGCGATTCCCCAGGAGAAGAAGGAGGAGACCACTGAGGAGGATATTTACGAGTATGACTGTCCCAGACCGGTCGTCCCTCCCGCCCCCACCAGGAGAACCTTGTCAGATATGGGCGGTGCCTCAGCGGCCTTCAACGCTCTCAGTATTGACGGTGCCGTAGATGCCAGTAAGTGTTTCTGCAAATGATTTCTAGAGGATCTGGGGCCAGATGCATAAACAATGTGTATGTTTTTTTACCACACATAAACTGGCAGTTATAAGTAGAGAAAGCACGGTGAAAACATGCACACCTCACACATTCTTCAGACCAGGAGCACACATGGTTTTAGTGGAGAAAGCTGCAGGTGATGACGAGACGAGAATAAATATAAGTTGAAAGACAGATAACAATGTTTTTTTAGGTTGTTTAAAAAAGAAATTGCAGGCTACGCGGCATTCTATAAAATGTCATTCAAAGGCGCATTATAAACTTAATTTTAAATACTTCATGAGTGATACATTTCAGCGTTATTTTTATTTACCTTCATCTCCCTGGTCGTTTAATTTCATCTTGTGAAACATTTTGAAAAGTCAGTTTCAACATGAGCACTATGAATGAATCATTGATCATCCTTCTGATGTTTAATAATCATAATGATCGAGATTTTACTGCGACGATGGTTAGCAGAAATGTGATGAGTTAGTGGTGCAGAGGCTACAAATTGCTACAACAGTGCGTAATTACAGCTGCACTGGCACTGTTGGAGAACCTCACCGATGCGACACGGTCGGTGAAATTGCGCTTTGTTGCAGGGTGTATAATTGTAGCAGAGGAGCAGCTGCTGCGAGTGAATGCAAACTTTTAGACCCAGCAGAATGAATGGTTAAGTTTCACTTTGAATGTGCCTGATGCTCCGTCTATGCCTCCGACAGTGTGGTGCCATAAAAACTAAACGTATATATATTCCAATAGAGCTCCTAATGAATCTCCAAAAATAGAAAATATATTTGTGGCGGCAGATGTTTTCATCACAGCGGGCCGACACAAATAAGTGAATGTGTGAGAAACCCTGCATTTATGGTGAACTGTGAGCACCCATCATCACAATGATTGAGATTTAAGAAACAGATCAGGTTTACGCACGGCTTTATAAATCTGACGAAAAGAATACATAGGTATTTTACTGCCTTTGTGCGTACACACAGTTTTATGCATCTGGCCTCTGCTGTTTTAAAGCAGAATGCCACCAATGCAAGTGTCTGGCTGCAGCGGCAAAAACGCAAGTGTTGCATTTTAATGTTTCAAAAGGTTGTTGTTCTGTCTTTGGATAATGCTGGTAGCCAGCCATCAGTGTTATAACATCCTGTCACTCATCTTACCATGATCTATGCTTAGGTGTAGGGATGAGACGATGTATGATTTCATCACAGACTGCAATAAAAAACACAATAAGTTGATTGTGGTAAATTTCCATTACTCTGTTATTTGTAAATATCACATCCAGCAGCACCCAAAGAGACTAAAAGAGACTCTTTAAGTGGTATTTCAAGACTTGTTACATATTGATGATTATCAGGATATGTTGAAGTATTTTGGCCAGGATAATTGTGCCAAGTGTTACCAGAAATCTACAGTCTATGAGGGAGCTTTAACTGTCTCTGTTCACCTCCCTGACAGCTAAGTTTACCAACCAAAACCAAATCACCTGTGTGTTCCAGGTATGTTTGCAGCTGGTGTCGACCCTGAACGCCCCCCCAAACCTCTCCCACGTCGAGCCAACTCTGACCGACGGCCTCGGCCTTTAAACCGTGAATTTTCTGCTCCGCTGCCAGAGCTCCCTGGCCCCTCCTCTGCCTCTGCCTCTTCCTCCCCTCCTCCTCCTCCTCCTCCTCCTCTTCTTCCCCCTGCTCCTCCTGTAGGCCCTGGAAGCCTGGCCCTAAACGGGGAGATTGAATGCCTGATGTCCCAAGGCTACTCCATCCAGGACATCCAGAAAGCCCTGATGATCGCCCAGAACAACCTGGAGACGGCCAAGAACATCCTGCGCGAGTTTGTCTCCATCCCCTCCACGGCACACATCGCCACATAGTCACTCCGGGCGCACCCATCCTCTCTGTTTTGTCTCTGTCTCCACTCTGTGCCATTATCATGGATAAGCATTTACCAAGCACTTTCCTGCAGGGCCACAAGTACATGCCAAAAGGCTTTACTCTGAGGAGTAGTGCTGCGTTCACGTCATATCAGGAGATGAAATCATCTGCAGGGTCTAGTTTGAAACACTCGTGTCCAAAGTCATTTCTAACAATGACATAACTGCGGCAGGTTTTGTGTGGAGTTATTGTGGATATATATGATTATCTTGGAGTACTGTTACGCCAATGCCAAGTGTTTGACATTGAAACCTCAAAATTTCTATTCTTTTTTTCGTAATCGCCACTTGAAGGTTGTTTTTTTTTTTGGCTTCCTACGTATCTGTTAAAACTTTGAGTGGAGTTTGGTTTGAGGAGCAGCTCAGGAGAGGCCGATATGACCTGAACGCAGCATACACGGAGAATGGAAGCCTTTAATGTGAGCTCTCTGTAGCCACGCTTTGACCCTGTCGTACTCTGCTGAGGTCCACTCGTGCTGTGGCAGCGTTTCCCCTCAGTCTGAGTACTTCCTCTCATTAAGCTATGTGTTGAACCTGCAGTGATCAGCAGAGGGACCCTGCAGATCGTCGAATTTGACTCAGTGTCCCGCCGCTGGCAGCCGTTCAGTTTGGTGCTTTTTACGGGCTTCTTGGCAAATTTGTGGCGTACGAATATGTAGCGACGCGAGTCTGGTCGGAAAATTAGTGATTTAACTCCGTGGTGTGTGTGTGTGTGTGTGTGTGTGCTCATGCTGATGAATGTGAATGTTAAGTCGCAGTGCAGTATCGCAGGGCTTCAAGTCGTACGTGTCACTGTGGCTCGCTCCGTTTTCGATGGTATTTGACAAGTTGAACATGACTCCATGTTTTCCTCTCAGCTCCCGGTTCAATGATGGTTCTGTAACGAAATAACACATTTTAATGTTTAAGTACTCTCATAACTTGTCGTGCTGTGTGTAGTACTAACAATGGCTGAGTTTTATTTTGTCAATTCAGGATCGCCTTGCGGGCGGTCCGACCCTGAAGGCTGGTTTATTTACTCAAAAGCTTCTCTTATAGTTTCTTACTAATAAGCAAAAGGACTTTAACATGTGCTGTTAGATTTCCCCTCACATGTTCATGTGATTTAGCTCAGCGTCACATTTGTACCCAGAGCAGCTGAGAGATCAGATCGAAGGGATTTACATTGAGCTCTAAAGCAAAAAAGCAGGTGGTGTGTTGTCATGTGGACTCAGGTACTCAGTGAAAAGCCAGGGTTGAATGTAATGAATGAACAGATGCTGAAGGACACGTGATATGTTGGCAGTGTGACAGTGACGAGCGCCAACTCATGACACATCACAGAAACATTCCAGTGATTGGATTTTCTTCATTATTTTTACTTTACCTGCATAGATTTACCACTTTATTCAATATTTTAAAATCAGCTTTGCAATGTTTCCCCATTCTCTTCCTCCAATTTCAGACTCTGGAGATGTTTTCATGTGGTTAGAATAATCTGCCCGTCGTACTCGGACATTTCAGTCACTCAGCAGTTTGTAGAATTTGTCGCAGGATGAAAGTTGAAAACAGCAAATCACTGCAACCTGTTTAACAATTTATATTTGAGCTAAAATGATTAATAGATTAGTTCCCTGGTCCTCAACAGGGTCCACGAACCCCAGGAGGTCTCCAGGGGGGCTGCCAGATTACTGCTTAAGGTTTCGTACACATGCCGTGCTTTTTGCAGCCTCAAATTCATTGTTTTCAACGAAGATGCGTGGCAGGCACGCTCAAACGCCATTTTTTAGGGCACGAGGCACTGATTTGCTGGAGCTGAAAGGCCAGTCAGAGTGATGCCTCTCACAGACTTGCTCTATCGCTGATTCAACACACCGAATCAGCTGAAAAAAATGGATAAGGGGCGATGGAGGGCATACCACAAAATCTGGGGCTACAGCCTGAAATTGACTGACGGCCTTAATCTGAAGACATCACTTTAGGCTCAGTGGCCATTTTTCACAATTTTCTGACATTTATAGGCTACAAAATAAATAGAGAAAAATATCAGCTGGTAATTGAGGATGGTAAACATTGTAAAACATCAGTGTCGCTGTTGTGAGCACGTTAATTAAAAAAATATTTTAGGAAGTGAGTGACTGAAATGTCCGAGTTCGAGGTGTACTGTGATAAACAGAAGGCCTGTCCAGGGGTCTCATTTATAAAACAATGAGTAGGATCCATACTTTAAATGTGAGTACGGACAGAAGCCAAAAACGGCATGTGCCAAAAATATCTGACAGTTTCTACAATCAGGCTTCCACCTCACCATCTGTCGCTAATGTCCTTGCTCCAAAATGTTCGTAAGCGTGGGTCAAAGTTTCTCCCATCAAGTCTGTTTTTATACAACAACACTCTTTCAGGCCTCGTTTTGTGTGAATGCAATGTTTATAAATGAGACCTGGGATCAGGGCTCGGCCTGTCAAGTTTCAAGTGCTCAGTTTTCAATCCGTTGCAGTGCATTCACAACAAAATACCTAAATGAACATAAGATTGAAACAGACTGAAGTGAACAGTCTCAAGTCGTGGATTTCACTCAGGTTTTTAGATTCTTTTCCAGTGGACCAATAATGAGCAGCTGTCACCCCCAGTCACTGCCAGAAACAACACAGGACTGAACGTCTCATTTCCACTTCCACGTATAAGTGTCCGGTTTAAGTAAGTGTAAAAAGAGGAGTGTAATTTCCTCTTTTTCTCCAAAACAGATCCTCAGTCGTCACTTATGATTTCTGCAGTAACATGTAAATGTGCCTTCTGTCAATCACGACCTGCACACGCCAGCACACGAACCAAAACTAAAACCTTTCAGCCACATCCACACAGTTTCTGTGTTTGTCTCAGATCTGCACTTTGAGTGGTTCCGCTCCAATTCAGTGCGCTGTGCACCACCTAACAGGAAGCGACGAGAGGCGGGAAAACTGTCAGTATGAAGTGAAATCTGTCAGCCAGCGGCAGCGACCACGAAACTGTCAGGTGACAAACGAACAACAATGTCTGCCTACAGGGCAAAAGCAACGGTAGCGTTCCTAGTTGTTCACAATACAAATTCATAAATGCCTGAATGACATCATCAGTTCTCTGTCCTGTCAGTCTCCCTTGACTTGTTTGTGTTTGTATAAACCATGTGGTCGTGGTCGCCGCTCTCGCTGCTCAAATTAAGCGCTGGATTCGGCTGATCTGCCGGCGACTGTACCCATCAGACTCAACCTACTCGCTGCACCACAGGCGTATGTTGGCGTCATAATGTTGCGGACCCAGTATCAAGAGTTTGAAGCCAGGTCATTTGATTCGCAGGCGGCGTCACGAGACGTCAAACCGATAATTTGAGTCCAGTCAGCACTTGATTTCTGTAAAGCCGAAATCGATACGAGACTGTCGGATAAACACTGTTGATACAGACTTAGCTGAACACTTCACAGTTGCAAAACAAACTGTCAGTGCCCCCTGGTGGACAAACGATGTGATGGCGACAGTTTCAAGCAGATGGTTGTCGCAGCTGTCTGCAACATTCATCACAGGAAACTAATGCAGACCTTATCTTGCATGTATGACTCCTGCAGTTATGACGTACTGTTACTAATTCTAATACATCTCATAATAACGAACCTTTAATACCCAGATTTTGTCGGTGCTCACCCCGAGTTGATCATATTTATCAGGCTGCAGGTTTTAATTTCGTAAATGTTTCCTCTAAAAATAGGTTCAAAATGTGTGGACATGTCAGTAAACACATTCAGGGCCGGCTCCATGCGCTTGAAAATGTAAAAGCAGAAGTATTTTTGAAGTGATTAGTAAGAAAACAGTCCTCTCACTGTTGCTGCTGACAAGACTGAGGTCGGTGAATCTGAGGTTTCTGTCTCGCAGCTTTAATTGCCCCTGAAACCCAAAGCATCTGAAAGCGGCACGTTGCCCCTCAGCTCGCGTTGATTCACAGAGAATGTGTCGTCAGTCCTTCGGCTTTGTGTTGGAGCGCTCTA
Source organism: Epinephelus moara (assembly GCF_006386435.1). Lineage (NCBI taxonomy): Eukaryota > Metazoa > Chordata > Actinopteri > Perciformes > Serranidae > Epinephelus > Epinephelus moara. Next base: position 30,126,981 of record NC_065508.1, read on the forward strand.
ACAGGGACTAACTCCTGACCGTGGAAGTGCCGCCGTGTGAGGACACACTCGGGGCTGACAGTCATGTTGAATCACTGCCAGAGGCTCCCCTCTCTCTCTCTCTCTCTCTCTCTCTCTCTC
>NC_065508.1:30127105-30141948 GCF_006386435.1 Epinephelus moara
CTCTCTCTCTCTCTCTCTCTCTCTCTCTCTCTCTCTCTCTTCCTCTCTCTCTCTCTCTCTCTCTCTCTCTCTCTCTCACACACACACACACACACACACACACACACACACACACACACACACACACACACTCTTTCCCTCACTGGGAAACTCAGCTGGTGTGTTGGCTGGTCAGATCCACTGGTTAATGATACATGTGTAGTGTAACCATGGTAACTAGCCTTTTCAATGAGAACTTGCCTACTAAAAAAAGTTGTCTTCATTGCTTTGTTGCTGCCTGTGTAAATATGATTTTATTTATTGTCTTTTTAATATCCTCAGCATTCGTTGTGTTGCCATGTTTTTCATGCCTAAGCCATTAAGATTTTTAATTAAACAGTATTTTCTTTAACATCTGATCTGTGTGGTTTGTCTGCAGTGACCACAGGCTGGCAAACACCACTGTTTCCATAAAACACATTTCTGAGCAATAAACTGCAATTTTAAGTCTCAAGTTACTTTTAAAGAGTAACTAAACCTCAAACTACTTTTTTCAGCTGAAATCCAACGTGTGTATATTAAGTGGTGTTGATGATGGACTCAGGTTCAAATCTTCACATTTTAGTGCAAATTCTAGCCTATATATTGGATTATTAACATAAGCAAATAAGAGACATAAATATTTGAATTTGAACAGCTGTCAAATGCTTAATATTGACATTTAAACACAGCATTGGAAGTGTATTTTGAAAAATGTGTGTCAGAATTTATTTGTTCTGAAGTCACCCCTTCGAAATCAAAACATTAAATTTTTTTAATTTGCAGTTCTGAAAGCTGAATTTTAAGGGTTTTTTTTGTCAGTGCTCACGAATTTAGAACCAAAAATTCAAGATTTAGAATTAAAAAATAAGAAAATAAATAATACTTGGTCAAATTCAGATCCCAGGTCACAAAATTTCAAGTAGCAACAACCAGGCTACCCAGGACTGGCGAGGCAATAGAGTATGAATGACCTATCAGAGCACAGAGCACAGAGCATGAGTCATGAACCAAGAAAACGTCACAAAAGTTGAAACCCTGGTTTTTACTGTTTATGTGTAGTTGATTGTAGGTAAACATTCATGTTTGACTGCCAGTTCTGTCATGGGTAGCTCAGATGTTGCCATTTGAATTTTTTTTTTCTTGGATTTTTGGATCTGAACTGAAGACAATGAATATAAAGGGAAACTTTTCTGATACTGAACCAGCTGTGTGGCATCACAGTGTGTTCAGATCAACAGTGTTTGGCTTCACCCCCGTGCTGCTGCCATCACCCGGAAGTCAGGGATCTCCAGGGGAAGTCAGACAACGTTCATCTGCACACACTGTGCTGACACACAGCTGGTTGAATATCAGCAAAGTTTCCCTGCTTACCTTCACTGGTTCCTGTACAGCAGGGTCGGCCTTTGTTTCACTGTTATAATCATTAAAAAGCAAAAGCAGCATGTGTATACATTCAGTAGGCTATATCTTCAGTAGCTAGCTAGCTAACCCTACATGTTTCAGGGTTTGATTTGGGGTTTTGGAACAGGGAAGAAACGTATATCTTTTTCCAACCTCTCCAGGTAACGAGTATCATTAATACACAACGTGCCCCAGGCACAACATTTAGCTCCAAATCTACAAAACCAGCCTGACAATGAAGGAAATCTGAAACGACTGCATTAGAGTCAATGGAGCACAGTTTATTAGTTATGATTGGCCAGTTTGCTTCCAGTTAGTGTTTTCAGTTCCCAAACACTTAGGTCTACTGAGTGTTGTTAAAAGAAGAGGTGATGTCACACAGTGGTTAACAGGCTCCTGTCCCAACTTGTTTATGTTGCAACATCAAACTCAGAATGAATTGAATTGAATCAGTTGACTTTGTTCTGTCTTCAGTTGAATATAGGTCAGAAAAGATTTGCAATTCACTGAATTCTGCTTTTATTCATGTTTTACACGGCGTCCCAACTTTTTTGGAACTGGGGTTGTAACATAGCGGCTGTCCAGAACACAGAGGTAGAGCAGGTCAGCCACTAATCCCAGGGTTGGTGGTTCAATCGCTGTGAAACACTGCGTTGGCGGTGCACGGGGCCAAAAGTGTGAAGCGCTCATAAGGGGAATGCAAAATAAAAGCAGCAACCGAACTGCTGTTACCACTGTGTAGTGTTGTTTTAAACTTTATCTCAGAGATAAACCTGTGGTCTTCACCTGGGGTCGTCCTCTTCACACCAAATGTACAGAGACTAGCTGATATGTTTTGCAGCAGAGGGGCGGCTCTGAGGTGCCTGAATTCGTTGCAGATGTGAGCTTTTGTCCTTCCTCCCTCCAGACTGCAGCTGGAAACCTGAGCTACTGTTGGAGTCATTTCCAGCTCGTACTGACAGCGGTTTGGAGGCAGCGCCACTTCCTGTCTCCTCACTGTGGGACTGAGCAGCGCTAACAGAGAGCACAGTGAACCCGCTGCTGCTCTGGTTCACACTGAGCCTTTGGGCAAAAGACAACAAAGAGAAAGCAAAGAGCTCTTTCATAGCTCTGCAGTGATGATTTTATAATGATAGAAAAACAGTCTCCATTTAAATGAAACGTTTTTATTTGGCATTATTTTCTTGCAAAAAATATAAAAAAACGCAAGCATCAAAGAATCACATGTACAGGACTTAATTTACACACATTTCGAAGAAAAAAAAAGAACATAGTGTTCGGTTAACATGTTTTCCCACTGGTGAAAAATCCAAACAAAAACTGTATTTGAAGTCGTATTAAACAGAGGTGCAGATGTATGGATCAAATCAGAAATGCTTGGCTGCACCCTGCAGACGGTTGGTGTCATGGCTTTGTGCAGCGTCTCTACACCCTAACGACAGCATGGCCCTGCACAGGAGGACACGTCTGGCCTGAGGACGTCCTGTACCTGGATATTTATACAATTTCAACTCAGTGGTAAAAAAAAAAAAGAAAACAGGAAACATCACTACTTTGTTAATGTTGCAAGTCATCTGGGCAAACGTGGCGCTCTCAGCAACGAAATGTCTCTTTTCACAATAAGCTACACGGTGAGCAATCAGAACATCATATTCACAACACGGGCCTGTGAGGGAGCGTCACCAGGGTCCATGCGTGTTTCAGATGGTTTACTTTAAATGTACTGACTGGTTTTGTCAGCATCCTGAAGGTTAGCTAGTTAACCTTTGTTTGTTTGTGACTCTCTTCTATTATCATGACATTCAAATATACTTTTTGCAGTAAAATAAACCCCTGATGAGATTTAAAAAACACTTCCTGCTGATCTGAAGGTGTTTTAGGACTCTTCAAAGACTCTTTTACTCGCCAGGATTAAAAAACAACAACAAAAAAACATCTGTGAAACGGCAATTTCTTTTTCTATAACAGTATCCACAAATTAAACAGCTTCTTGTCCATTTTGTAATATGCAAGAAAAAATATAAAACCTGTTGTTTATGAAAATATAGGATATTGTAACTTAAAAAAGGTTTGATTTATTTTTTTACTCCTTTTATGTTTAAATATTGAAACAATTTTTTCCCAAATGTAATTTTTCATTTTCTCCCCTAAGGATTCCCAAGGATTTTTAAAAAATCCGTATGTGCACAATATTTGGAATTTTAAGCAGAATTCTCTTTTCTTACTTTGTTTCGGAAACTGTTTTATGTTTTTCTTTTTTTATACATTTTTTTTTTACTCCTTTTATATTTAAATGTTTTAAACATTTTTTTCCCAAATGTATTTTTTTTCTCCCCTTAAGAATTAAAAAAACTGTCTGTACACAATATTTAATAGTTTAAACAGATTTTTTCCTAAAACAGTGTCCGCAAATTGAATAGCATCTTGCTTGTTTTGTACAACACAAGAAAAAATATAAACCTATTGTGTATGAAAATATACGATAATGGAAAATAAAATGAATCTTAATTTGTTTTGGAAAATGTTAATTTTTACTCCATTTATTTTGTTAATATTTTAAACAAATTTTTCTTAATGTATAAATGTTTAAATTAAATTTAAATTAAACACATTTTTCCCAAATGTAAATCTTTTTTCCCCTAAAATAGTGTCCAGAAATGAAATAGCACCTCGCCTGTTTTGTACAATGCAAGAAAAAAATATAAACCTATTGTGTATGAAAAAAATAATAATAATAATGAAAAATTATGTAAATCTTACTTTGTTTTGAAAACTTTTTACTCCTTTTTCTTATTTTAACTCTAAGTTTTTATTGTCTATTATTTTATAGTGTGTGTTGAATTATTTTTTAAATGTTGTCAGTTTTTAGATTGTTGTTTTTGTGTGGACCCCAGCATGAGTAGCGCCCACTTTGAGAAAAATAATTAAGAATAACAGTTTCAGGAAATACAGATGCATCTTAGATTATGGGTAAAGAATTGGAATATGTTGTTGATACAGCTGGCTGGAAGAGTCTTTAAAGATTCTGGAAACACCTTCAAAACTGAGTATTTACCAACTTTCTAGGTTTTTCAAAGATCATTGGAGATTTATCGTTCTGCAAAAAGCAGCTCCAGATGTTCAGCTCTGTGATTTGAATGTTACAATAATTGAATGCAGTGATAACACACGACAAACTGGGGAGAGATGTCGTATTTCTATGTTCCACAGCTGGTACTTTACGCTCAGAGTTCAGTAATCCATCACAGACAAGAACGTCCACGTCTACTTGTGTCGTTGTGAAAGATTCATGACAGTTTCATGCAGAGCAGACCTTTCAAATCAATCCGCAGTAAATCCCCATGGATGGAATAATATTCTAACTTTGAACAGGAAACTAAATGTTCCCAGTGATGGATTATCTGAGCGAAGCTGTCTGCCAGTTTCTTCTCAAACTGCACAGAAACAAACTGCAATGTAAAGTCTAGAAACCAAACGGTCAGCAGGTCTGCGTGTGTTTAATGAGCAGTAAACATCCGAACACACACAAACACTGGAGCGCTTCTCCAGGCCCGACGAGCTCTCAGTGGAAACACAAAGAAAACACACAGAGCAAACCAAAGGAAGAAAACAAATTCAGTGTATGATGCAAAAACAGGCACAGCAGATCACTAACCTTTGACCTTTTCACCCTCAGTTACAGTCCAAGGCCACCACTAGCAGGTCTGTACACTACATGTATTTACAAACAGTATGAGGGCTTGACAGCAGTTTGCAGAAGAAGGTTGTCAGCGTAGACATATAGACATAGACGCCGCACTGACTGTGTCAGCCTGTTGCAGTAATGCGTCAGCGGCGCCACCATATTGGAGACCGCAAGACCAGCCTGTAAACAAATGACAGTAAACAGAGGAGCTGGATAAAAAGCTCTATAATGTTTATATCTCTCAACCAATTGCGATGAGTCGTTTCTATATTCATGGGTTTATGATCTACGTGCTGTAGAGGAAAAAAATTTGTCTTCATTTAATTATAATCTCAATATTCAGGCTATAATCACAGCTGGACACTCAGCAGAGTCGTGTGTGTTTGGCTAACATGAACTAAATTACCTGTAATGAGTGATTTTAAAAACTCACATTTGTCTGCATGGATTTGACTTATTTTCCTTTGGTTAAATACTTGTGGTTACATCTCTTTATAATATAAAATAATTTAAAATGGAAGTAGACAACTTTTCAGCTAGCCAGCAAATGCTGTTCGCTTATCAACTTCTTTATCATCACAGAAAATAGTAACTTTCACCACAGCTCATTTTAGAAAAGACACTGCAGGAAAACATGTTGTTTATTGAGATCACTGCTTCCCAAACTACGGTGTGTGGCCCTGGTGGTAACCAAGTTTCCAGAAAAATCTCCAAAATATATATACATTCAAAAAATAATCAATTTATCAAATGAAAATACTGAAATGTAATTTAAAATAAGATTTGCCTTTCCTGTATTATTTTGGTATTGATACCGGTAATGTTCATGAATGTAGCGCGCGCATACGTCTGTGTTTAGTTGCCAGTTAAGCTTTGATGGCAAGATAGTTAAGTGGAGGTAAAATAAATGTGATTAGGTGATAGTTATTATCCTATATGTCCTGTAATGTATAATAAACCCGCCTCCTATGTGAACTGTCCTTGGCTGAATAGGAAGGGCCTGCGCTACTGTGTATTAATCTCTGGCGTAGTTATGGTACTTAGAGAGACTTATTTGATGTTTTATTTTATTCTATTTAATGAGGTTATACTTGGTGTAAAAAATGAGAATCACTGGCTTAGTTTATTAAACAGACAGCAGATCATAGATGTTTCTGATGATTCTGGCTGCCAGCAATTAGCTATAGCTAACATAGCTAGCGTGCTAACGTAGCTAGCGTGCTAATGTTGGCAAGCTTTTCATTTTCTTGTACCTGGGTGTAGATGGGAACAAACTAATTGCACATTATATAACATGAACAAAAAATAAGTTTTCTTGTGATGGCCTTTCTAAAATAAGCTGTGGTAAAAGTTAATATAATTCTGTTATGATCAATCAGTTGATAAGCAGACAGTGGTAGCTTGCTAGTTAGCTAGCGCGCTAGCAAGTTAAAAGTTGTCTACTTCTAGGGGTGGGGGAAAATCAATACAGCAAAGTACTGCGATATTTTGTGTGGCAATATCGTACTGTCACATAGTGTCAAGTATTGATTTTCTATTATAAAAATTAATAATATGACAAATAAAACTTGATTTGTCCAATAGATAAATTTTGCAGCAAAAACTTTTGTAATCAGTTAAACAGCAAAAAAGGAAATAAATCGTGCCATATTTTATCACGACACTCACCTTTCGCAACATATTTAAAATTATAATAATAAGTATTGTGATAATATCATATCATGGGCCCTCTGGTGATTTTCACCCCTATCTACTTCCACATTAATATATATTATATTATAAAGGGATGTCTCCGTAATTATTCAACCAAGGAAAATAAGTCAAATCCATGTCTGACAAATGAGTTTTTAAATTTCCAATTGACAATTAATTATTTATCACCAGGTAAGTAATTCAGTTCATGTAAGCCTAACACAGACTCTTTTACTGAGCGTCCAGCAGTGATTATAGCCTAAAGATAGAGATTAAAATTGACTGCAAACAAGTGATACTCAACTTACACCTGTGGGCCAGATAGGGTGCCAGGTGGCCCCCCAACCATTTTCTAATTCACAATGAAAATAATTCTGTTGTAGTTTTACTGTAAATAAGGCTCCAGGGTGTGTAATAAACATCAGAACGGAGCTTGTTTATCAAAGAAAGTGCCAAGGAAGGATTCCCCGGACCCCCGACAGAGGCCTGGGCCTCAAATCCTAGAAATGCCCCTGATCTATGCAGGGCTGCTGTGACTGGCCCCTGGCCTAAGGTCATTTTTTCAAAAGTGGCCCTCAAGCAAAGCAAGTTGAGTATCCCTGTCATAAACCCATAAACATAAAAACAACTCATTGCAATTGGTTAATAAATATTAAAGTTATAGAGCTTTTTATCCTCTTCTGTTTACTGACATTTGTTTACAGGCTGGTCTTGCCTTCTACAATATGGCATCGCCGCTGACGTACAATCCAGCAGCCAATGAGGCATCTATGTTACTATATCTGTGGCTGCCAGTGTGTCTGACCGACAGCTTTTACAGATAACATCATGATTTTCCTGCGATGACATCAGTTCTGGAGGAAATGCCTCAGCATTTGGTAAATCTTAAAATCAATTTCTACAAATATTGGTGTCAATCAAAAATCAAAGTGAAGCAAACACACTGACATGCCTTCTCTCAGTGCGACTGTGAACCAACAGTAAGGAGCCGCCGCAGAGGAACGGCTGGCGTTTGGTCTCTGACATCATGTCCCGTCTCAAAACACACCTGGACCCATGAACACGGATCAACATGCACATGACCCAGACGCTACCATGAAATGAAAATCTGAGTGCCAAAATATCTTAAATAACAAAATATATATAATATATACACTTTCATTGAGAAAAAAAAAGATGATGCACATGAGACACCATCGTACACACACTGAACACCAGCCAAGAGCTGTTTGAGGAAACAGTACAAAACAAACTGAATGTCGAGGAAGCGAACGTTCGTTTGAAAGAAAATACACATCTGTACATACATACCTGTGTGTTTGAGTGTGTCTGTGTGTAATGTGTGTGTGTGTGTGTGTGTGTGTGTGTGTGTGTGTGTGTGTGTGTGTGTGTGTGTGTGTGGTTGTGTAAATCTACTGAATACTGCTGAGAACAAAGCATGATGGGTGGGAATGTCCGGACTGTGAGATGGTGGTGTTACCCTGCAGGTCTCAGATCAGTGGGAGCGTCTCACACACACTGACTGACTGACTGCTGGCTTCATGTGTCCTGCCTCCTGCTGCACAACATCACTGCTGAGCCGTCAGGGGCTTTACTGGAGGGACAGAGAGGACATCAATGTTACACCAACTCATTACGACACATGACTAATGAGCTGTGAATGAAAGGGAGATTCCTGTTTATTAAATGGTAACGAAATCCACCTAACAGCACCTCTAAAGCTCAGTAATTAAAGGGTGAGCTCAGTATTTAACATGTTTTGTGTCTAAGTGACTAATGGGAACATCCATTTTTGGAGTTTGTTCAGGATTGAGTGAGAGCTGTCTGGGGTTAAGATGGAGTCAGGTACTTTATGTTTTTGTCCTTGCTTTGGTTACTGAGGTTTCTTTGTGCAACAAACTTTAAGCAATTCCTTAAGTACAAGTGCAAGATAAGGAGAAATCTTAAATCCTGAATTAAAAATATTAAGGAAAGCTTCAGGAGAAGACTTGAGGGTGTTTTGTGTAACCGTTTCTTTTTTTTTTTTTTTTGAGGAAACCTTACACAGACTTTAAGGAAAATCTTAATTTAAGGTGTTTTGTGTGACTGGCCCTAAGTTGAAAAATACAGAACTTACCCTTTTACACATTATATCAGTTGAGGTGCTGGTAAGTAGATTTTGTTATATTTGGACAGAGCGAGGCTAGCTGTCCCCCTGTTTCCAGTCTTTGTGCTAAGCTAACAGGGTGCTGGCGGTAGCTTCATATGTAGTGTACAGACACAAGGGTGGTCTCAATCTTGTCATCTAACTCTCAACATGACATAAATAAGCTAATTTCCAAAAATGTTGAACTGAATTTGAAAATTCTTGACTTTGGCACCCCCCAGTGGAATAAATATTGCCACTACACCTAAAAAACCCCAAAACAAAACACACAATAAAAAACAAACCTACAATAATTATTGTGATGTCGCATTTTCATAACATTATGTCATCAGAATAATTTGAAACACAAACACTTTTCTGTTGAATGCTCCCCGTTTTTATATAAGCACAATGAAACACAGTACTGCATGTAATGTTACGATGCACAACAACGAAACTGTGGCTGAAAAGTGATTTAAAACCATCAACAGTCTCATACTAAATCTGCTAACACTAATAACAGCCATAACCGACCAGCAAACAGCATTAAAAACACGGGAGAATCTCTTAAAGTCTTAAACACTTTTTATCTGTTTATATCACATCCAGACATCCTCATATCATCAGATACGTTTTCTGTATGATAGCTGCTGCTGTAGGTTTATTTATAACTGTTAAATAATTGATGGAAAAAGCCACGACTATTACCCCACATAAACATTACATATCCAAATTTAAAACAGCGTCTGTGAAGTTACTGTGAACAGGATGTCCAACTCTGCGTTTCCTGACTTGCATCAGTGATGATTTCTTTCTCCCTCAGGACAAACTTTAACATTTAAACTCCACAGCTAATGAACTTTAGCAGAACAAACTTCTGGCTTTGAGTCCTTTTTTAACAGTGTGATATAAAGATGTCCTATTCATCCACCCGCAGTGGTTACCTGGTCATTGGGGCCCTTTTTGTCTCCGTTGACGGCCTTTAGGAGGACAGCTTCCTCATTCTTTGTGTTGGTCTTCATCTCCACGACAATGTCATCTTTGGTGGTCTTCTCTTTGGTGCTGCTGACAGGCACAAAGGTTGACTCATGTGGAAATCGACACACAGGTGGCTGCAGAGGCACTTCTTTTAATGTAAGTTAAAATTTAACATTGGCTAAAACTCAGTACGTTCACATGCACAGTGAAGTGGAGCTACAATTACAGCTCGACTAGAACATTTAAGTGGACTACTGTCCTTGTCCCAGTATACAAGCACAGGAGGGGAATCCATTTATTGACCAAAGTATGTCCGACTCCTCTACGATAGGTGGAGATATGCCCCCTTTCAGCTTGTTAGTATTGGACCTTTTTCCTGTTGACCTATTACGTCACATATCAATCAATCTACAAATGAGTTAGCTACGGTTAGCTAGCAGCTAACTGGTACCATGGTGGAGGAGACACAGCATGAACTGTGTCTCCTTGTCCATCCAAAAAGTCACGCCTCTGGATGTAGATTTCTCCATGTTATTACCAGCTTCCTCTTCTGTTATGCATTTATTGCCATTCACCTCTGGGTCAAAGCCCAGGGTGGAAACTGTGGAGCATGGTCAGAGCGCCTCGGCCAGTTTGGGTCTGATTGACTGTATACATGCAGGAGTCACATTATCTGGGTGTGTTAGTCCCACTTTGATGAATCAGATTTAGTACAATTTCAGTCAGACTAACATGTTTACATGTATTTTAAAAGTCCTGTTTTAGTCGGACTAACACAATAAATCTATTTTTCTAATGTCATGTAAACGTACTGACTGGGTTACTCTACCCAGGTTTAGGCTTTTCTTAAGTAGGGCCCTATGATTTCCATAGTCCCTGAATTTGACCCCTCCAAAAAAAAAAAAAAGCCAGAATCCAGAGGCAGTTGATAAAAATCAGGGTTTTCCCTACCATTAGAAGCATTTTTTTCCACAGCATTTACGCCAAATGAACAGGCAACTAGATTACCACCTCGGTTTGTATGCCTCTGTGCACCAGTCAAGTTTCTCTGACAGTTTCCATCCATGTCAGTGAAAACATGGATGCTTCACACACAGAAGATCAATACAATCAGCACAGTTTCAAGATTAGAGTCACCAATTCAGTATGTCTCCCCTTCTGTTCCTAAAATATGACGCTGACCTTTGACCTTTTGGATATAAAATGTCATCACTTCATTATTTTATCCTGTTAGACATTTATGTGAAGTTTTGTCATAATTACCGTATGAACTCTCAAGTTATGGCAGAAAACATGTTTCATGAGGTCACAGTGACCTTTGAGCACCAAATTCTAATCAGTTCATTGTTGAGTTCAGGTCGACGTTTGTGCCAAATTTGAAGAAATTCCCTTAAGGAGTTCTTGAGATATCACATTCACAAGAATGGGATGGACCGACAACCCAAAAACATAATGCTTGGTGAAGGGAGCTTCATTCAGCTGTAAAGGTGACCACAAACGGAGTTACACTTCACAACGGAGTGGGAGTGCGTAGGGTCCGGTTTTGGAACGGCTCAATGAGCACAGTCAGGAGGACTCGGAATAACTTAATTACTTAAGTTAAAATCACAACAGAGCTTTGGAGAAAGAATCGAGGTGATATTTGGGCCCATATAGGATGTATTCCTTGAATTGATACCATCAAACCACCAGACCAGACACTTTCTGCAAAGCTCTGCAATACTCTTAATCATTTCACTTCTGTAATTATATTATAAAATCTAATATGAAATAAGTTTGACTAAAATGACAAAACTTTTGGCTAGATTTTCTGAAATGTTCAAATTAATTTGATGACTAAAAAAAGTCAGTCGACAGTTTCCAATGATGAAAACTGTAATAAAAGAGTTGTGTTTGTCTTTGACTAAGATAAGGCTGAAATTACTAGACTTTTAGTTAACTGAAACTTACCGTAAAAAAACACAGGTTGACTAAATATGATAAAAAACTACACAGGACTGAGACTAAAAAAAGATTAACACTACATGTAACCCAGTGCAACGCTGTGGCTCACTGATGTGCTTTAAACAGTATCTGGTCAAAATATGAGCTCTGTGGCACAAAGACATGAGATATATCAGACTTTAGATTCACAGGCTCGTTAGTCGGACCAGTGTTTTTTTGTTCTGTAGACGTCACAGACAGATTTTAGAAGAGACTGTACTCACATCTCCTGTTTCCCTGAGCGTCCACACGGGATCTTCCCCTTCTTATGCAGGAAGTAGAGCACGCTGCCGAGGATGGCCAGCAGCAGCAGACACAGTATGATCACCACTATGATCACCCCACTGCCCTCAGCTACACAAACACACACACACAGACCAGTCACATTAGTGTCAGTCCATCTAGCAGAACAACTCACCTGCTACTTTGACAGCAGTGAAGCTAAAGGACATTTACAGCCACAAAAGAAGAAATGTTCCTGCTTTTAGCCTCAACACGAGCAAATTATTTTTGCCTGAGCATATAGATTCTGCACAAAGGCCTGAGGGGGAACACTGCATCCTGTATATCTTATAAGGGGCACTGTATTAGTTGTACACATAGAGGTCAGTTCACTAGTCTTATGGAGAGCTACTCTGTCTGTGAAAACTGATGCAACTGTTGCATAATGTCTTCTGTGATCTCTGGAGGAGCTTTGTCAAGTCTTGGAAAAGGACCCCAGCCAAAAGGAAATAAGGCCTGGTCCACACGTACGCAGATAACAAGGGTTTTCCCTCCTTCGTTAAAAAGTTAAAAGTTGCCTCATTTGCGGCGCCTCACAAAGGAGACAAGCATCGCACGCTCTGACATTTAAAGCCAAAAACTCACTGTCTGTCACATCAACCCTAAAAACAAAATTCCTGTAAATCGTCACCCTGGACGCAGCTTTACAAAAGGTCAGTTTTCAGTGAGTTTGAGCAACGAAGGGTCAAAATGCTTTTAAAAAACTACTTTTTAAAATATACCCATGCTCATGTGGACTAAAAGTCTACATTTATAACAGAAAAGCCTGCGTTACAGACTGGGGTTTGATTTTTAAGTGGGGTTGTATGAAGTACCTATCCACTGTCAGTGTATTACCTGTCATAGATGTCTGTACCCCAGTTTGGAGAAACAGCAGGAGCGCTGAAACAGAAGCTAAGCAACATCCGGCTGTGGAGGTGTCAGCAGCAAAACGTGTTTTAGCCACCCAAACTAGAATCATCTGTTCCTGAGATATACACTGACTCTGATTAAGTTCCTCATACAACCCCACTTCAAAAAATCCAAACTATCCCTTTAAGGGGAGATCAGAACAAAAAGATCCTATAGGTTATATCATGGGAGGTGTAGGACGCAGTTTTTCTGCAGCTTACTAGAGACTAAAATTCAGAACGCTTCACGCTTTGCTTTTTTTTAGTCTGTCTCTTACAAGTCCCCCGACTTTATGGCAGTGCGGCGCTGAATGACTCGAGCACCCTTTTAAAATCGAGGATAAGGAAACATCTGCTCCATACCTACACATTTCATTATTTAAACTTTTGTTTCCTTAAGTGGCTTATTTAACAAAGCCAATTTCCTCAAGCATGAGAAATAATTAGCTGTGCGTGAAATTATTTCGATTACATTTCAGTGTTATTAAAGCGGCAGGACTGCAGAGAAATGTCATTTATTTTGCGCAGCATCTGTGACCCATTCTTTAAGAACTGACTTTACATTATCCACCCAGAGTGAAAAGCTTTTTATTCCCCTTTTTCTTTTCAAAAACAAAGAGGCTTCACTTTATATTCACACATTAATTCAGTTTGTGTGAGAGGAGAGGAGTAGGAGAAAATATTAACTAACACTCCAAAGAAAACAAAGCATTGTTTTCCATGCTATTAGAGTTATTTAAATCCTGTCTAACACTCCTATAAGGACTGAGGATGTATCTGGTATGTAGTATCTAGTTTTATTTGGGGACCTCATGTGACTTAGAAATGACCCCCCCATGTCAGTGAAAACATGGATGCTTCACACACATAAGATCTATACAATCAGCACAGTTTCAAGATTAGAGTCACCAATTCAGTATCTGACCAAATGTCTCCCCTTCTGTTCCTGAGATATGACGTTGAATAGAATCAGATAGGATCAGAGAAGTATTTTATGCATAACATTATGATGTCACAGTGAAGTTGACCTTTGACCTTTTGGATATAAAATGTCATCACATCATCATTTTATCCTGTTGGACATTTGTGTGAAATTTTGTCATAATTAGCATATGAAACCAAACATTTTTATGAGGTCACAGTGACCTTTGACCATCAAATTCTTATCAGTTTATCGTCAAGTCCAAGCAAACATTCATGGCAAATTTGAAGAAATTCCCTTAAGGCATTCTTGAAATACCAAGTTCACAAGAATGACACAGATGAGATCACATTGACCTTGACCTTTGACCTGTGACCACCAAAAAACTAATCAATTCATCCTTGAGTCCAAGTGGACACCACATATAAAGAAATATGGTAGGTAATTTGCAATGGAATTTGTACTTGACGAATTATGGACATACACAATTCCCCTAATAGTCGTGACTCGTGAACGTGAGTTGACCAGAAAGGTCATTAGTCGGCAAGATTTCATTGGTCGCTTAGTTGCAGAAAAACAAACGTGAAACTCTATCAGGAGCTGCACCTTGTCAAAATAAATCAAAACCTATATGACTGGACCTTGTGTGAATTTAATTTGAAAGGACAGACACAGGAAGTGTCCACGCTCAGCAGTCAGACAGGAGTCAGGTTAATTTCCAGGGCTGGTACCTGCGGTTATTCCACAGGCTAGTCAATAACATGTCGGGCAGGAAATCCAAAGTGTGGGATCATTTTGAGAAGGTGAAGGACGAACCCAAGGTGATATGTAAACTCATCTTCATTGGTCCACTACAAACATGAC
>NC_065508.1:30142192-30186763 GCF_006386435.1 Epinephelus moara
GTCTTTTACCAGACTCCTTGCCCTGAATACATGGCTGACATCGGCGTGCTTCACTCATGGGATAAAGTTTATTGACAATTTTAACATCTTTTGGAACTGTAAGGATCGCTTTCAGCGTGATGGGATTCATCCGAACATCACTGGATGCAGACTACTCGGGGCCAACCTACGTCATGCTTTTGGAATGCCATACCAAAACATGAATGGACAGATGAGAGCCAAGGACAGGTACAGGGCACAGAGACAGACAGCCTGCATCTCTCCCCCTTCACCTGACCCTTTGCTCCACATCACCACATAGTTTCTATGCTCCCTGTCTCTGGAACAAACTTCCAGAATATCTGAGGTTGGCTGAAACTGTCAGCTCATTTAAATCAGGGCTTAAAACATTACTATTTACTGCAGCTTACCAGTGAACTAGATATGTAACTTATTGTTAGGATAATCTGTAGCTATTGTTTTTATATTTGTCTGTCTTTTGCTTTATGTTTGCTTTTTAAATGCATTTTCTGCACTGTTCTTAACTATTTATTGTCTTGCTTTTAGCTTTTGTTTTTAATGATCTCAAACACAATTGTATTGTTCCTTTAATGTTTTATTTCAATGTATTTCTCTTGTAAAGCACATTGAATTGCCTTGTGTATGAATGGTGCTATATAAATAAAATTGCCTTGCCTTGCCTTGATGAAGGCCACAAGCTGAAACGCGTTCCAATAAAGTTGTTTTTCATACCACAAGTGTTGCTGGAGCTCTTTTGACATTTTTCAAATGACCAGAGGTCCCCAGGCGACACTCATCCTGTGCAAATAGGGCTAAAGTCATATTTGTGCATTAGTGTATCCTCCTCGACTGAATTAGTTTAGTAAGTCCATTTAATGTCAGTTTCTTAACAACAAAGAAGTGTCAGTGATGATGACAACAGACAGAATTTGTAGCAGATCAGTTTATAAAACTCATCAAACACATTTCTTTAATTCCACAGTTATGTAATCTCAGACCTGACACCATCACTGTCAGCTTTAAGCCTATTTTTGTGGATTTTCTTTGCTCTCCCTGCATCAGATTATCCAGATCAGCCCTTTGAATATGCTGAATGCACAAAAACTGAGACACAGACTGAGACGGCGTCACTCGTCATAAAACGGTGATGCAATTCATTCTTAAAGTAGATCTTCCACTCCTCGTTAAAAGTGTGTAGGAAGATTCTACTCTGAGCGACTGTGCAAGTGTTTAAACACGGTCCCTAATGACCTCGGTAAATAATTAGGGGACTTTCTGACACTGTTTAATGGTTGTGGGTGAAATGTTGTTTATTTGCCCGCTGTATTCCCCACAGGCTGGTGAAGGGTTTAATGGTGTGAAGTGACGGCTCAGAAAAAGTCAGATAATTGTCCCATGATAATAATAATAGCTCCCCTCTCTATACTTCACCACAGTTTCACCTGGTGTGTAAAACTCCACAATAAAACACAGACTGTCTGGAAACAGTCAGTAAAACCGAGACTTATTTGTGTTTGTTTAACAAATTCTGGGATATACAAATAATGTGTTTAAGACCGCAGAGCGTTCGACCCAACTATCATTATAACTGTTGGCGTGCTCGGGTTTGCTGGTGTTATGATTTTTCTCTCTGTATCAAACAGAATATTTAATATGCCCACAGGCCATCCCAAAGATCTACCAGCAAACTAAAGACAGTCCTGCTATACAGTCCCTGTATGAAACCCATGAATAATGTACACAGTCCTGCAACACATTCATTGTGACAGAGTCTACAGAAGAAACTGCGCTGAAAGGAAGGAGGCGTCTTGAAAAGACTGTAGAGCAACAAACTTACCGGGAGAGAAGGGAGCAGCTGAGGTGACTCTGGGAACTGTGAACAAGTAGAACAATATTTTAATACACACAAACACTTCTCGCAGCTGCTTCAGTGATTACAAATAGGCTCAGAAACCAACAGCTTTATGGATTACAGCAGCACAACTGTCTGGACTGCGGACTGTGGCAAAGACAGAGACACAAGGACTGAGCGCCATGGCGTGTGTGTGTGTGTGTGTGTTTGAGAGTGAAAGTGACGGAGAGAGGAGGAGAAGGTGGACTACTGCACGCAATGTTTCTGTAAGCTATTAATAGCTTCCTCAGGACACTGCTTTGTCACTTTTTTTTTTTTAAAGATATTTTTTAAGGCATTTTAGCCTTTAATCGATAGGACAGTCAAGCGTGAAAGGGGGAGAGAGGGAGTGGCATGCAGCAGAGGGCCACGGGCTGGGGTCAAACCCAGGCCGCTGCGTCAACAGCCTTGTACATGGGACACCTGCTCTACCCACTAAGCCACCGACACCCCCTTTGTCACTTTTTGACCCATCTGTCACAACCTGTGATATTTATGCCTGGGATGGTCAGCGCTTCTCATTATATCAGAGGTCGTTACAATTACTGATTTCAGACACCTACTCAACAATAAAAACGAAAAACATGAAGAGAATATATGTGAGTGGTCACCCAGTATGGACAAAAGAAAACTGTACAACCGCAATCATCCCACCAACAGTCCCTCTGTACTTTTTTTTCATTCATGCAACTGCACTGATGAAAAACTAAAATTAGGAGTATTAAGCGAAACACTTCAGATACAGCTTGTGTCCAAATGTCTTTGCTTTTACACACTTTGACATTTTAAGCAAATGTATTAGAGGCAAGCAGCACTCACGCTCATGATGGTCGTTAATAAAGCTTCAAAAGCAAAATCATTTTTAGAATCCATCACTGATACAGCCTGTGAGAGAGCAGAGGACGCTCTCCCTCCCTCATGTCATTACTTTTCAACTCACTGCAGCTCCCTCAGTGAAACAGCAATACTTGTGCAGAGTCTCAGACAAATTACTACGGGGATAATAAAGGATACATATTGTATCGTATCGTATCGTCTCGTCTCGTCAACAGAAGCTAAATATTGTACAGTCATCTCACATTGGAATAAAAACTGGAACTAAATGGGCTAAAAGATGAAAAACGATGCCCTGATGTAACAGTGGAATTTACCAAACTAGTGCTGTTTAAATGCAAATGTTTGCATGTGCAGATTTCGGAAGGTTAAAAAATAATGTTAAGTGACTATGTCAAAGCCTGAATGTGTCCCCTTCTTCATCTCATCAACCCATAGCACTCGTACAATATTACAGTGTGAATGAGGAACAAGCTCTTACTGGCTTTGACGCTGAAAGCTTTGACTTCAGTGCCCATGTCGTTGGAAGCGTTGCACAGAGCACTGATGTCTGAGGTGACTTTGACCGACACCACGCTGTGGGTCACGTGCTCGGTCGCCTTGTTCACCACCTCGTGCCAGATCTGTGGAGACACACACACACACACACACACACACACAGACTATAATTTCAGATATAGCAGATCATTACACAGCTCAAACCAGCACCTAAACATATTTGCACCACGCCTCCATATGAATGTAAAAATACTGCAGAGAGCGTTTGAATGGGCGGGGTCTCTGCCTCTCCTCATTCACCATTTACAACCCAAACATCTGTGCCTCCACAGTGTCAAGGCTTCAGTTTGACTCCACTGTGATATCTGCTCACTGCAGTAAAAACGGTGCTCTCATCATCTTCGCGTCAACTCTTCATCAGCATCACCACAAACAAGGCTGCTGTCAGCTGTACATGTACACCACATGATGAGCTAAATCTAATAACCACCTATTGTGGATCGACAGTGCTGTGAGTCAGACAGGATACCTGGCTGCCGATGATGCTCCAGGAGATGCTGGGCAGCGGATGACCCTGAACCTCACAGCTCAGGTTCACCATCCTGCCTGTCGCCTCCTCCAGCTGCACCTCCTGCTCCGCTCCCACCAGCTGAGGACCACCTAGACACACACAAACACACCATGTTGGGTTTACAACAGAGTCCGGCATGGGTTTCCTTTCTTTTTTCTCTGCACTGTGTTCGATAGATTTCTTGGCTTTTATTGGATTATTTTTCACTGACTGCTCAGTGAGCTTCCTGTTGTCATTTACCTTTTGCTGTACTTTTCTGTATAATGTTAGTTTAGTTCTTTTGTCTAGTTTTCTCCCTCTGTTATCTGTTTTTCTCCTTAGGTTGAGGGGAGGCCCGTTTGTTTCACCCTGTGGCTTCTTGACTTCTCCTGACACATTTCACATTTTTTCTTTTTCACTATTTGGACATGTCTGTGCAAATAAAAAACTAAAATAAATCAGACAGATGTCAGTGTGCAAACGCTTCACCAAAGCTGATAAAGCACCATTTTGGAGTGTGTGAATCACCACAGACCTGTGGATGAAACTAAATCGAAGAAGTTAACTACAGCGCTTGCTAAATGGGTCGACATCGTGTAAGACTCGGGTCTAAGAGACGTTCTGAAGTTGGCATGTTGCTGTCGGGGGGAACATTAGTCACACATAGAGGTACTGTATGAATCACAGAAAGCGACTACACTGGAACTTCTGAAAAGTGTAAACGCTGCTTGATTTAAGTTTTACTTGCAGCAAGTAAGAAAGCTGTTACCAGGCACTGACTCAAAGTAAACCCCCCAAAAACAGGAACACTGGCTGGAAACTGTCCAAGAAATGATATTGATTGAAAAGTTGACAAACGGTTTGAGAGTTAAAGAGAATACATTTAAAAAGTAACAGAGAAAATTTTACTTTTTTATTAGACATGACACTGAAAGAATGCCTAACTTTAAGACATGTTACTTTATATTTTTTGTATTTTATTGTATTACTTTTATGTCAATGTGTTTGTACTGTTGAGTTTATATATCTGTGAAAACTCAAAAACTTAAGTGGAAAAAAGTGCAAATGCTGTGGCATTAACCGGGCATCATGGGACATCAGTGAGTAATCCAAATGATATCAGTGACTCTGCAGAAAAGAAGACGCAGGTACAAAAACATCAAGATGGATTTGTTTCCTTCAGTTTTTATCGTATCATGTTTGTATATGCTGACTTCAGCCAAACACAAAACAAAACTATTAATATTTGAACTTTTCCTTCACCTGAAATGTCCTTTCCTCAAGAAGCTTAAGTGATGACACTAATTTCATTTAGTGTTTGATGCAGAAGACTCTAGAAAGTGTATATTATTTGGAAGCTTCCCTTGACGTCACATACAAAGACAAGTTGGTGGAGAGGCGTTGGGGTTGACTGACCTTGGACGATAATGTGCACAGAGCCACTGGTGTGCAGGGCAGGCAGGGAGGGAACGGTCACCTCACATATGTACTCTCCTGTTGTTTCATAGGAGGCGTCCTTCAGGTGCAGTGTGTTCCCCGAGCCCACCTGCTTTCCATCCTACACACACAAACACAGACAATTAGTGAATGAACAAGGTGATGTTTGACACTGAGAACAGTCAGTGGACCGGTATCAGTTACTGGTGTGGCTCTAGTAAGGACAGCAACGTCAGCTGGTGGAGCATTTATATTATCTTGACCACTACTGCAAAGACGCTCGTGATTCCAAGAGGATGAATTGTACGGAGCTCTGAAGGTGACATGAGGGAGGAAAAAATAGATGGTGGAGAAAAAAAGATGGGTGAAGAAGGGGATGATACTTTTACGTTGTCTGAAAAACTTTTGCATTCCTTTGTAAAACTTTTGGGTTCTCATGCAAAACTCAACCTCTATGGATGATGGCCGAGAATAGCAGCAGTGGTGATTAATAAATACTCTCTCAGCCATGGGTGTAGATTTCAGGAAAGTAAAGGAGGACTTTTATGTGTTGGGGAAATTAAAGACATTTACACCACAACTTGATGCAGAAAAGGCACAAATTGTTGCAAAAATCAGGTGTTTGATGCCCAAATTTTATGTGAAACAAAACCTCAGCCCCTGGCCTTGGCGTCACATTACTGGTCTCCGAGCTTTGAAACAGCTTTGCCACCGTAAACATGATAACAAACTCTGCAAACAAAGTTTTGCCTCAGTAAATGTCTGGATAGATCAGGGCGTCACAACATGAACACATTTCAGTACAAATCTGCACCCAAAGACAGATCAAGTATAATGATGAGCAAGAATTCTAATTTATCTCATCTCGTATATGGTCACATAGTTTGGTGATGTTACATAACAGCGTTTGCACTGCAGAGTGTTTCAGGGATAAAACATGAGAGGCTAAGTTTGCTAAAAAAGAAAGATGGAAAGCCCTGGTAATTGGACGTCTCCTTGATAAAAAAGCAGAATATTGAGTTATAACCGACCAGTCTGACGTGAAGAGGTCTGTTTGTTTATACTGTCGCAGCCTGGTGTCGTTTTAAGGGGATTTAATGAAGGTGAAGAGTGAGATAACGGCCGTGCGTCAGTCAGAACGGCACCAATACCCGCAAACCAGTTCCAGTTCAATAACTTGAGATCCTCACTAAGGTTTGTCAAAACTTCAAAGGGGGGGGGGGGTTGCAAGGCCGTCTTGATTTTAAGTGGTGTAGAAAAAATATACATAAATGTCAGCATCAGTGTTAATTTTGGAGACGAAAATTTTAAACAAGACAATGACGAGCTAAAAAAGGTCTTGATAATAAAAACAAAGACAAAATCTGTGCTTCATTTTTGTTGACGAGACGAGACACCAAGAAAATGTTGGTAGTGGACTATCGGATATTGAAAGTCGAGAACGGCTGTGCTTGTAATCATCATTTCGTTTTTTTAAATGAAGAAGACCGTATGTTACCAGAGTTCATCTTTGTGGATATGATCATGTACGAGGTGAGATACATCAGAATGACGGCTATCATACTCCATCTGTCTCTGGGTGCAGATTTGTGTTAATACATGTTCATGTGGTGACGCCCTGGACCATCCAGACATTTCCTGAGGTAAAGATTTCTGTTTGCAGTGCTCGTTATCACGTTTAAGGGTGGCAGAGATGTGCCAGAGCTGTGAGACCAGTAATGTGACAGACTGAGAGAGTATCTAATAATTACCGTACCCACTGATCTAGAGCATATTCACTTTTACCAAGCCGTCTGCACGAGCATGGAGACTTAAAATTTCTCAGGACAATGCTAAAGTATGTTTTTTTCTCCCCCATGTCCCCTTAAGGCCCCCGGAGAACTGTCATAACATAGGTGATACTTAATCAGGTAAAACTTTAAAGTCCTCCAGCATTTAAGGTTGAAGTCTAAATACCTTCAAAACTAATACCCCACTCGTGAACTTGGAAGCTTTTAGGTGTCTTAAAAAAGGAGGTTGCTAACAAGTGGCTAAATAAGACAACGGCACGTCATATCACCAACCCGTGCTGAACACAGCTTTACTTTGACCTAATAGGTCCCCTTTAATCTAGTCTGACGTCTAACGTACCTTGTACCAAACAGTGGATGTTTTCAGGGAGGACAGAGCGTTGCAGGTTGCAGTCAGATCTTCTCCTTTGAGCATAACCTCTGAGTCTTTAGGTACGACCACAGCTGGGTCCAAGTCTGAACACAACCAACATGGACAAATCAAGACACAGGAAATACCAGGTTTGGAGAAATGAACTCGGTGGTTACAGAAACAGGTCTTTCTATGCTCACTCGCTTTGTTTTTTGTGTTTGAGACAAGATGATTGATAAAAGTACTAGCCTCCGGAGCTGGAGTCAGAATATGTTAGCATAGCTTAGCATAAAGACTGGAGACAGCCTGGTTCACCAACATGTTATGTTATACTCATGTGCTTATGTTTTTCTGTGTGTGTGTATGCTTGTGTGGTCGTTCCTCACAGTGCACGGTGAGCTGCATTTCCCCTTTGACGTCGGTGTAGCCGTCGGAGTCCAGGGGGCGACACTGATAGATGCCGCTGTCTTTCCGTGACACTGGTGACAGCATCAACACATCGCCGCTGCTCTCCAAGTCCACATCTGGCTCCTGCGACAAATACTCTCATTTGTAAACGAAATTGGAGTTGTGATCATGTGACAGTCACGACAGAAACTGAGGTATGTTGTGAGACACATTGCATTTGAAATTAGTGTCACAGAATTTTGTCTTACAGGGCACAGTTGTGGACTTTATCATGACAGTCAGTACCTTTACATGACATCAGAGAAAATCAATTTATCGTGTTAGTCCGACTGAAATCGTACCGAAACCAATTTCTCAAAGTGGGACTAACACACCCAGATAATGTGACTCCTGCATGTATACAGTCAATCAGACCCAAACTGGCCGAGGCGCTCTGAGCATGCTCCACAGTTTCCGCCCCGGGCTTTCACTCGAAGTCCAGTAGCATTAAATGTGTAACAGAAGAAGAAGCCGGTAACAACATGGAGAAATTTACATCCAGAGCCGTGACTTTTTGGACGGACAAGGACACACAGTTCATGCTGCGTCAGTACCAGTTTGCCGTTGACTAACCGTAGCTAACGTGTTTGATGATTGTTTGGTCTGTGATGTAATAGGTCAACAGGAAAAAGGTCCAATACTAACAAGCTGAAAAGGGGCATATCTCCACCTATCGTAGAGGAGTCGGACATACTTGGGTCAATAAATGGATTCCCCTCTCGCGCTTGTATACTAGGACAAGGACAGTAGTCCAATTAAATGTCCTAGTCGAGCTGTAACTGTGCATGTAAACATACTGAGTGAAAAGATGACTGAAGTCCTTTAGTTTATTCTGCGTAAAGAGAGTTGTCAGAGGTCGATGTAGGTTAGAGAACTTTTTTTTTTTTTTTTTTTTTCACAATCCGGATCTTCTTTTATTGGCATCGGCCATCATGCTCACATTTTACTGACTCTCATGCCTGAGATCTGGAGACAGCAGCTACAAAGGCAGCCACAATTTACACTGGAGTCCATTAGGGTGAGAAACACAAGTGCTGAGATCATTTAAACAAATCCTAACTGTTTAACTATAACATCCAAACCTACTGAGAAGAAAGTCAAAATGAAAGCACACAAAAATGTCTGTTACATTGTTCAGTGTACTTGTGTACAACTATGGTGAGAAGTTTTAGTTTCACAGCTGAAAGACAAACGTTGATCTAATGAACATGAACAATTAACTGTTTGATTAATAACATTATCAGTATTCCTGTAGGTTTCATGTCGACTGGTCCATACAGCAGTATGTCTTGATGACCATAAAGAAGGGGCAGTAAAGACTGTGTAACAAAAAAACACCTGGTTTACATGCATCCAACCCTTGTGTTTTCTAGTGTGTAATGAGCCCGACACACTGACAGACCTTTGTCTGGTTAAATCAACGTCTGGCGTAGTTATTTGTTTCTGGATCTTTTACATTTTGTGAGTGAGTAAAATATTGTGACTTAGACAGAAAGTTTTAAATAAGACCTAGACTGTAAAAAACAACATAGAATTAATGCCTCATGGTTGCACTATGTCTCCGGGAACCAATCAAGTTGCAGATACAGTTTACATCCATGTCTGTGAAAACGTGGATGCTCTCAGTCAATTGAGTCTCTGATTAACCACTCAAATCTTCGACTTTCAAGCGGCAGGCTTAGCAGGGATGTACATTTTGCTATGGGACTGTCATTGTTGTCCCGTTGGCTGTGAGATTGATCACTGCAGATTACATCGGGACAGAATACACAGTTCTCAACACAACATGTTGCGATTTGAAACTGTAGGGGCGCTAAATCACAAATATATTAATTCTTCCATCCATCATGTTGCTTTAAAGACATTTTAAAGTATTTCAAAAAATTGAGTTTTTGATTAATTAAAATAATAGTCAGATTAATCACCTATGAGAATAAATAAATATTTGGGCTGCTCCTCAACCAAGAATTTTTCTCGTCGACCAACTGTCATCATCACGGTCCATCAGTCGACTAGTCTCCTGCATGTTTACGATATGAATATAATGATTAAATGATATATTTTGGTGGTTTGAGTTGAAGGTGTGAGAAAGAATAGTATCAGTAACATTGTTAACACTGTGCTACATTACAGAGAAATACAAAACCATACTAATGAACCTTCATTAATATAGGCCTATATTTTATCTACAAGTGCAGGTCACACACTGAGCGAGCCGCCTGTTAATGACGCTGTGGGCTAATGGGCATGTAGCTATTTCCATGTTTCAGATGATACGTCATGTTTGTAGTCGACCAATGAAGATGAATTACATATCACCTTGGGTTCGTCCTTCACCTTCTCACAATGATCCCACACTTTGGATTTCCTGCCCGACGTGTTATCAACAAGGTGCAGTTCCTCATGGAGTTTCAGGTTTGTTTGTTTGTTTGTTTTTCCTGCGACTAAGTGACCAATGAAATCTTGCTGACTGATGGCTGACTAACGTTTGGTCGACGATTAGGGGGCAGGCTAAATGAATATGAATGGTTAAAATCAAGCATATCTCCAACCTAAGACATGGTTATAAATACCACTAACCAATTGCCCCTGACTGCCTAGTTAGTAAAAGTTAAAACTGCAGTCAGCTGAGTGTCTGTATTGTCCACACATACAATGTATGTGTGTCTGACATGGGAATGAGTCCTACCCATGAGCCCTGTCAGCGTGGCCTCCGGTCTCAGACCCCGGCCTGGATCTGCAGGGTCAGAGCTGCACACTCATGTCTACACGGGGGCCCTGTGAGCTCTGCATATCAAAAACATTCCCAACATGTCTCCTGTGTGTCACCCATTCTCTCTCTTGGGGACTTTTAGGGTGAGAAAATGCCTCCTATTCTTACTTGTTCTCTGTTGAAAATGAAGGGCGGCGGGGGGTTGCCATCACCCTGGCAACGCAGCTCCACAGTATCCCCCTCTTTGACCAAGCCCTGGGGCGACTCCTTCCACAGCTCCACCATGGTGGTGGGGTCTGCGCACACACACACACACACACACACACACACACACACACACACACACACACACACACATACAAAATCAAATTAAGCAGGCTTATTCAGTGAGCTGCTAAAGTCACTTTACAAGGCCATTTCCATAACGCTGACAGCACAGACTGTGTTTGGCTCTGCCTGCCACAGTATCACTAATAAACTGTTTCAAACAATGGACCAGCAGACAAATAATGTGTCTGTTAAATACATGATTGACAATTACAAGATTTAAAATATGTGTTACAGCAATTTAATATCGAGACAGTTTAAAAAGAATGGTTAAAATCAAAGCAGCTGTGGCTGAAATATCCAGACTTTTAATCCCTGTTGTGGGTCAAGCTCTAAAAATAATGGACTGACATCAGGGATTTTTTTAACTTTGGAAAGTTTCCGACAAGCTTTTCTTTTTACAGGCTTTTTACAACTAAACTGAACTTCATGGGTAATAATCCACAGACCTTGTTGTGAGCAGTTTCATGTAGGGACTATTTTCTCTCCACCAAACTACATCTGCCAACCTTATGATTTGGAAGCCTGCATCTACTGTTTGCTCGCCTAGCACTACTGAGCTTGCTAATGTTACAGCCCAGCAGAGGAAGACACAAATTTGCGAATCCTCAGCTTGCAAAGGTATGACCTGCCCTACTCTCCCCATGATTGGCTAGTGCTCATTGGCTTTGTTAGGTGTAGGCAAGAGGAGTGGGGTTGGTTAGGGTAAGAATGTCAGGGTTAGCAAATCAGGGGCAGAGTAATATAGGCCATTCCTTCACTATCCTAGGATTCGCAGCTTCTGAGGAGGACGCTCTTGATGTTTACATCCAGGGCTGGAACTAGTATATTTGGCACCCAAGGCAAGAACTCCACCCAAAAAAAACCTCTTTTTTAAGGCCTTGACGCATCAAGCCGACGGTCAGCCGTCAGTCAAAGTTGGGCTGTTGGTGAGATTTTTCCGCCCTTGTTATTGTGGTCATTTCTGCACTGACAAGCATGTTGAATTGGTGTCCCCATAGCAAAGCCCGTCAGCGAATTAAATCACTTTGATTGTCAGCTCAGCGCACGAGAAGACAAACACAAATGAGGAAAGTAAACAAACAGCTGAAGTCGAGAGGGAGTGAGATGAAAACTTGTTACATAAGGTCAGATTATTTTTCTTTATCCACTGAGCTCTTTAGCAGAAATGTTTCCTGATGGTTTGTGTTATTGTCCACTGGTGGATGGTAAATATGCTCTGTCCTTTTAACACTGGCTTGTGTTGTTAATGTGCTAACTAGCTAACGAGCATCATGACGACCCTCCGGCGTCCCTTTCTGAATGAAAATTACAGACTACCACAATGTGCTTGTGTTGAGGGGTATGTCCGCGCACACAGGCACAGAACATATATGCTTGTTGACCATCGGTTTGGTGTGTTCATGTGCAACTTTTTGGCCAAGACACAGCGACAAGAGGCGAAGCAGCAGGGGGTTCTCATTGCTGCTAGTTCTACAATGTTGCTCTGGTGTGTCTGGGCCTTTAAAAGAATACTTCACCAATTTTCAACCAGCTTTGTATCAAAACAATTTGGGTAGTATGTATAAATGAACTGTGGTAAACTTCCCTCCATCTAACCAGTGCCTAGATATCCCCCCTCCCTATTCACTCACTGATGTCAACATTAAGGTGAACTGCATTGCCAGGACTAGAGGTGGTACCCCTTCTACAGATCGACCAACAGTTAGAACTAGATCTTTGAATCTCTTTTCCCTCATGTTGGTGCCCTAGGCTGCTGCCTATAGGAAGTGCCGAACCCGTTTATGTCTTGTGTGTCACGAGCATGAGCCTCTCGTCCATGGATAGATGCACACCTTCTTTTGTGCGGTGATGCTGTTAGAGGATGTAGCTCGCTAGAAAGAAAATAGTTCCTAAATCAACCTGCTCACAACAGGGTCTGTGGATTATTCTCAGTGACCAGGTCAAGATTTCTGGAAAGACACACAGCTGTTGAGTTCTTCAAATGTATTTTTGGTGCTTTGAGCAACACAAGTCGAATTCGAGCTAGTTCTATTATACTGGAGAGAAGGCAGAAATCTCTAAGGCCAATTTCTCCAGCACTCAGCACCTCACAACAAAACAATCTAGACTGATAAATAGCTCTACGGGTGAGAGAAAAATATGTATTTCTGACTTTGTAGTGAACTGTCCCTTTAAGAAGAAAGGGAATGACATAACCTCAAAGCTTTAATACTGCAGACATGGACATGAACCATGAGGAACCAGGCAGTGCCAATTTTCCTCCATAACTACAAGGCCCTTGGCTTCAGTTTGAGCTCCCTACAGAAAAGAAAGCAAAATCCATGTGTTACTAAAAACCTGAGTGCTGGCTGTAACTTCATCTGGCCCACTTGGCCTCACAGCAGAGAAAACACTGAACTGAACAAGCTGAGGTAGGGTGTCCCGAAGATGGAAAAGCTTTGCAGCAATTATTTTACCTCCATCTAGGGACTATTACTGTCAACAACTGATGTGATACAAATACCACCTATCGTCAGTAGTTGATCAGATCACTCATCATCCAGACCTATGTGACAGAAGTACAAAAAGCCTCAGCGTTAACTCACAGTGAATAGTGACGTTGATGCTGTTGGACTCCACTGTCCTGATGGCTCCGGGGACGAAGAAGCTGACCTCACAGGAGAAATGGGCATCCTTGTCCTCCTTAGCCACTTTGTACTCCAGCGTACTCTGGACAGAGTAGAAGCCGCTGGACTCCCGGGTCACCAGGATCAACACGTTCACATCTAGAGACAAGACAGTATAGATCTGTAACAATGGACCAGAGCCAATTTTCACACATCAGGGTCCCAAATATGTGATGAGAAGTGTCTTCTTCTGTCTTCTGTGTGGTCGCTCAGTGGTGGAACTGGTTATAGAAATTTGATTTGTAGACATAACTGTTGTGAGAGCAGTTACTCAAATGTCACTTGCTATGCGCCTGTGTGTTAATTCAAGCTCCTGCAGCCTTGGTGTATTTGTAGAATAATTGGGGCACTTATTCTTGATTTACTGTGGCTTGGATTGTGCCTTGTATGTAAGTCACTTTGGATTAAAGTGTCTGCCAAATGGATAAATGTAAATGTGAAGGAACACAAGGGACAAGAATAAGAGTCTTTGCAGCTCTGTGAGACCAAACATCAGCCTGCTAACATGCTTACTAGGGGTGTAACAATATCCGTATTAGTGCTGTTAGGTACGAGGCTTTCGGTTTGAATGCATTACGAACGAAACAATGCGCTGAACTATCCTAATTAGGGCATTAACGACTTTGATTTTTTTCAGGTCGACTTATCTGTCAATAAAGTCGAAGTCGAGAACATTGACACAGCGGAGGAAAGTGAAGTGTCTCCACACATGTGATGTGTGTCTGTCAAGGCCCGAACATACTCGGGCGGAACGTATGCGGAACGGACTCTGCGGAGGTCCGCGCGGACTCAAAGCGGACGTCCGCAAGCCCTGTGCGTGCAAAGCTCAGATTTTACGACCGTGCGGACTCCGCTCCGCGCACCAGTGACTGCTCAGCATTTATTTTTCACATCGCGGGGATTTTTCACGGACATTTTTACAGGAAACTACAACGTGGAAGTGCACTCGACTATGAAAGCCTGAATGACTGGAGTCTGCTCCGCTTATAGTACGCCCGAGTATGTTCAAGGATAAAGTATCAGTGTAAGCCAATCAGAGGCAGCGATTGCATTCCGTACACAAGCACACAGAGAGAGAGGGAAAAAACACACGACTTGTCGACTCCTCCCGGGGGGTGTCGACTTGTGCCACTGACGTCGACACATCGACAAATCAACATTTCTGTTAATGCCCTAATTCTAATACATTCGGATAACAATATATACAGCTTAAACTGTGTTTAATATGATGTTCTCAACAAGGTAGTTACACTGGGAGGCAGCTATGCTAAGCTAGCTCCTTAAGATGGTTAGTAAGATGGCAGTGGCCGATGTTTTTCTGTTGTGTCACATCAGTTTTGCTAAAAGTAGGGCCCCAGACTTATGGTCGCAAACTTAGGTTAATGAGCTGTTACAAGAAGAAACAATGACTGTTTGGCAATGGTGCTCTGTGATGTCACTGTTGTGTGATTGGCGTCCCAATAAAATGTGTTCCTTCCCCAGGGATGAAAGGACACAGTAAACCCATTGTTGTTGCATCAGAGGATGCACCTTATTGTTTCTCTGATAATGCGACACTCAGTGTGTTTACATGAAGCTTGAGAAAATTGAATTATTGGTTTAGTCCGACTGAAACCGGACTTTTAAATGCATGTACACAGCTTAGTCCGACTGAAATTGGACTATCCGTGGCTCGACTAACACACCCAGATAATTCTATTGAAAATTGAACTACTGCTGCATCTATCCACTTAGTCCGACTGGAGTCGGACTCGGCGTTCAGTGCATGCACCGCTTTTTCTTTTGCGGGCTTTCACCAGGAAGAAGACGGAGATGACGTAGCAGCAGTGTAGTAACTCCCGGAAAAACAAACAAACAAACACCATGCCGACCGAGAAGCAGGAGACGCACTTCTGGATGGACGAGGAAAATACATTAATGCTCCGCCATCTTCATTTGTCGTTAGCTTCCTCTTCGGGTCAACTGGAACTAGTTCAATACGTACTATATTAAAAAGGACACAGCGCAGCCTATCGAGCTGGAGTCAGACGGACTTGGTCAGAAATTCGATTTTCTCTCCTGCATGTATACTCAGACAAGACAAGAAGTCTGACTTGACTGATTAGCCGAGCTATTAGCTTAGCTCGACTAGTGCATGCATGTAAATGTACTGACTGTGACCAACAGATCCCGGTTAAAATCAGGAGGAGAGCTAGGCAACTCTGTGGTGTTACAGGCAGACCCTCTGAGACACACACAATGGTCCATCTACTGTTTGCACTTACGTCCAGGTGCCGACATCAGCGGCATGCTGTTCCTGTACCAGGTGATGTTGGGTTTAGGAAAGCCGTTCCGAGCTTCACATGATGCGACCTGGATGGAGAGTCACAGATGACAAATCTTTTATTATCTTGAAGTTCAGCAGTCTACAAATACTCCAGAAAGACAGAGATTTTATTATCTGATGTATATTTAACAAGTTAATCCTAAAGACAACAGTGTCTACGATTAGGTGGACCCACCTTAGATGGCACCTCATTGGTCACAGATATCCCAGTAAGGACACCCTCCATCACTGGAGCCTCTGGAGGAGCTGAATCCGGAAAATAATCATTTCATCATGAAACATTAAGAATTTACAACAAGCTGTTCTGTCTACGACTGAGAAAATGTTTTCTGAGTTTCCTTACCAAACACCCTGAGGTGGGTCTTGCCTTCAGCGTTCCCGGCGGCCAGCCCGTTAACCTGGCAGAAGAATTCCCTCTCGTCATAGAGCTGGACATCTTGGATGATGAGTTGAGTTCCCTGCTGGTCTGAAGTCACCTCGATGCGTCCGGTGTAGTCCGTGTTGTTGTCCACCATCTGCTGACTGCCATCACCGTAGAAGATCCGCATCCGGGAGCTGTTGCCCACAGATTTCTGCACAAGGACACGCAGTCAGGACACAATTTTACTTGACTCTGACATCTTGGATAGACAGTAGTTCAAGGTTAAATCACTGGAAACCTTTTGGTTGTGTATTTGGTAGATACTGTCGAGCTTTGTGTGCAGGTATGATGCATAAAACAGCTGCTAATTATCAAACTAACTTCAGCCTGGTGTCCGATGGGCAGAGCAGCGATAATTTTTGCCTCTTAGATCCACACGACTGGAGCCGTGTTTATATTAAAGTCATAATTGGTAACATTTTTATCCTGACAGTAGTACATGAGGCACTTAATCTGTGAAAAAATCATGCTCCTCTGTCTCCTCATGGTGCTTCAAATTAAAGGTGCTGTATGTAAGAATGTGGCCAAATGTACTGGGGACACTGCTAATGCTGCTTGCCATGCTGCTGTAGCTCAGTCGTAACTGTAACTGATGCTGAGACTCTACTGACTGTATGACTGGTAGACGGCGGTGGGTGGCGCAACAGGCCAAAACACAAATTCAAAACATAAACATGATTTGCAGACTGCAAAAAAATTTTTTAGATGAAAATATTCTGGCTGTACTATTGTTGTCGGTGAGATCAGTATGTTATATGAACATTATTCCTTAGTCTCTGTGACATATTAGGAGGATTTTATGACTATTTGCTTTAAATTTCTTACATATAGCTCCTTTAAGTTTCTAAGCAGTGAATCATGTCAATTACTGCACATGAACTGTGGTCAAACTGTCGAACTAGGCAGCGCTGATCAAATATGAATCAAGATTCTGTTATTGCATTGCCTATTTCTCACTTAAAATGTTTTCAGAAACATGTTTCAGTGTACTCAGTAGCTTTAAAGTTTGCTCCGGGCCGGTGGGCGGTGTTTTGTTTCAGCTCGGCTGTTTTCAACATGGCGGCCAGGTCAAAAACAACCTCACTGTACAGCCTACTATAACAATAAAATATGTTTCTGAAAACATTTTTAGTGACTAGTTTGACAGTTTGACTGCAGTTAATGTGCCATGATTAACAGCTGGTTCACATTCAACCTCAGAACGTTGTGCAGCATTTTGCTACGATTTCCAGGTTGAACAACATGTTTCTTTAAGACCATATGAAACGGTGTGCAACAGGCTCTGAGGTTTGTCAGAGGTGTTATCCAATCAGCAGCAATATCTATATAAATAAAAATCTAGTAGATCTCTCGTACTTATTGTACGTACTTTTTTTTTTAAATTTCACACTTGTTTTGGAAATGTAAACAGATGTATGCCACGCCCATAAAGCCGCTTTGAACTGAATTAAATGAAACCACACAGTTCTAATAGGGAGTGCGCCTGTGTAACAAAACAGCGTGTTCGACGCACCACAGTTTTTGTTTAGAATGACCTGTGATTGACTTTAGATTTTCTAAAGTCTGAAACAGAGCCAAGTGGAGGTGCAGAGGTGTCGTGTTCTTTCAGATCACTTGAATAACAATACACTCAAAATTTATAGTGGGATTTTGCCCATGAAGAGAAAATTAAACTGAATTACCACTGCTTTAAGTGATCTTTTGAAATGACGCAAAAAAGAAATGTGAATCAGATGTGTTTCCATCAACTGGTTTGGAGTACATAAATTAGGCTCTGCAAAGCATACTTTCATCAGAAGTTTGGGGTATAAGCTACGCTTTACACATGACTGTGATCCACTACTAAACAGTAGAAGAAGAGTAGAAGAAGTAGAGGATGCAAACTGGAAACAAAACAAGTCACCTTGGACATCTAACACAGCTACGGAAGAAATTGAGAAAAATGTCTTTAGAAATTTCTTTAATCTAAATAAGTACTAATCGTTCTTTCAAGTCAGCTTCTGTCGGCCATGTTTCACGCTGTCCAGAGATGAAGACAAATTAATGTTAATGATTCTAATGCAAGGGAATACACCAACAGAGGTCAATGTTCGCTAGGTCAGAATTTATGCACAAACCACCTCAAGCGAGCGTAAAAACTAGAGGTCGATCGATTCATCGGTTTGGCCAATTGATCGGCGCAGATAGGACTGCATATAAACTGTCGTTAATAGGGCTCAAAAGGGCACGTGACTTCGCAATGCATTGTGTGTAACCAGCGCCATTTTTACAGGCAAATTGTTTTGTTTACATTGCGTTGCGCTGGGAGAGAGACGTGAAGTGAGAGATTTAAATGGACTGGGCAAAGGAAAAGTGTGTCGGACGGTACCGAGACAAGCTGGACCCTGTTCCAAAGGCTCGGTACCTTGACAAAATCCAGAAAATAGGTGGAGTGGATTCGTATGAGCACGGAGACTGGACTCGGGATTTAAAAGCCCTGCCACCGTTGACTGAAGCTGAGCTTGTCCTCTATCTCGTCAACAGTATAAGTTATTATACCGGCGACGAATTTAGGAATGCCAAATCTTTAAGGGCTCATGGGCAAGCAAACTTTGGGTGGGTGCAGGACCTCCGAATTTTACGCCTTAAAGAGAAGACTGTCGTCATTTCAGAGGTTACAAGCCTCACTGTGTCCCACCTCCGTGTGGTGCTGCCTGTTTGCTTGCTCAGGTTTTGACTAACATATCTTGGTGTCTGCTGGACCAATTTATTTCAAACAAAAAATATTTTGAAGCATGAAATCCACTCTGCATTTATGTGGTAAATATGTATGGGCTTCTCGGTTATTTATTTCAGAATTAGGGCATTTTCACACCATAAATCTCTAACTCTCCATCGTCATACATGGGTTGGCACAACATGGAGTTTATCTTTATTTTTTAACTTTCACTTCTTAACCACAATTTAGGACAAGTTTACTCCTGTGGAGACAACTGAGAAACAGTGTTTTTAGTGACATCAAGATGTGTACTTTTTTTTTTCTTTTTTTAAAAACGGGATTAAAAGTCCTGAATGCACAGCTGTGTTAGATTTGTCCCTAGTTCTATTTCAGTTTTTGCTATCAAGATATATCACATTATATAGCCCATCAATCTTCTTCTTCTTCTTCTTCTCTGATTGTGGCAGTTAATGACACAGCAAGTCTGCACCATTTTCAAATGATATAGTTACTTTTAAAATGCTAAAACAACAACAACAGAACACAAGCGTAGCGTCGCGAAACGTAAACAACTTTCCAATTGCCCGCAAAGCCCACAATGCATTGCGGTTTTTCCACTTCCTCTACGTCACCCTTTTGAGCCCTATGGCGGACTGAGGCTCCGATAGTGGCCGACAGCTGTAACCTCCACTTTGCACATTTGATGAAGTTTTGCTGAATTTAGCCGTTTCAATACAGCTTTTCCAATGCAAAACTTAAAGAAAAAAAAAAAAAAAACAGTATAAAAATAGGTTTATGGTTTACGGTCTGTGTCTGATTGCACCATCCGTCTCTACTTCTCCCAACTTCTACAATCTCAGAAGGGTTTTCTTCCCCAGACGTTCTCGCGTGCTGCTCGGATTCATTTCTGCAAAGCAAACAAAGCTGCTGAGCTGAATCAGACAGATATTTATTTTCTGTCCACTCTGCCTGCCAGTCACTAACTCACCTGTCACTCACAGTCATACCAGCAGCTGCCCTTGTCATGGTGCTGAGCCGAGCCCGACAACAGTGGGTTTCACTCTGACCAGACACATTCTAGTTCCTGCAGTTCTATTATTTACTCCATCCTATCGGCACAAAAAATCTATAGTCCTGGTTGTGTTGCAAAGTTGTGTAGCCCAGCATGGGCTCTGATCCATATCACCTGCTGACCGTGGGTCAAAGCTGCCAAACAGGAAGTGAGAGCTTCCAATGGGTTTAATGGTAGAGGGACTATACCATTTTGTGGTAACAGATAAGGAACAAATAGCTTTTGTTTACTTTTTACATTATGAAGAAATAACATTGTTTGCTAGCTTGATGCTAATGGCAGTACTCAGAGGGTTGATAGAGTGCCTCTGCTGTTTCACACCATAATTTTTCCCTTTTACTCTGTGTGGTAACGTCATTAGAGCAAATATCTAAAACCCTGGGCTGTTGTTGTCGTACAGTTTCCACAGCAGCAGACCGCTCTGTGTTCCTATTGGTCAAAGTGACGGCTGTGACAGAAGCAGTCGTGAACAACAAAAAGAAAATCAAACGTGCTAGATTTTCTGTTGGAACATCATGAGGTGTCCCAGACGTGGCGTCGGTTGTCGTCTGCTATGACACACTACATGAGATGAAACGATGGATTATCGTGTATGACACTCATTGTTGTGCACTATCCATGCCAACAATGTACATCGCTGCATCGGGCTCAAATCAGGCTGATATTGTGTAGTGTGTACCAGGCATAACAGAAAGTATAAAAATAAGAAGTATGCAAAAAAATATATAAAGATTACAGATATGTGCATTATGC
This sequence comes from Epinephelus moara, assembly GCF_006386435.1. Lineage (NCBI taxonomy): Eukaryota > Metazoa > Chordata > Actinopteri > Perciformes > Serranidae > Epinephelus > Epinephelus moara. The sequence continues at coordinate 30,162,971 of NC_065508.1, forward strand.
TACAATATTTAACACTAGTATGAAAAGTATTTTGAAAATACAAAAAATATGCATATTATGCTACGTATGCAGATTGTAAGAACCTAAAATGATGTGCATTTTGCTAAAATGTATGAAAAGTTTTTATAAATATAAAATTGTGTATTTGATACAACTGTTCACCCTTGCTCTGTCATTATGACCCATAATTAGTAAGTTAATAAAATCAAAAATAAAATAAAATCTATTTTTTCCAGAGCATAACAAGCATCCAGGTTTATGTGAAATTTTTTTTTAAATATTTTTATTTTTTATTTTTGTGTCACTTCATTTTGTCCTTCATAACAGATTTTTTTATAGGTGCTTTATCCTCTTGTTTTATTTAATTTGACAATTTATATTTGTTCTGATTTGTTGTCCACTGAAAAGAAAAATCCGGACACACTAATTTGATTTAAAAGTGAAATAAAAGTCTGACGCTACAACTAGAAACAGATCTTGGGGCCCCTGAATATGACTGAAATTACTGGCTTTAAGGGGGCAGCCCTGCTCCACACATGTGCGGTTGGATAGTTCCTGACAGGCAGTGTCAGTTTTCGAAGCGGGTCCAGCACTACTCACCACAAACCACTGGATCATGACAAAGCTGGGCTCGTTGTTGGCGTCAGTGAAGCTGTACTGGCAGGGGATCTGAGCCGAGTCACCCAGGTACACCTCAACACTCTCATGCATAGTCAGCTCCACCTTGGCCCACGCTGAAAAACACACAGACAGACATGCACATAAATCAGCGTCATGCTTCCTGCAGGTACTGCGCCACAGCCTCATTATTATTCATGACCCAATTAAAGCTATAAAACAGTATTAAAATCAACATTAAAATATGACACTTCACTGTGACCGTGTTCTCCGTTATCTACACCGAATTCTAATTTTGACCCTGAACCCTAATGTAATTCTACACTGCATTGTGTTTGGCAGATGACTGACAGTCTTCTCAGGCCAACCTGGAGCCAGTCTGCCATGTTAGCAGAACAAAGAAGAAAAGGCTTCTTGTCCACATGGCATAATTTTCATCTCCCTTCTGCCTGGCTGACTGTAACCACAAAACCACATCTTGGCCAGAAAACCAGTTCCCCAGGCATCATCGAGAGAATGCAGGCATGAGAAGGCCAGCCAGTTTGACACTGGGCTGTTGACTCAGAGAGCCAACTGCTTTTTCAGCCATTTTGGACTTGGCTGCGGTTAACTGGGGGGGCAGCTCACACAGTGACAAAGAAGAACAAGATGGCACAGCAAGTCTGTTTTCTCAGTTTAATCTGGGTTGGAGTTGTCATGTAGGATGATAAAGGATACTTCCCCTCATCTCCCTCTCACACTGTCAGGTGTCACAGCGGGATGCTAACTCGTGTTGTCATTGTCTGTTTCCCTGAACTCACACTTGTCTTGATTTTCTACATTTGTCTGCAGGATTTTTGTTCAAAATAAAGAAAAAAAATCAGAACAGAGACTGTTGCCTCCTCTGTCGATGACTTATCTCAGTATGACTGTTGTGTATCTCTTACAGTGCAACATGGGCCTGTATGTCACGTCAGTCTGTGTAATAAATAAAATTACAGCAATAATATCCGTGCATACAACTCTGTGCTGCCTGTGTGTGAGATAGAGTCACTGGTTTGTCTGAGGCGAAGTGACAGTGCAACACTGTTCTACTTGGTGGTTGCAGTCTGCTGAGTGATGTGAGACAGCACCTGGATGCAGGCGACAATGTGTTTACAAACACATCCGGCTGCAGTTCAAAGACCGAGACACACCAAGCTGACGGTCAGCTGTTGGTCAATGTTGGACCATAGGTAAGCGTTTGTTGACCTAGTTGGTGTCCCTCTTTGTCCCGTCGGCGTTTTCTTTTTAGGCCAATTTAGCATTTTCAAACAGCAACGACAGAACAGTAAGTGAATGAAATCATGAAATACATCTGATTGTCAGTTCAGCTCAGCGCAAGAGAAGAGAAACAGAAGTGAGGAAAGTAAACAAAAAGTTTAAGTCAAGAGGACGTGAAAATGAACTTGTTATATGAGGTAAGATTATTTTTCTTTATCCATTGAACTCTTTAGCAGAAACAAGAAAGTCCTCAGGTTTCCCTTTTTGAATGACAATTACAGACTACAACCCTCTGCTGGTGTGAAGAGTTATTTCCACTCACGCAGGCGCAGAACGTATGTGCTGGTTGGCCGTTGGCTGTGTTCTTCATGGTGTGTTCATGTGCAACCTTTGTTGTTGCTAGTTCACTGAAGTCAAATTGGTGTGTCTGGGCCTTAAAGCTACATCAGCTGCTATTAGCTTTAACATTCCCAGATCTCTGACCAAACTGCTGGCAAGTGTAGTTGCACTGTGGGTAATGTAGACGGCAGGTTTTGACAAAGAAGGAAAAAAATGACATGTCTGGTTCTGTTGCAACAGTTTTGATCTCTTTCCAGCAGAGTACTCTTTTAGGGTGCTTTCACACCTGCCCCGTTTGGTTCGGTTCAATCGAACTCAAGTTTGTTTGCCCCCTCAGTGCAGTTCGTTCGAGCAGGTGTGAACACAGCAATCACACAAAACAACTGGACTGAGACCTTCTTGAAGAGGTGGTCTCGGCCCTGTTACAAACGAACTCTGGTGCGGTTCGTTTGTGGTGAGAACGTGTTCTGACCTGGATCTGAACCAACTGCAGTCACATGACACATTGTTTGGGTTAAACATGAGCATGTTACAGTCCTGGAGGATTATTAATGTGCACCTCCTCCTGTACTGCCTTAATATGCACATTCAGCACATCCAATGCATCAAAACATTGTTTTCTAGTTGGAGCCGTGCCTCGTTTTCAAACTGTATGGTTTGACTAAAATGAACAATGACAGCAATATAGTCCACGATGAGCAGCGCTAAAATCAGCCTGCGTAGTTGTCCCTCCATTGTAACATTAGAAAGTGTCACATTTATCTTGCAAGTGTACTCTTCTTCAACGTTTGCTTTACTTCCTGGATTTTTCCTACATGGAAATTCTGACCAATCAAGAGCAGCTTTCTCGCACAAGGCATTTGATCTGGTCTGCTTGTAAATGCTGCCGTGAGAACACGAACCAACTCTAGGCAATTATACAACTTTGGAATAAAATTAGTCCCTGATTCAGACCAAAGGAGACAACTCTACTCAGTTACTTTCTGCCACAGAACACTAAAGGAAGAAGAGCAAGCTTTATGGTGTTAATGCAGAACTGTTCATGAATGTGGGCCAAATTTAGTTGCACTGTGCGGCTGGATTGTGAATGAAAACATAAATTTAGTGTGACAAGACACTGAGGGGCAAAAAACAAACAAACGCGGGAAATCCCAGTTTTTGTTTTGTACTGTGTCATGGTTTTCAAAAATAAAGAAAAAACCATTAATGTGGGCGAGACCTCAGTGTCCTCATATGTGTTTTCAGCGTTGGTTGAAACAGACCAAGCATGAAAAGAGCTTTAAGAGTCCAGTTGCCACCCTGCTGCCCCCATTCAGCCTTCTGCTCCCCCTACACCACCCTGTCTACAACCCCCCCACCTCAGCACCAATCATTTTCACAACTTATTTTTTTCTTTCTGTCCCTCCCTCCTCTGCCTGGGCCTATGCTCAGCCAACCATTCCTTTAAGACAACGGGCGCGCCATTGTTCCCCCACCTGGGTGGACCAGATCTTCCCTCACACACACACACACACACACACACACACACACCCCACCCACCAGCCAGCCAAAAGATGCTTTTCCACCCGTAAACTAAAGGTTAAAAACAGTTCATCATGTACTGAAGTTGTTGTTTACTGTGACTCAGCTGACGTGAGACGGCTTTGAGACAAGCAGCAGATTATGATGGAGGCTGGAGAGCAAAATATGTCACAGAAGTCAGTGTAAAAAATGTCGTGTCTCTTTGGGGCCGTGCTGCTAACTTTTCAGCTAATCCGATTAGCGCTGGGGGGTTGCTGGGGATTTGGCTCCCAAAGCCAACCTGGGACTGGTCTTATCTGTTCCTGTTGTGACTTTATGCTGCATGGACTAAAGCACAAGCACACATGACCCATGATCTATGGACCCTGACAACCAGAACTGCTGCCTGTGGTTGTGTGTGTGTGTGTGTGTGTGTGCATACATTTGTGGCTGTCTGCGGTCTGTGTCTGGATGATACAGAGCTAATTCATTCAAGAAAAAACACAGCAGAATATTTGGATATGTTGACAGGATCAGGCCTGGGACTGGACAACAAGACCTCAACTGACCGGCCTTTTGGAGGGATCAGGAAGAGAGACTTTCCCAGTTCAACAACAAACACAATTACACTTCAAACTGCAGATTACCTTCTCAACGAGAGGTAGAGCTGTTCACAAATCATTCAGTCATTGTAGTAACAGTATAACTGCGATTCAATAAACCATACTGGAGATGACAGCCATGACATGGTTAGCGCTGATGTTTTTTCTTTCCTTCCCGACATCCTTTGTGATCCAGGAACTGATTTCAGTACTGCCATCCTGCCAGTCATCACAGCAGGGCTGGGAATCATTTAAAACTAGTGCCAATATAATATATTTTGGTGCAAAATGTTTTCAATACCTTATAATATTAATTTAATTATTAAGTGAGTTGAAGGTGTGAGAAAAGAATAGTATCAGTAACATTGTTAACACTGTGCTACATTACAGAGAAATACAAAACCATACTAATGAACCTTCATTAATATAGGCCTATATTTTATCTACAAGTGCACGTCACACACTGAGCGAGCCGCCTGTTAATGACGCTGTGGGCTAATGGGCATGTAGCTACTTCCATGTTTCAGATGATACGTCATGTTTGTAGTCGACCAATGAAGATGAGTTTACATATCACCTTGGGTTCGTCCTTCACCTTCTCAAAATGATCCCACACTTTGGATTTCCTGCCCGACATGTTATTAACTAGCCTGTGGAATAACCGCAGGTACGAGCCCTGGAAATTAACCTGACTCCTGTCTGACTGCTGAGCGTGGACACTTCCTGTGTCTGTCCTTTCAAATTAAATTCACACATGATCTAGTCATATAGGTTTTGATTTATTTTAACAAGGTGCAGCTCCTAATAGAGTTCCCTTTTCCCCCCCCTGCGATTAAGCAACGAATGAAATCTTGCCGACTAATGACCTTTCTGGTCAACTAATATTTGGTGGGCTACTGGGGGGCAGCCCTACAACATAACGTTACAAACGTTAAATATGTTTTTGGCGCTGTATGAAAGAGAAAGACCTACTATTTTTGGCCATGAAGCTAACGTTAGCCATTGTGCTACTGAAACATGGGCTCCAGTTTTTCTGCGACTAAGGGACAAACAAAATCTTGCTGACTAATGACCTTTCTGGTCGACTAACGCCAGAATTCCACTGGATGCGTGTCCGTTGCGGAATGGCTGCGCTGGTTATCCGCTGCGTGCTCCGCCGTCCATCAACACCCACCGGCTGTGTTTGCTGTGCAGAGCGGTGCAGCTCCGCCGGACAGCGGAAGTCACGAGGACCCATGAGGTCTCGCGAATTCATGCATAATCGTGTGATATAACAAGATGTAGTTTCTATAAACAGAACCATAAAACCAGAGGAGTAGTAGGAAGACATCTCGGTGCACCTCCACGATTAACATCTCCTCGTCCATGGTGTCAACGGGGTGAAATGACGTCTGGAAACCTCTGACCTGTTGACTTCAGGCCTGCCTCTGCCCATTATGACGTTTTCAAGGTGTAGTGCAGGGAAATGTGATCCACCGTGAACACTGTGTATTTTATTTTGAAAATTAACCGGATGTTTTATTTTGTTTCTGTGCACAACTTCCTGCCCCCCATGATCTGCTCTGTGCTGAATTGCTGCGTTGTGCTCCGGGGTCCGGCAAAAATAGAAGTCCTGCATATTTGTTGCGGAGGGTTCCGGAGCGCGGCAGTTGTGACGGAGCCAAAACACAGCACAGCCGCACCCGGTGGAAACACACACATTGACTAGAATTGAAATGGATTGGCTCCGCTGCCATTCCAGAGCGCAGACGCAACCCACACGCATCTGGTGGAATTTGGGGGTAATGTTTGGTCAACTATTAGGGGGTAGCCCTAGTTTCAGTTCTTATTAATTTTAGCCATGCTAGCGGTGCAGTCGGAGTGGTCACTCCACCACCACTGACATTTCTACCACAACAATGGAATGCCAAGAAATTTGGTTCACATGTTTACGTCTCCCTTTAGGATGACTGTATTAACTTTGGTGAACTTTTCATTGTGATCAGGCTGCTCGTCTAATGGCTGCTGATGTTTTTTTGTTTTTTTTTAAACTTCTCTTTTTATTGAGTTATGAGTACAGACAGATAACTTAATCGTACTCATAGGATGTAATAGCCCTGTCTTTCCAGGCCTTCTGTAGGACACAGTTAAAACAGATCATGACATAAAAGTGAGTTACAGTATATAATACAGAAGCCAAAATGGACCAGTAACATAAACGTAAATACAGGTATGAACATAAGTAAAAAAAAATCCACAAAAGGAAACTGAACTTAATGTATAGAACCAGAATGTTGGAGTGTGTTTTCATGATACTCTAATCCCTTTAGGGACAAGGATAAAATAAATAAATAAATAAAAATAAACATTTAAAAAATAATAAACATTTAAAAAATAATAAAAATAATGAAACAAAAATAAATGTTTGTTTTCTAAATCACAAAACCAAACAATGGCTGCCTTATTTATGTTCACTCCTGTTTCCTTCACTTCCCTCTCCTCCTTTCCTCATATCCTTGGGCTTAGGGGTAAGAGAGCATGAGGAATTCTGATGGAACACAACCTTCCCCAAAATTAAATCCACATTTCCCATAAATGCCAACCCTTCCACAGAGCAGCCGGGATGTGGCTGCTTACACTACTTGGACACAAGACCAGTGACTCTACTTTTTCAATATAATAAAACTCTCTTCATGTTATAAAGTATTTCAGCTGACTGCAGGACAGATCTCACCTACAGTGATGAAATTAATTCTTTAGCGTGATCCTATTTGTTTAGAGTGATTACTGTGAAGTCTTTAAATTAATGTGGTAATGATCTAGGCTGTTACGCAGCACTTTTAACACCTCTGAAATGTTTATAGAGAAGGCAGAGTGTGTTAGAGGGGACACAGAGAGACTAAAGAGAGACAACCAACCAGTTTTCTGTCCTTCCATTGGAGGCAAACAGAGACAGACTCTCACAATACAAATGAGACAATGACACACATAATGAGGGGGACACTTCCAGGACAGCCTCTGCATACAGTCGCTCATTATCTGCCTCACACACAGACAATACCCTCAGATGCTAACTACAGTGGTCACCATTATTGGCTTTCCCATTCGATTAAGGCTGTCGGCTTAAGTCTGCAGTAGATCTGCAGTTCCACTGCTGATAAGAACCCAAATCACTTCTGACACAACAAACCAGCCTCATTTACTCACCCTAATCCCGCACATGCCTGCTGAGCCATGAAATGAGCCCCAATGCTTCTGAGAATATAAGAAAAAGGTCCTGTAATAAGTTATCTATAAACCCTGACGTCCACTAAACACGGCCAGCTGATTTGGAGGAGATGAGCAGAAAATAATAGAAAGATGTGGAGTAGTTTCATTTGATGTAGCCACAGGAAAAGCTTTAACGTTTTAGGATGATTTCAAAGAAGCAGAAACACCACATTCTGCATATGTAATGTCACGTTTTATTCCACATATACGTTCTAGGAAAGAAAATCAGCCTTTTTGAAGCTCCTTATGAGGAAATGTAAGAGCAGATCAGCGTTTCAGACTTTTTCAGGACCGGGTGACTCTGAATAAAAGTTGAGCGCGGACACTGAGTGTCCCCTCAGAGAGTGGAGGGTGTAAAAAGCTAGCATGTAAGTGTGGATGACAGGGAGGAGGATTTCTCAATACGCAACCGCGGTGTGGTGTCGAACACCTGGGGGACACTGTGTACTCCCTGACATCAAAGAGCACAGACACACACTCACTCAAACACACACGGTGAAAGCGTACAGCCCTACAGTGGAGATGAGAGCTCCTTGTACCACTGATGCGGCTGTGCTTTCAGAGGCAGCATCTGGCACAAATCTCTCAGCAGCCTGTTCCCTCTGTGACAGTCAGCAGCGGTGAAGGGTCCAGGATTTATTCTTTCACATATAGAGATAAGGAAGTGCTGCAAATCTCCTCAAAGGCACCACTTTATGCATCAGCGAGTCCCCCCTTTCATGCAGCAGAGCATATCACAGCTCCAGGTCGGGGCCTCGCACACAGCCCTCCATGATCACTGTTGAGGTGAAATCACTCAGGTTAAGACTGTTAGAAGTGTGTGGGGCTGATACTGACCTTTCATTTACAAGACTCTGCATTGTGCAAACTAAGCTGCAATACAATTTTCACGGTGCAGCAGTCATTTTTTTCTTTGCACTTGCACCTGTTTTGTAGTTTCCTGTTGCAATGATATGAGCTCTGCACGATACGATAATCATCTAAGACAATATCACGGTTTCACAGTGTGGTATAACACAAGTATTATCACAATGACCCTACAAGGAACGAAAACAGAAGGTAATATATTATATATATAATAAATTATCAGTTGATAATAGGACATTTTTATTATTGTGTATTATTCTGATGATGAAATTATAGCCGATAAATAGCACAGATAACACAAAGCCAGACTGCTTTCATTGACTTAACAAAGGCAGCATCTACACACCCCAACACAATAACTGGTGGTGCATCGTGCCGCCAATAGGCCAAACACAGAGAAGAATACGGAACGACAACAACTGCTGCGCGCTGACTTCAGCTGACTTGAGGGCAAAACAGTGTCGCTGATGTGGACATCTTTGACAGTTTCAGAGGAAGACAACACGACTACACCGAGGGTCTGATCCCCAAACACCAGACTCCCCACCAGATCTGCAAACTTCCCACAGCCGTTAAACAGGTCAGACACAGCCATCTCCACAGCGTTAGCACAAGGTAACAGCAGCGACTCACATTAGGCTTGGGCGATATCACAGTAGTACAGCCTAGCTCACACCCAACACTGAGCCTTTAAATGGTCCCAAAACCTCACACCAAAAAGACACCACTCTGTCGTTAAACCCATTCATAACAGTTACATAACCTATCCGTGTGATGCTACAGTTAGTCCTTATTTTGTATGGTTACCTGGCAACCCTGCCTTACAGCGCCGCCCGACAATGTCTCTCTCTCGTTGCAGGTTTACGTGACACACAGCTGCTTGTTTGATTGAGCTGAGGGTTAATGTGTGAGATTGGCTTGGTAGCAGGCCAGTCTATAGTGGGACGGTGAGACGGTGTCTGAGTGTGTTTATAAAGATGCAGCTTGACAATTATTTCATACAGCAGATGCAATGCTGACCTGCCTGATGTTCATATGAATCAGCTGACAGTGTTTGTCTCTGTTAGTAGAGACTCCACTCTGCAGTGTAGTTTATACACTTTACTGATACACCAGAGAACTACACAGTAACACTGGGCTTCATCATCTCTCTCCCTCTTCCTCTCCCCACACACAGCTGTGTAGGCAACTAAACATGTAGCCTACACCCAAGTAACAAAGTCAAAATACTATTGTCTAGTTTTGAAGCAAAATTTAAACTTTCTTTTATAAACTTTTGTTCATTTTGTATGTTTTTTTTAATTTTCATTTTACAGTTAGCTGTGAATATAATACTGATTAAAAGTAATCTTACTTTCACATCCTGGTATTTATCATGTCCATCTGTAGTGTAGGGTTATACGGGGGCAGGCATTGGTGGGTGCACCATTTGTCAATACCCCAGAAATGTTACCCTACATAAGCAAACAAAGAGGGCAAATACACACAGCCTAAATCCAGGTGATTCAGAAACATCTGGAGTTGTGCTCACTGATGGCTGAAACAATTGACCAATCAGAGGTTTACTGGCAGGATGTGGAAGAATGTGGACTCCATCCTCCTACACAACTCAAGTCTTCAATCAGATCAGACTGTAAAAGTCCTTTAAGGCAAATGTGACACTGAGCTTTATGGATAAAATGTCCCTTTATTATTGTGAAAATTAACTGTTCCTGGCAGTTTGGGTATTCCTTCTGAACGGGTTGTTGTGGTCTGGTGGTGAGGTAGAGGATGTTTCAGGGGGTCGCCAAACAATACCCCTTCCGCACACTGAAAATGATGCATGCATTTTGCTCCCCTGTGCTAATAACCTAGTTGTGGCGATGCAAACATCTTTGAATTTGCTTGGTTAGACACACTTCAGCTCTCTTTATGTCCTCAACTGTTTTTTCTTTTATATTCATAAAGCAAGTCATCTTTGTTTTCTTTAGTTTAGCCTTTACTCAAAGCCTCAATTTCAAAGATCTCTTTTACAAGGGAGACGTGGCCAAGAACAGCAGCAACACAGAGTTTCAGCAATTATTAACTATTCAACGATGGATTCATCACCCTCCTTAAATCATACCATCTGTACGGAGCCAAAGAATTTCCACATTTTTATTCTTATGTGCACGTTAATAAATATTGTTTTTACTTTAAACAACAAGTTTCTGTGACAAAACAACCATTAAAATCCTGATTGATCTCCGATTGGAGAACTTGATCGGGACATCCCTGATCTGAACTCAACATGTCTGAACTGAATGTACCAACAAGATGGAATCCGTGCTTCTGAGTTTCTGCTCATTTTAGGAAATCTGTTGAGACTGTACTGCCATCTTAACTCTCAAAAATCTGCCAGCATTCCCACACATGACTCACAAAACAACATGCCAGCATGCTGGGAATGTTTCTCCACTGGTTTTATGGGTTTTACTACATCTTCCAACCTCCAACAAACAGTCCGCCATCACTGGCTTTTAAAGAATTGCTAATCATCCCCGCTGGTTAGCAACTTCTTCAGCAGCTGCATTAATTTTTCATCATCACACCCGATGGGCGAGACTTCATTAAAGGAGCAACATGAATGTTTTATTTATGCTTGTATCTGATGTTCAGCAGTGAGTGTGGCTTGTTCCTCTGCATCCACTACCCATCAGTAGACCCCCTCCAGAGCTGCCGGGCTCTGGCATGCAGGTTGCTCCGCAGCCACAGGATGGCTAATTAAAGGTCAACAGGCTAAACACTATGTCTACATCAAGGGGGGGTTCCTTCAGCTATCAGCGGAACAAAAACTGATCCAGAGAGTGAGCCTAGAGTAACGCATTTTCCTAAAAACTCATTAAGCAGTCGTGCGTACCTCATTGCTAGAAATCCACAGGAAATACAGCATAAATTTATTATGTAGTAACTCCACTTACCAAAAATAGACCCGATCCAGCTATAAAAACTGTGGATTCATTATTATCTCGTACCTGAATGTTAATTCCTGGCAATGCAGTGCAGTAAATGAAGCTAATGGTGGAACTGGGAGCAGCTTCAGCTCCACAATCCAGAAATACCCGTTAACCACGGTGCTACAGTTCTGGGGAAACACTGAGTATAATTCTGTTTGGTTTCCATTTCAAACATAAATATCAATTCAAGGATGCGTGATTGGATTTCCTTCCTTTCCCTAAATGGATTGGCATGTTTGGACAAAGCACTAACCACAAGTATGGAGCACGTCCTGACCTATCAAGAACAGAAGGCATCATAACAACCAAATGTATGAAGCTTTGGAGCCATTTATACTGATTTATGTAACATTCAGCAACATGTCGAGGGACCCTGCTTCACTCAAGGTGGACAAATGACTTTTGGAGGCGGACAGAATCTGGAAAAATTTGTGATTCCTTCTACGTCTCATATTAAAGTGTGTGAAAGACGAGACATTAAGGTAAGAGGGGCCAGGTATGAGGCCTCGGCTGTTATTCTAACACTATAAATAGGAGACCTTTTTTCCAATCAAACCTCTGACGACAGCAAGCTGACTTGCTGCCGTACTCCAACAAAGGCCTTCTTATCCCAGCCCCTGTGGTCATCATCACAGTGCTGAAAATCCTTGAAAGCTACAAACTAGGTGCCAGCTAAATCAGCTTTCCCTCAACCATCCAGCAGAAAGGGCCAGAGATAATCACTTCCATTTCAATCTCCAGAAACCAAAGAGCACTGCCAACTTTAGATAAAAAAGTTATTGTTAAAAGAGCATCAGACACATTCAGTATTGTTTTTTGGCACTTTTGTCTTTATTGGAGAGTTGACAGTGTAGATACAGGAAATATGCAGAGAGTGAGGGTTATGACATGAAATAAAGGGAGCTGGCCTGATATGGGCCTGCTCTTAATGAAATACTTCACGTCTAGGGATGTCACAAGAAACTGATGCTATGATAACAAGTCAGGCTGTTCTCATGCACTGTTCACACATTTACCTGCAAAGTCTTTTATTGAGAGCCTCCTGTGTTTTTATTTACCTGCTGGTTTCACAGCCTCACACTGAAAGATAGAATCTGCTCTAAGATCACAGGAGTGACACAACCGGACTTTACCAGATTTTGCAATTAACAAATCCTCCAGAAAGCCACAACTATTTTAGCTTCATCTGAACATGTCCTTGCAGGTAAATTTTCACTGTTGCCATCAAGGCATTGGCTGCACCTGCATGTAAAACTAACCGCTATTCCAAATCTTTTATTCCCTCGCCATGAACCGCCGTGTGCACACAAGGCGGGAACAGCCCACTCTGCAAAACCTGTTGTGCCGGAGACGACAGACTATTGACATTACAGAAGGAAAAGGAGAAGTGGTGCAAAAAACACATCCACTCTTAGCTTGTCATAAATGTTTTAATGTTCAAAAAACGTATAATACATAATGTATATATACATTAATATTTTTACGGTAGATATTCATGTTTTTTTTATTTTGCTTGGGCTAAAAACTACTGCCGTGGGTCGGGCTTGGACAGAAACTGTTTGGATTCACGTAGGGTCAGGCCCATATTTTTTGGCCCAATCAGAGCTCTGGCATAAGCCCCATTTCCACTGTGAAAAGTTGTGGATGGTACCAATAGAACCGTTCCTTACCGTCCCCATGTTTGGTCCCCCCTCTGTTGGGGTACCTAGCACACAGATCTGGTACTAAAAGGTGGAGCTGTGAACACTGCAGTCTGATTGGTCAGTAGAGGACGGTCACTCTGCTCAGGGCTGAGTTGTGTCTGGTTTTGAGGCTCATGTAACCACTGTTCATACTGTGGAGAGTTTTATTAGTAAACTGTAACTATAAAATGAAAGGATGTTTTGCTGCCTCTCACAGCAGCTGGAGTCTGAGAAAAAATAACTTCATTCACTGGGCCGACTGCCGGCAACTTTGAAGGTGGAACGTTCACTTGTAATGTTACTCAATGCATGAGTTGATGACGGGAATCCATCAGCACACCTTAAATTTCCCTGTGACAACTTTGACCATCACTTAAGTTTTTATATGACAGACACTTTTAGTGATGGGTCTTTTAGTGAAGTTATGTAAACTGCATATATTCTAATCCTCACTCCGAGAAAAAAAAATGTTGTGGAGCGTTGTTCCTGTGGGCTCCAGCAACACTAAACCCCTGAGCTTGCCTGAGAAGGACTAAATGCACAAAGCTGCTATTTTTAAATATCCCATGGAGAGAGACTCCCACTGCAGCCTGTTCTATTTTGTTCTGAAAATGTCGGCGTGCAGCCTCGTTCTGTGGACGATAAACCAGGTGCAGACTTCCATCTGTGTCACTGCTGATGAGGAAATACAGCGATTGCTGGACGGAGCAGTGAGTGACAACAACCCCGCCCACATTTAAGAGTACTAGGGTCTAGGCAAAGAGCATGGATACCAAGAGGCGAAGCTCAATAGAACGCCCCATAGCAACAAATTCCCCCATGATTTCGTCCTACCGCCGCCATATTGGACTGTCAGCAGATCGCAGCAGACCCGCTTGCATACAAAAACACACAGACAAACTGAAGTATATCGCTATTAATTATGCTTACAATGCTACTCACCTCATGATAGCTTGGTCACAGCTGCTTTTTCACGTTTTTGTAAAGCAAAATATAGACTTTAAAAAAAACAAAACAAGGAAAAACAGCCGAGATGGCATCTCTACATATTACATCCACTTATGAGAAGATTAACTTAATTACTCCTTCAAAATCACCCCATAAGCCAATCTACCAAAAAAAAAAAAAAAATTAAATGAAAACAAAAATCTATATTTTAACTAGAAACACATTAATGGCGACGTCACATAGTCAGGAATAAAGATTTATTTACAGTTTGTACAGTAAGGGGACAGTAATAATAATAATAATATATAAGCTATTTTAATATGATATATTTTAATGCTAAAGCAGTAATCAGTTCTGATATAAATGGTCCAGGAGGCCATATATAGGCCTATATATACATATATACATATATCTTCCCACGAAAACTGGCATGTTAAATTGATATTAAAACACAAAATGTACACCTCTGTCGGGATCCTTCGGGAAACGGTGGAAGGCCAGGTGCGGAGTGTTCCACCGATAGTTGTTGCAGTTAATTGCACTACACTGTTTTCTTTTACTTTTTTTCTCCTCTCTCCTTGACATCTTGCATGTTGTCTGGGCGCAACAGACCAAGCTCAACAGTCCAAAATGGCGTTAGCGCCCCTAGTGGCTGTTGGCAGAAATTCAACGGAGCTTCGCCTCTTGGTATCCATGCTCTTTGGTCTAGGTACCATATCTGAAGGGTACTTTTGGTTCCACAGGTACGATGCTGACAGTGTTTGGCGGAAATGGGGCTATAGACTACTTTACATTCAAGGTAGATAATCAGGGATTAATGATAAGATGGAAACTCATTGTTTTCAATGAAAGAGTGTTTGTTTAAGAACATGGGATTTATCATTTTGATCGTGGAATATCACTTGTATTGGAACAGACTACTAAATTTCTGGTATCACGACATGCCTATTCACATCGATGGAGTCTGATCACGACAGTCTTTCTTTGTTTCTAACTTTTGAAAACTGAGCAATAAGTGAAAAAAAATTCAAGGAGCTGCTCACACTTACACTGCAGCAGAAAGTAAGTAAGACAGTCTACAAAAATAATGCCAGATGATTAATTCCTCTGGTCTTCAAACCCAAAAACATAATCATTTATGCAAACAGGCTGAATCTATTTAGTGGGAATGTTCTCTGATTCACTTTGTACTTGATGAGTCGTCTGGGTTTTTACATAAAAATCGTACACAATTAGCTTTAATGGTGATTACGAGCTACGCCTCCATCACACACACACACACACACACACACACATCCTGAGAGAAATCACAAACACGTCCATTGCTGTGAACGTGTGTCTGCCTGTGTGCCCCCAAATCTGTTTGAACTCTTTCAGATTGTTTTGTGAGTCTGTGTCTGTTTGCATCCAACTGTATTAGCATTCGAGCTGCGCCTGTCCCACAACAAAGGCCTATTTGTGCACTCCCTCTCCTTTTATCCCATCTACCAGACATGAGGCGAGCTGTCGGGCGAGCATGCCACACCTAATTCACCGGGATCAAAATGGCAAACCCCAGCCCACCCCCCAAATCCCCCGCTGAGAACCTTAATGCTCTCAAAGAGAATATCAGAGTGATCACAGGTGCACTGCTGTGTTAATGAGGAGGAGAGGCTACTCCCTGCGCCCAGGCCAGTCCTACTACCCCCCCCAAACACACACACACACAAACACACACTCCGTCCATGATTCAAAAGCTGTGTGGTTTATTATTAAATAATAATCTTAACTCCAATGGCAGACCAGCTAATCAGAACCCATCTGAAACCCACAGTCTGATAACCACGCCCGCTCTCCACGGCGACTGGTGTGAAAATGGGCAGAGCTCCAATCACCTCACAAAACTGTTGTCTCCACATTCCTGTTTCTACAACTGACCATATGATCCCCACTGTGTGGGTGGCGATGAGACACAGTGTGACAGAAACCTGGATCAGATCCAGCAGGACGTGACAAATATTCAGTGTCAGACACTTGGAGAACCCGTGCCAAAGGGCACTGAAGCTGTTGACGTGAGGTGAAACGAAACCTTATTGTGACGTCTTATGTTGATTTTTACTTTTACCCATTGATGACACCTTGGTCGACATCAGATCTCCTGTGCTGCGTCTTTTGAAAGAAATCAAACTTACTAGCTCAGGTTTCAGAGGGTTAATTCGTCACAAGAACTGATTGTGATGCTACCCAACCACAGGAAACACGTTGCAGTTTAACTTGAGCCTTTCTGTAAATTTCTTGGTAAATAGGTTACCTTCCTAAAGGTGATTTACTGTAAGAGCTTGGTGACATGGACAAAAATTCATATCTCGGTATTTACAGGCTGACTGGTGTATTTTCTACGAAATGGGCTACATGTTTTCAGTTACAAGTCAAAGCCACATTTGAGATGTCCCAATGAGTTTTATAAAAAAAAAGAAGACTGTGATAAAAAATAAGATGCAAAGACAGGGACTTTATTCCTGTTTGAAAATATGCATTTGCTCAATAGTTACACCTCCAAAACACTAGTCAGTTTAGTTAAGTGAAAACACACACACATTAAACACACATTAAACATGGCTTAATAGAGACAATTTCAAACACAAGTATACAAATCAGCTTCACTATAACTCGCAGCATTCACAGACAAACACTTGTCTTTATCTGGACACATTTTCCTCACAAATACAACATGCTAATGTTATTAGCACAAGCCTATGGCATTTTACATTGTATAAATTAGCATAGCAGCTAGCGGAGATTTCCTCTACTTATATGAAGCCAGGGACAACAACAACATTTAACAAAGGTAACGTTACAAAATTCGGCTCCATTACAGCTCACAAGGTTCACTGACAAAACAACTGTCTTATACTAAACACGTTTTTCAAACAAATATAACATGCTAACGTTATTAGCACAAGCCTATGGCATTTTACATTGTATTAATTAGCTGAGCAACGAGCGGAGGTATCCTCTGCTCATACGAAGCCAGGATAAATCACACACAAGACTTAAGGCCCGAACATACTCGGGCAGAACATACGCGGAGCGGACTCCGCGGAGGTCTGCCCGGACCAAAAGTGGACGTCCGCAAGCCCTGTGCGCGCAAAGCTCAGATTTTACGACCGCGTGGACTCCACTCCGCGCACCAGTGACTGCTCAGCATGTATTTTTCACATCGACGCGCAAGAATTGTGGGTAATGTAGTTTGTTTCACAGACATTTTTACAGGAAACTACAACGCAGAAGTGCGCTCGACTATGGAAGCCCGTATGACTGCGGACATTCCTCGCCGAGTCTGCTCCGCTTATAGTAGGCCCGAGTATGTTCAGGCCTTTAAAATGCTATTTTTGAGGAGGCTTTATTGTCTTCACCATTTATTGTTTCTTATCTGTGAAATCAAAGTAAATAAAAGCTTTATTTCCACTGAGGGAAATGGTTTCAGCTTAAAGAAATAGACAGGAGGTCTGACAAGTGATGTGGCCCGACCTGTGGCATTCCAAGTTGTTAATAACTTACAGAAACCCTGTTTTCAATAGTCCAACTTCTTCCATCTCTTCCCTCTCATTATCACTCCCTGTCTCACACACAGGCCAAGTCACTCAGTACAGTTACAGCTCGACAAGACTGGACTTTAACTGGACTACTGTCCTTGTCCCAGTACACAAGCACGGAAAGAGAATTGATTTATTGACTGAAGTATGTCTGACTCCTCTACTGTATGGAGATATGCCCCCTTTCAGCTTGTTAGTATTGGACCTTTTTCCTGTTGACCTATTACGTCACAGACCAAACAATGGACAAACAAGTTAGCTACGGTTAGCTAGCAGCTAACTGGTACCATGGTACGTTTTTAATGCTATTCGACTTCCCGGTCAAAGTCTGGGGCAGAAAGTGTGGAGCATGCTCGGACATCTCGGCCAATTCGGGTCCAATTGACTGTATACATGCAGGAGTAATTCGACTCCCAATCACATTATCTGGGTGTGTTAAGTCAGACTTTGAGAAATTCAATTTAGTATGATTTCAGTTGGACTAACATGTTAACATTTATTTTAAAAGTCTGGTTTTAGTTGGACTAAGACAATAAATCAATTTTTTCTAATGTCACGTAAAGGTACTGACCAAGTCCTGCTAAAGTCAGCTAAGATAGCTGATTAGCAGATATGAATATGATTGATTACTGTTATCCCCCCCAGGTCCTGTCCCATTTCGTCCCGTCAAAGCTTCAAATATTCAAAGAAAAATTTCACTGATGCTTCAAAGTCCCTAAAAGGCCATTCAGGACAGCCCTTGTAGTTGCAGCTCAATTTTCTCCTAAGGACGAATTGACCAATTGTTTCAGCTCTAGACTCTTGTGGTGAATTTGGATATTAATTTTCTAGGATGTATTACATTGGGTGGTAAAACATGTTACTAGGTTACTTCTAAGCTTTTAATCTAATTAAAGAACCAAGTTTCTCTTGTGCATGAGATCTAATAAATCAGCAAGCCAACAGTAATTTGATTACATGAATACATGTAAATGCATACAAACTTCTGCCAAGATACATCTAACACATGATTATAGAGTAAAATGTCGACACACTAACAGTTTAACAAAGCAATTATGCGTTTATGTCACTGCGATTAATACCAAAAACCTTTCTAAAATGTTCCACCTCTGAGGACTTGTGTCGACGTGTGTGTTTTCCGTCTCAACTGCTTTTTCATATTTGAGGCAGTGTTTGAGCAGTATGCACGCAGCTGCTCTGACAGAAGAGGAAGATGAAAAGCACTGATGTGTATGTGTGGGTCGGTGAATGTATTCCTGTGCTGGAATTTTATCAGCCAAATCACTAAAACTGATCTCCCCCAGCAGTTCTCCAGCTGCTGGACTGCAGCAGGGTGGGAGATTCACAGGAAACAAACAAAAAAAGAAGCAAAGAGATTTGGGGGTCAGATTAGACTTTCAGAGGTTAATGTTTTGTCTACTTAATCAGTAAATCATTTGTTGTCTTTGTAGGTGTTCTGAGGCTCGGTGAAGGACAATTACCTGCAGGTTAAGGAGAGTGCAGCCCAGACAGTAGCAGGCATCACAGGGTGGGGGAGGGAAACTTGTGGAGGAGGGCGGGGATGGGGAACAAACAAAGCACATGTGGGCTTCCAGCTTTGCAGGGTTTTACGACTCTGAGAGGCTATCATAGCAGCAATCATTTCATCCATGATCAGTAGGTAAACAGAAGATAAACTCATATCTGATTGGCCAACAAAGTGCATTGCTGGTTGCATTGTGCTGCAGCAATAGTTGAGCCAAATTTAAATTTCTGTAGACAGAAAGCTTGTCATGAACTGTTCATACATACCTATGAAAAGTGATGCAATAGATTTTGTATTTATACAACAGAATCTGGGAGGGCTGTGATCATGTGACCAGTGTGGGGGTAAATAAGAGTAAATCTGTTCTGTATGTGACATCTATTGCACGTCATTCGTCCTGGGAGATCCCTCCTTAGTTGCTCCTCCTGAGGTTATTTTCCCCCCGTTTAAGAGTTTTGGGGCAGTCTTTCCTTATCTGCTGTGAGGATCCAACGACAGAGAGATGTCGTATGCTGTAAAGCCCTCTGAGGCAAACTGTCATTTGTGATATAAGGCTTTATAAAACACTGAACTGAATGTAATTTAATTGAATTAAGAAAGTAGAATAAACAGCGAATGTCTGTGTAAAGATACAGCTTGGGGTGGTGCACGGTTCAAACAAACATAGGATTTTACCCGAGGAGTCTCGTGTTCATGCAACATGTAAAACCAAGTGAGCCAAGTTATTTTAAGGAACGCTGTCACCATGTTTCTTTTCCTAACCCTAACCTAGGTAACTGTACGTGAGGTACATAATGTGACGACGCCCAAACATTTTTCTTTTCCTACACTTAACCTACATAACTTTACATTAAGTATGTAGCATAACAACGCCCAACCATGTTTCTTTTCCTAAAACTAACCTACATAACTTAATGTTAAGTACATTACTTTATGTTAAGTACGTAACGTGACCATGTCCAGCCATGTTTCTTTTCCTACACTTAATCTATGTAACTTTAAATTAAGTACGTAAGGTGACGACAGCCAACAAGATTTCTTTTCCTAAACCTGACCCACGTAGTTTTACGTGCCTAAACCTAACCTATATAATCTTATGTTAAGTACACAAAGTGATAACGCCCAAACTTGTTTCTTTCCAAAAGCTAACCTACATAACTTTATGTTTAGTACACAGCTTAAAATTAAGTACACAATGTGATAATGCCCAACCATGTGTCTTTCCCTGAATCTAACATACCTAACTTTATGTTTAGTACGTAACTTAACGTTAAGTACGTAACGTGACCATGCCCAACCACATTTCTTTCCCTGAACCTACCATATGCAACTTTATGTTAAGTACGTTACTTTACGTTAAGAGCATAATGTGACAATATCCAACCTTGTTTCTTTTTCTAAACCTAACCCACTTAACTTTACGTTAAGTACATAACTTTATGTTAAGTATGTGACATGACAACGCCAAACCATGATTCTTTTCCTAAACCTAACCTAAATAACTTCACATAACTTTATTTTCCTAAGCCTAATCTACTTAACTTTATGTTAAGTGCATAACGACCTGTTGTATGAGGATACCTTGACTGGATCAACAAAGCAACTAATCAAATTCTCTCAGCTCCACTTAGTACGTAACTGTTCTTATTAAGTAAGGACAATGTGTACAGTCCTTACGAACTGGTTTTCTCCCAGTAACCTGGGTTGCTGTGTGCATGTAAACACTGTCTGTGAGAGTCAAAGGTTCAAAACATGTTCAACCTTCACCGCAGCCGTATTGACACGTCTCCCAGATCTAAAACACGTGTATTTTCACAACAAACTTGCCCTGTATTTCACGTCAAAACACAGCGCTCGCCTTTAGGAAGTACTAAACACTTTCTCTTTTTACTCTAACCGGAGTCACATGCCCACAGCCGGTCAGACACAATGTCAAACACAATGACATAACTGTGTCTAGAACTCATAAACAGCCGCATTGTTTGATATGAGAGCTCAACGCCTACTTTATCTTGATCTCTAGACTGGGAGGCTCCAGTTCTCAGGGCTCAGCAGACAATATCCACCACTTGTCTCATTCGCTCGGCCACAACGTGCCAAGACCTTGAGCCAGGGCTGTGGTTATGACTGGATTCCCAGTCGTCGGGTGGTACTGTCCTGCTGGGCAGCGGAGGATGGAGGAGGTGGGGTTCACATTGCCACAGGCAGCTGTGAACAATAGTAAGGTCGCCCCCCATTCCCATGCTGTGGAGGACGGGGGCAGCCGGGGAGGGGAGCGCTCCAACAACACCTGTGGGCCTCCCATTTGTCAAGTGATTTGTGGGAAGGAGGGTATAAGTGGAGTAAAGAGAGGAAGGAAAGCAAATAGGAGTGTGTGTGTGGGTGTGTGTGGAGAGATGGGGGGGCAACTTAAAAGAGTATTATCACGGGACCACACACAATGAAATGCCTGTTGATTTCCCTCTCACACACACCTGCGCATCTATAAAAAAATCTTGCACTTCCTCTAACGCTCTCCAAGCTCATGCCATGTTCAAGTGCTGTCAAAAGGTACAACACTTTTTCACTCTACAGGTCAAAAAAAGTATCCTTCACACTCACAACTGCCCCAATGAAAATGAATCATGCCCACAATTCGTGCTCCCAACCCAGAGACTACTGCATCTGTACATCTATACTCATCCATACACCTGATTAGCTAGCAGCTAATTTAGGGCTGCCCCTGCCCAAGATTTTTCCTAGTCGACCAATAAAGTCAATAAATCGACTCCCCTCCCGTGCATGTATACTGGGACAAGGACAGAAGTCCAATTAAAGGTCCTGGTCGAGCTGTGACTGTAGCTCCACTTCACTATTTTTTCCCACATTAAACGTTTTTTGAGGAGTTTCCCTTATCTGCTGTGAGGGCTGAAAGGACAGAGGATGTCGTAGGTTGTACAGATTGTAAAGCCACCTGTGGCAAATTTGTGATGTGGGACATTGGGCCATATATAAAGAATTGACTTGACTACTGCACTGGAAAACTTAACTAAACTGCGATGGATGTTTACAACAGACAGTTTGGGAAACAATAATAATGTCCGCCTTCATTTTAATAAGTTAACCTGAGGATTCGTTTGACTGCTCATGTTTCTTGATTCTCTGACATCTTTCCAGTGATGTTGCAGCGTTCCCAGATCTTAGGAAAGAACTTGTGGAGTACAAAACCACACTACAAAAATAAAAACACACTGTGACCATCATGAAGTTGTAAACTACAGTTTACTCCTGAAAACTACATGATGTCCCTGCTGGAGTGCAAACAAAAATATGTGCAAGTGCTCATGAGACAAAAGTTAGACCCAATTTTATGCTGAAACATGTATAAATTAACTTCCACAGACAAGCACACGGGGAAAATCCTCCGCTCTGAACGCTCCTCTTTGATTAGACGGTTGATCTTTTAACAGGGTCCAATATCAGGACTGAGGGAGTGGGGGAGGATTTGATATTTAAGCATCTCTTTATCCTCTCCCTTTTGAAATGTCAAGTTCAAAGATCCAGACCAGCAGCCTTGATCTGTGAGCTAAGACGACCTAGAGAATTAGCAGGCAACTCCTAACCATCATCACACGGCAGAGAACGACCACAGCTTCGTGGCTAGTCGCGAGACGGTACACATGGAGTGTTATTAACTGTGATTATATTAAAGTCTGTAAACAGGCTTTTGATGTTTGCTCCTCGTGCTCCAGTCAGACCTGCTTAAATCGAATCAAAGCAGTGTTTTCTCTGGAATGAAATGCTTATTGTGTGTTTGAGATTTTTATCTAATTGAATCGAACTTATTCAATTAGGACGCTTTCCCAAGCAGACCCTCGTTCCCCCACGGAGTGTAAAGTTCTCTCAGTTTGTGTGATTTTTAGAGACAAATATGAAAAGGTTTTTTGATGTCTATAATGAAGAGAAGTGATGGATGTGCTGCTCTACGATTCTGAGCAGCGTGCCAGTGTCAGTGAATGAAGTACTGCCAGTTCATTAAGAGCCTAACAGAGCCTGATGTCCTGCTGAACTGGAGCCAAACCACAATGCACTGAAAATAACACTAATATGCCAAAGATAGAGCAGAGCCATTATTATGTTCTTCACCTCAGAACCCCATCACAGTGCTTCAAAGTCATTTTACTTTTATAGGCAGCATATAAAACACTTCCAACATATAAGTGTTTATTAATGTATTTGTCAAAATCTGTTACACATAAGTGTGAACAGATGATGAAGAGCAATATAGTAAAAAAAACAGTTGTAACTAGAAGGACATTCAGAGAGTGCAGACCTTCACCAAGGCCAAACGCCCTATCCTGCAATGTTAACGAAAGTGAAAAGTAATTTGTGTCCCCGCCCTGTGAGTTTAATAAGCTCTTCCTCGGCCAATGCTTCACCCTGCCACCACGTTCCACGAAAATTGGGCCAGCAGTTTTTCTGTAATCCTTCCCACAGACAAAGAACTTGGGGTGGAAAAAAGTAGAGCTTCACCGATAGTGGATTTTTGATGGCCAACATAATAACAAATAGTTTGGAGGAGGAAAAAACCAGAAGTCACACATGTGCAAGTCTCAAGTAAGTCACAAGTCTTAACCTTCAAGTCTCAAGTAAGTCCCAAGTCATTTTTTCTTGGGCAAGTCAAGTCAAGTC